>NW_027466092.1:15970000-16337500 GCF_046127955.1 Nelusetta ayraudi | reverse complement strand
TGCGCTATATTGAAGAGTCTGCAGGCCGGAACAACCGAGAGGGCGCCCACTCTAATTTCCTTGGTACTGTGACATTTCCAAAATATGACGAATGCAGATGGAAACTTGTTCAATGAATAATCTGATCGTTGCAAAAAAGCTCAGGCTTGGCATCAAACCAATGAATACGCGCAGAAATCGATTACAAGGCCGGCTAATGCTATTCAGAGAGACAGAAGTCACGTTTTTTAGACCTGCCCGCAAAAGTGTAATCGTCAAAAGCTGATTACAGCTCGTGGATGTTTTAAGCATCAAGTTTGTTTCCTCTCATTGTTGATGAAACGGCAGAATGACTGAGCGTGGACCCAGCGGAGCAGAGAGGGTAGTGGGCTCTGACAGAGTTCCTCGTGATTTCCCTGAGAGGCGTCTGCACGTCAAAAACCCAGTCACTCCTATCTCCTTCCTAGAACACACGCACACACACACACACACACACACACACACACACACACGCCATCATATAAAATTATTTTATATGATTAGCTTGCTGTTCCACAGCAATGACTTTTAGGGAATGGAGTTCTTTCTGGTTAATTATAATATTTTCAAAAAATAAGGTTTCATTCCCAGAAAAAAGTCCCCGATGCATGAAATCGCTTGTGGGGAACCACAGCAGGGAGAAGCTCGAGCTCTTGACTCATTTCTCATCTTGCTGCAGGTGAAAATTTGGTAACACTAAGAGGGGTAGGAGAAATGGTAAAGGTTTTTCTTTCTCTTTTCAGTTTCTGCTATTTTAATATCAAAAATCCCGCCATTCAAGAAATTAAAAAGACCTCCACTATTTCAATGAATCCCTCCGGCGTCAGACAGTGGAGCGTCACTGCCCGATGTTGTGGTGGTATAGCAGCAGATTAATGTGAGCTCCCGCTGCTCAAACTCCAGGCCGCGCAAACGCCTCTATATTTCAAAGCCCACGTGTGGTTTGTGAGCGCAACTTCTGAGAGGAGTGTGCAGCCCACTGCCTCTATACCGGCGGAGGAAGGAGGCAGAATCTCATCTGTGTCCTCCTGCATTTCAAAGGTAGCTCCACTCCTCAGCGTTGGCCATCTGAAGGCTCGCTGGTGCTTGACCCAGCTCCTTGCTCTGCTCTCAAGTTCCCTTCACACTTTCCCCCCCCCCCTCACATAGGCCCGGGCGTTTGATTAACTCTGCACCACACTGGTCAGAGTTCTCCGTGAAAAAGAAGGAAAGAAAAAAAAAAACACAGCAGCATTAGGGACCTATGAAAAATGAACAAGGGTATCACACTCGTCTCTGATATTGATATGTTTTAGTGGGAGAGTATTTTTTTTTTTTCTGGTTGGGGTTCCATCTCGGTTCTTCTGCGATCTCTCAGTGTTTTACACCCTTGCTTGACTTTTTGTGAGGATCCCTTCAATTCTGCGCGTGAAAGTACAAAGGTGAGAAGAAGAGGAAAGGAGCGACATTTTGTTGCCGTGTGAGGTTTGTGGTTAACGTGAAAATTATCTTCTTTTTTTTCCCCCTGTCACATGTGGAAGGAAAACACCCTTTACACCTGCGCCGCTGGTCTTTTGGTGGTGTTTACACAAAAATTTAATATTTGAATGAGTTGACAGATTTGAAAAAAAAAACAAAAAAAAAAAAAACCCAAAATTTCTACAGTGCAGATTACAGTTTACAAGACATGAGTGTTTCTCGAGAGCGATCTGCACACACACACACACACACACACACACACACACACACACACACACACACACACACACGCGTGCACACGGCGAACTTGTGACTCAAACTACCTGAAACTTTCTTTAGGTTCTTAGAAAAAAAAGAAAAACTCACAAATTCCGCCCAAAATTGTACCTAGATTTCTAATAAGGTTTCTTCAAATCTTCACCTAATTTGTATACATTAGAAAATATGTTTAAAACCCAAATACAGCATCAGTGTCCGAATTAAACAAGACAAGACGAGCTAGCACCCGTGAAGACATGCCCCTGGGGAGTCTTTCCTGCCTTCTAAAAATGTCGTTTCGTCGCAGAAAGACAGACCGAGTGTCTCAGACGGCAGGTGTTCTGTCAGTCAGAGGAAAATATTTTCACAGTTGCAAATTTTAATTTAATGGCATTAAAAAAACAAAACAAAAAACAACAGCAACACCCCCCCCCCCTAAAAAAAAGCTTCACAAAAACACAAGTACGCTATAATGAGAGATAATGGCCTCAGATGATCATTTGCACTAAGTATCCGTGTCCCCCGGTGAGGCTTTGTGCGCCATGAGAAACCCGCCGCCCCAAACCTTCTGTCAAACTCAAGTGTGGCGCATTAGCGGATTAACCCTCATCGACGTGACGGCGTCTTGATGCTCGCTGACCCGTCACACTGGCCCGGCAGCGGCACGGCTCAGCCTCACACACGCGGGTTTTGTTTGGTTGTATTTTTATTTATTTATTTTTAATTATCATTCTCATTTATAATGAAAACTTCCAGTTTTGCTGTCAATCTTCTCGTTTGCCGCCAACTGCAGATGTGTGAGGCGGCGGTTTGGTTGTCTCGCCGCATCTCCTTTATAAGAGGTTCCTCCAGTGGGAACAAAGGTGACTCTCTTGGGGTGAGGGGGAGTATTTCATTGTCATCGTCTTCATTTTCATTTCTTCTTTTTTAAAGAGTGGAGAGGAACTCTTGAGAAAAAAAAGAAGTTTTTTTTTTTTTTTTTCTAAAATCGATTTATTCTATGACGCGTGATTTTGCTCTGGTGAAGCGCGGCTGCAAAATTAGTAATTAGCGTCTCGTGGAAAAAGTCCTATAGTGTTGAAATTCACATTTCAAAACAAATGTACATGAGTTTGAAATGCCACTTAAATTTGCACTCTTCAACTCCCTTTAAAATTAATTTTGCCCAGATTAAAAATTAAAACAACCACTAAACGAGTTGCATAATGTAGTCAGGACAATCACATCCAATACATGCATATTTAAAACGTGAATCTATTTAAAATTCTCGGAGAGAAATGCCATCCTTCAATTTTTATTTGACCATTTTCAAATTGTTCTTTAATTTTGAGCGACTACACGGAGATAATCTGAGAAAAATGTGTAAATAAAAAAAAAATAGTATTTTGTTCACAGTTTATCGTGCTTAACTTTTGAAAAACAAACTAGACTACAAGTTGCCAGTTGACACTGTGTTGATGTCCTGAATTTTAAGAAGCGCGACAAGACGGCAAACAAGTTCCAAAGGCCAGACCAAGATATAAGGTGTTTAATTTTGCGGGAAAGGGCATTTAAAGAGCTATGCTACCGGTGAATGTCATGCAGTCTTTTGCACGTTTCGGGAAAATAATGTAAAACCCCAAAGAAATCCGTGCGCAATTATTAAAACTCGGCTCTCCTTGCTGGGCAGAAATCTGCGCCTTACGTGCTGAGTCAGAGCCTTTAATTGGCGTTCAGATGGGATCGTCGCGCTCGTTCTGTCGGACTTACCTCCCCTGCTTGGTGATGATCATCTCCGTCTGGAACTTGTGAAACTTTGCCCACAGCGGGTAGTTATTGAGCAGAGCCTGCGTCTTGCCGCACACCTGTAGCCCAGGTAGCGGGTAGAGGGGCGGCCGCTGGTAGCCGTGCTGGAAGCCGCCCGGGTAACTGTCCGGACACGAGTACAAGTCTTTCCCGGCGGCGGGGAAGCCGTCTCCCGCCGCCGGGATGTAAGCCTGGCCGGCTCCGCTCCTGGGCGGCGAGCGCACGCCGCCGTACGGGCAGCTGCTGAGGCTCTGCGCGTAAAGCCTGGCGGGCTGCGGCGCGTAGCTCCCCACCGCCTGCTCCGAGTGGTAGGACAGCGGCAGCGCGTCCTGGCTGCTCGGCACCGGCTCCGGGTAGTAAAACCTGGCGTCCTGGATGCCCATCTTGAGCTCGGCGAGCTCCTTGCCGCCGCCGCCGCTGCCGCCGCCGCGGTGGAGGTGGCTGCAGATGTCGGCGCTCTTTCCGAAAGTTTGCGCTTCAGTCCCATTCAACATGCTGAGGTAGAGGTTGCCACCTATGCCGCCCATTTGCAGCCCCGCTCCGGCACTGTGCTAAATGTCATAAGGTTCCGCTCGTGCACCCCGATGAGTAACAGGATGTGCTCCTCAACATAAATGCTGCGAGCGGCTCCACTGGACCGCTGAGGAGGACAGACAGACAGACACACAGTCAGTCAGTCAGTCAGGCAGGCAGACAGACAGACACCTCTGAGCGTCAGGATGTCAAGTCCTGCCTCACGCGGGGCCACCGGTGTGTTTCTGTTCCAACTTGGAGAGTGACGTGTTTCTCCTGTGTGTGTGTGTGTGTGTGTGTGTGTGTGTGTGCGTGTGTGTGTGTGTGTGTGTGTGTGTGTGTGTGTGTGTGTGCGTGCGCGCGCGCGTGCGTGTGCGCGTGTGGCGGTCGGGTTGGAGTTCTGTGCCTGTCTGGCCCGAGCCCACAGCGTTCAGCTCCCCAGTCCGCCGTCATATCTACATATCTACATTTTTGTAAGAGCTCATGGTTGGAGGTGTGTCTGATGGCAGCGGGGGGCGGGGCTGATCGGCTCCGTATGACACACACACACACACACACACACACACACACACACACACGGTCATTGGCCTTTTGAGAAAACAGCGTCGTGTGCGTGAAAGTATTAATAATCAATAAGAGCAGCTTAATACAGTAGACCTGTTTATTATCAATAGCTGTTGCTTGTGAATAATTAATGCAGTGACGTCGTAGCCACTGCGTCATAACTGTGTATGTGACAATGAACCCATATCTATCAGAGAAATTTGGCAGATACAGAATATTAACAGCAGGTATATTTTAGGGATATGTGCACCAACCCCCGTCTTTATTATCAGACTTCATTCACAGCTCCACTGTCCTTAAAAGGACAATTTTTAACCATTTAAAATAAGAATATTGTCTTGTAGTTGTTTGTCTAACTTGATGAGACGTTTTGTTTTGTTTGTTTTGCTCAGCTGTAATTTGTTAAAGAAGGGTTGACTTTGCATCCAGCTTTAATCTAAAGTAATCTAAATTTAATTTAAAGTTCATTATCTGAATTAATATCTTTTTTCTTTCTATTTATAAGACCTGAAATACTTTTTCCTTGCTCTTAATGCAGCTGATGCTGTAAAAAAATTAAAAATGATTTTATCTTGTCAGAATGGAGTGATCAATTTGCATTGAGCTCGTGCCCTCATGGCTGTGACGTCAAGATTTTTTTTGTTTAAGATAATAATCATTATGATTACATTTATCAGTATCATAAAATCATACCTTTTTACTTAATTCAGATTTTTAACACATTAAAAATAAATCATGTTGTACTAACAGTGCAGTTTGTAGCGTGTATGTTTTTGAGATGGTGTCATATTGCGCAACTTAATATATTGTATTGTGAACAAACAGAAACCTTTCACAGTAAAGACACAACATTTTATATGATTTGATAAACAAGCCTCAGGATAAAACAAAAAAACAAAACAAAAACGAAACAACAACAACTTTTAGGCCTGAAACCAAGAAACAATATGTCACCTCAAACCAAGACAAGACGTCGTCTATTACTTTGAGCAGTTGTGACTTAAACAGCGACGCTCGAAGTGGCAGTTTGGCTGAAACAGAAAGTGTTTTGCTTCAGAGCAGCTCTCTGTTGTTCAGCAGTCAGAATCCACTTTGTTCAGGTGGGAAGAGATGACCTGGAGGTAATAGCCACTGCATGTGTATGACCAAACATGTTAATAGATAAAAGCACCCTGCGCGACCCCTCACCGCACCCCCCCATCCCTTTGCCCCCCCTGCAGGTGGAGGTATGACACAGTTATCCCCTCTGACACTGTCACCACTCCCGTCCCTCTTCCTGTGTCTCTCCTAGCAAGGTGAGCTCGTAAGGGCACACGCTGAAGTCATCAGTGTTGACACGGCTGGCGAGAGGGGTCTCGGCGTGAGCGACATCGCCGGCACCACGGCTAGCCAGGCGTGCCTGCTGCCCGGCTCCCTCACTCCCTCCCGCCACTTCCTCTGCCGAGACCCCTGGCTTCTGGCAGGAGCCCAGGGCCTCCTCACCTTGTGGGAGACCCAATCAGCTCTCATCCTCTGCTGGAAGCGTTATTAGTGGTCCGGGCGGCGCTCTGTGACACACGCTTAACACTCACAGCAAAACGTACCGCCGCCGCTCTGCCCCGCTGCCAGCCCTGTGAGTCAGCCACGGCTGAACCTGAATGAGTGCTGAATGCCACATTCTAACTTGCACACAACACTAGGCCGCAACCAGACACTGATGTGAAACTGTAATGGCCGCGGAAGAAAAAAAACAATGTCAGTTGTGCTGCAGCTCTTCCACACAGGCGCGGCACAGACGACCTTGCTTGTCTTCATTAACAGTGTCACCCGGTCACTCCGTAGAAATGTGGGATTGAGGCTGAAACAGAAGTGTGGTGACAATAACCAGCATTAATGGGCCCTCTCAGAATCATTCATTTGTGTAAAATACTGTTCATGTTGTATTCAGCGTGTCTTGAGCGACTCTACAGCACCTGGAAACGGGATCTCTCCTGTTGTATGGCCATTACACATGGCCTTTTTCTGGAAAATAGCCTAGGGAATTTTTTGGGGGGGAAAACTTGGATTGTGATTGGACACAAAAATGGGTATCTATCTATCTATCTATCTATCTATCTATCTATCTATCTATCTGTCTGTCTATCTATATATTAAAATCAAATTACTGTCGAGTTATTGTCCTGAGTGATCTAAATGATTTAACTCACCTCTTGGCTGCTTGCTTTGCTGATATTGGAGATGAGGCCTTGTGAAAATTAACAATGAACTCAATGGTTTTCAGATGGGGTTGAATCAAGGCAGTTCAACCTACATCTTTTTTTTTAATCACAGTGTCATCAGAGTATGTGATGTATGTTATACCAGGGTTTTGTATAATATATAGAGAACCGATGAGATTACAGCGCTTGTGGTGCCCAGCTTGAGAGTCATTGTCGAGTTAAACTGGCCATTGACACGGACCCTGTGGTGTCTTTCTGTCAGGAGGGAGAGGATCCAGATAATCAGGTATGGCTGGATATGCATTTAAAGCTGCTTTTGTCACAGCAGGTGAGATTGCACAGTGTTAAAATACACTGGAAAATCTTCCACAAAAACCTCAGTCTCATGAATGACTTTAGCTCGTCAAGGTGGCTACAAGTGCCACACTCCTCTGTTCAGTCTTCTAATTGGAGATGTGAATGCCACAGGCTGGTAGTCAGTGTCACAGGTAGGATTGCTCTTCTTTGGTACAGGACCAACGATGGAAGATTTCCAGAGTGATGGTATTGAATGCTTGGACACAGAGTGAACAGAAGACAGCAGACACCTGATTGCAGCAGGTCCTCAGCAGCCAGATGGTCACAGATCTGGTCAGGTCCTGATGCTTTGTTAGGTTTCATCTCCTTCAGCAGAGCTCAACGTCCTCTTGCTGTAGCTCCAGGTTTGCTCCTGCTGGCAGCACTGGAGTCAGCCCCATTTATTAGCTCCTCCTTTTCCTGTGAGTAATCTCAGTGCCCACACCTGGAGAAAAACTGATTAGAATTGATTAAAGTAGATTTGACTTTGCAATTTCGAGTCTTTAGCACAGAGTGGCTGACTTGACTGTAATGGAGTAGTTGTTAGAGAGCCCAGCCAGTGTTTTAACACCTCCCTGGCCTTACACTTCTGAGAAAGTTTCTCAACCGTCTCCTTGTGCTCATATTTTGACACACATTTGTTTTCAATGGGAGTAAAATTCAGTGCTTTACTTGTTAGAGGAAACCTTCATAGTTTTTGTTGGCATAATCATCACTCAAGGTGATATTATGAATAACTACATCAGTGGCTTCATCATGTCTGTGACCCTCAGTTGGCACCTCCCAGTTTGCACAGTCAAAACAGCCACATTGTCACTCCATTTGTCATCTCCTGCAACGTTGTGTGATAGACGGGAATCAGATAGACAACAAGAAAACAAATTAAAGTTTATTTTTAAACATGGTTGCAAGACTCTAGTAAATAGAGAAAGTTCTAGAGCAAGTTAACAGACTGGGGAATGTTCATACTAACAGTTCTGCTCCAACTCTCATTACCTCTCACACACAGCCCACCTACTTGACTTTTCAGGCTCCTCACAGTGTCTCGGTCCAGACTGAACAGACTAAGCGCCAAATCCATTTACAAAGAGTTCACAGTGTACTGTCCAGAGAATTTTCTGTGCAGCAGCTCAAACTTGCCTCCCTGTTTGCCCAGTTGGGACAGACATTTCCACAGATGCTGAAATTGGCCCTTGATTCCAAATAAGTATGTTTGTTGGCTGCTGGTCACTGACGGGAATATAGTCAAAACCCATGGTAGCATTATGCTGGAGGGATAAGAAGGTAAGATTGGGAGCCAAAATTAAGTGAGCTTGACGATTGGAATTGTTGTTCTCTTATAGGACTCTTGGGACTTTCATCAAATCCCCTTTTCTGTTGATATTTTTGAATAAGGCTTCTTGTGTTCAAGCTGTACTGTGTGACCTACTGAAACTTCAGGAGGGGATGTCATTTTTAAAAGTTCATTTACAGCTTCTTCCCGCTAAATCCGCACTGCTAGAACCCTTCTCCGACATCCCACCCTCCAGGCTGAAACCTGAGGAGGAAACATGTAGCTCTAACTCACAAGCACAATCTTGACTATGCGCACCCGACGTTAAAAGACGCACTAAAACCCAAAGCATGAACAGCAACTTGCCAAATTGCCTTCAAACAGTAATTAATGTGCTTTGTGTCGTTTTCTTTCCAGCCATCCTCGAGCTCTTCTTTAAAGTCAACTTTGCCTTCAGGGTACATAACCCCATGGCCATAAATATTTTCGTCTCGACATCTTCACACTGTGGGTGGGCATGACGGGCCAGTGACACAAATCAAACTGATGTACAGGCTCCGAGTGGCTTTCCTTTCAGACGAACACCAGTTTGGGATTTGCGTGAGGCAAAAAAAAAAGGAGACATCATCACACACAAGAAAAAAATTTAAATTTCGACGACGCATTCCACTTCAGATGCTGGAAAAAAGAGATGGAAACTCCATTGTTATCGTAAGCATGGATAACTGAAACCTGGGTGATATCAGCGCACCAATGATAACACTACGATACATGATTGTGTATGTAATGCATTAACGCAACATAGCAATTACAAGCAAATTGGACACATAAAATGGTATATCTAAGTTTCAAGATAAAATTCAAACTTTGGAGAGTTTATTTATTTTTTTTTCTTTTAATAATTTGCCCAGCTGGGAAGCTGACAAATCCAACTTTGGAAGTCACATTCAGTGTGTCATGAGCCCTTTGAAATATTAATTTGGCATTTTTCTTAAGTAGGGGTTGAGTGAGGTTTGCGTCCTGCACATTAACAACCACAGAAGAAGCTTGACAGGTCGACCTGGCTGGAGTGGCTAAAAATGGTGACGGCGATGCGAAATGTTATAATTACACAAACTCATCACAAACTTGTCATTTCGTTCTAACTATTCACTTCCAAGGGCTCTTACTGTTGGTTACTGTTACTAGCAGATGGTAGAGTAGCCCAATTGTTGTATTGCAAAATTCTGCCAATCAAAAGCCAGAATAGCCCATCGATGACACCTAATTCAGCCAGCTGAATTAAACAGAGAATCCAGCAAAGACTACCAGGTTAAAGCTCAGTGTCTGCACCATGCTGAGGTGCTGAAGTCTATTGAAAAAAATGTGATGAAGTTTTGTGCGCTTTGCTCGTAGCAGGTGTTCCTCAGAATTATCGAAGTAGGGAGGAAGAGGCCACCGTCTGAATGTTTTCTCTTGGACAGATCCGAGCCCAGACTCCAGAGTTGTTAAATTGGCTTCCAAAGCGCACTCCTGATCTAAGGGGCGCCACGGCACACCAGTTCATAATCAACGGAACATATGTTTATTCAAGGTGGTGTGAAAGCGGGCTGGAGGAGGCGCCACCCACTGCGGCTGTGAAAACCAGAGGGTGGTGGAGCAAAGTGAGGAAAAGGAAGGATGCAGGGCCCCAGAGGTAGGAAAGATGCCGCTTATTGCTGAGCGGAATTCACACCCAATAGCTCACAGACTCTGGGTGAAGTGCAAATGTATTCCTCAGCAACCCAGAAACAAACAAGCTGCCACTTCCTTAGCCTATAATTAGCTGGTAATCAATGCTGGGTGGTTTTTCTGTCCTGTCAGACATCCCCCAGGCAGCGTTGGGCAACATTAGACCTGCAGCTGTACCCTCACATGGCTCCGATGACAATCCGACATTGGGGACATTAAGCCGTGTGTTTTGGAAAGAGCGGGGTTGCCTGAAAACCTTGGAAACAACATGCGTGCATGTAATCTTCTGAAGCATCTCACACGTGTCTGATCCTCCTAACTTTTCCATGGGGTCATTTTTTTGAAAACTGTCAAAACAAATTGTTTGCAATCTCCACTCCTTTGATTCCTCACTTATGACACCCTGACACAAATGGCACTTTCTCCAGGAGCTTGTTAAAGACTCAGTGAGAGACTTATGGGGCGTTGTGGACTCCCTTGTTGGCCTATGACCCCTTGCTGACCCCCGTAAACCCCACAGAGAGTGTATGTACAGCAATACAGGCCCTCATTCCACTCTCTGTTCATTAGAGGTATTCCAAGGTCAACAATTTAGCTCCAAACCTGAAGTAGAATTTCAAATCGAAAGCAAAAATCAAATCAAAGCATTTCTAGTAGATCTTCTGAAAACCTGTTTTGCAATCTGAAGTTACTGAACTTAACCTTATTTAAGGTGCATTTCTCTTGTTTTCCTGATTTTTGTCCTCTGTCTCACTGAGAAAATGTTTTGTTTTCCCTCATAAAACTTTGCTGATGAAACAAAATAAAATTTCTCTTCCTTAGAAAGTGGTTAAAATGTGCTCCTCATGCTCTTTTTATGTCAATATTGTAATTGAATTCAATACATTGAACTGTGTTTCTTGTTTGAATTGAGTTGAACAAAGTTTTTTTTTCAAATATAATTATTAATCAAGATCTTAAATGGAATCCACCTCTACAACCTCCAAACTGACCTCTTTAGCAGCATCAGTGCTTGCAGTCACTGCCAACATTTCTTCTTTGTCTTCTGTGAGTTTTAAAGGGCAGCTTAGAGTTTACCAGTATGTTCACAACTTACTGGCTGAAAACAAAAAAATCTGGCTGAAACAAAAACAAACATAAACAAAAACAAAAACAAAAGTCTGGCTGAAAACATTTCAGATTACAATTTGGCAAGACAAATTGCAAATATATTTGCTCTGACATTTTCGAAACGCCTTACAAACAGTACCACCATAATCAATTCTTTTTTTTTGTTTAAATTATAACTCTCCGATAAGATGCTGCTAAATTCTAGACATAGACAGACGAGATGCTTTTCCAGCAGTGTACCTTGGTTTGACTGTAGACCTCCACAAGATTTGATAAATTTGTGAGATACAAATTACATAAACTATGGACCGTCTGCTGGTGTCACTTTCAAGTTCGGCCCTTTCACCACATTAGCTGGCGCACATGTGGGTTTGTTAGCGCCGGGTGCAGCATCTGTGGGGACAGGGGGAATCGCTGATCCATGGGAGGTCCTGCAGTTTGATGCACAACACTGGCAGCTTTATATTCCCGGGATGGACAGCGCAGTGCACGGCCATGACAAAACAGGGCAGCTGTGCAACATTCCTCTGGCCTTCCAAATGGAAGCTGACTGCCCCCCATCACCCCCTCTCAGCCCCCCAACCTCCCAACCCCGCCAACCCCACCCTCGCTGAAACCCTGCCAGGCGTCTCCTACAGGATACATAGCTCTCAGATGCAGACAGTCTCCCCACCTCTGCCACTGTCCCCTCAGTCTACATTAAGAAATCATCAGCCTTGTCAGGTTCAAGCTGACCCTGCTGCACTATGTGTCACCATCGGGGTCATCCGGCATGCACGGTGCACCACTCTGCCAGGGATTTAATTACAGAGCAGTATAAGCTGAGTGTGGAGCGCTTTATGGTGTGACGGCAAGCTCACGCAGAGTTTTAGAGCTATTAAACGTTTCAAGTGCAAGAATTGAGCGCCACTGACCCAGGTGGCTGAGAGTGCGTGTCTGGCCGCCTGCCAGGTTCTGCTCTATTTTCATGTGAGCAGGGCGTGTGAATATGATGGTGAGAGGCGCTGAATGCATGAAGAATTGGACCACACTGCAGCGTTAAAAAGAGTTGTACGAAGCGGTTGAGGGATTTCCCACTGACAGCTGGATGCCAGGGTGGGCGGATGGCTAGCGAGTGTTCCCAAGCTGAGGTTCAGACAGGAGCTAATTAGCTCAGATTGGCATAAAGGCTGGAACACAAAGAGGGGAAATGCTGTAGCTCACCTGGCTGAGTCAACACGTACAAAAAGGATCTGCTCAAGATCACCGCTGAGTCTCGTTTTTAAATATTTGTATCACAAAGCAAATTTGTGTCATTGGTCTTATGATTGAGTCATGTAAACATGATATCATTGGGCTTCTATCTTTGTCAGTGGATGTCCATGGCTTTTTCAGAAGATGCTGACTGACATGTAAACAAAAATATTGTCAGAGATGCTGTTCCAGTGAACAACGTATCTATTTATTTATCTATCTATTTATTTATTTCTAAATGAGAATCTGTACCTTAATGAGAGTATACTGGGCATGTAAGCGTGCTCATTGACTTGTAACCTTGCTGGCCTTGTACAGAACTGACAAGTGCCCTTCCAGACTCAACGAGTGTGTTATGCATTGCAGGTCCCAGGTAACTCTACCAGATTGTACAGTATATCAAACCAGATGCTATGGTCTGTGATTCCCGCAAATAATGCAAATGAATGTGCTTCCTGTTGTTGATGCTTTTTCATCTCCTCTCCCCCTGGGTCAGTGACTTGGTAAACTTACAATCATAATTTTATACGTCAATGTAGTCGAAAATAAATGTCCTGTCAGAAGCAGGAGCTGCTTATAGCCATGTACACCTGCCGGTTCTAACAGTCGCCAAAGATCAGATGGATAGACTTGCATTTGGTCTGCATAAAATTCAGCCTTGGATAGCTATAATATACAGATACCTGCTCAAACTTTCGGCTTTCTGTGTTTTTTCATAAAAACGCAAGCGGAAGCCACAAGGCTTGACTCATTGCTTAAGTGAGGCCCTCTTTATGAAGTTATTTAGGGCAACGGGAGGTACAGCACGTGTCTTTCCCTCAGTAGCTGCTCTCCGTTGTCTTTGTTTATCCAGAGTGGCAGCTGACACTCTGCATGGCTGCCTTTTCTAATGCCTAATTATCAGGCCCTAAATCCTGCTGGACAACGTGTGAGGTGCCTTCAGTTCAGCCCCGCATCTGCACGGGTCCAGTAGAGTCAAAGACACTGTCTGTCTGTTTAACAAGTCATTGACCCTCGTAGGAGTTTATCACAACGCATTGTAAAGTTCCTGTTACTGACCCTTGAAAATGTCTATAAAGGGCCTCTCAATAATATAGACATGCTGATGAAATTCAGACAATATTTATAGATCAGTGATCGGAGAATTATAGTCATATGTTTGGTGATGAAATTGTATTTCCTGAAGAAAAATAAAAGAACAGGTATTTTTTTCTGTGCTGCTCAACTGAAATGTAAAAATGTAAAAAAAGATAACAAATTCATCAAACGTCTATAAAAAACAAAACAAAAACAAACCCACGTAAGGTCCTATGAGTGGACCTATCAACTTTCTTCATCTGCATCTTTTTCCGCTTGAAAACAGCATAAGGTTTCCCAGTGGTGAGATAAAATGTACTATGGTCTTGTCAACGCTGTTCGGATTTGAGTTCAGAAAAGCCTTCATTGCTCTTCATTGCTCTTCATTGCTCTTCCGTTGTTGTTGTTGTTGTTGTTGTTGTTGTTGTTGTTGTTGTTGTTGTTATTGTTGTTGTTGGGGCCATATTGCTGTAGTTGCTTCCTGCTTTGGTGTCAATTTGAAAGAGACAGATTGTTTATTCAACACTAAAGCTTTAAATGGGAACCATTAAAACCTGGAGCTGCTGAACTCAGAGAGGTCTTTCCTTTCCTCCCTTGCAATTACATGAGCGGTGAATACACTGTAGGAAGCATGCCAGGCCAGTAGTTGGCGGCATTCTGAAACACCACTGGAACAAAGCGGAGCATAAAGAAACAATGCAATGGTGGTAAAGGCCTCACAAGAGACATGCACAGCCAATCACAGAGTCGCTGGTAACACTTCAGATGACGGTTCTTCCAGATGGATGAGCAGGACTTCTTATCTCAGCCATCCAGCTGCATCGCAAGATCAGCTCAAGTGAATCAGAGCTGGGTTTCCGTTCCTGCGGACGCCTTCCTCCGCTGGATGCAAAAGCAGTGTCTTGTCCGTCCTTGCACTCAGATGAACCCACCTGTCCTACTTGCGCTGGCCTGATTTCCACTGTCTCTACTTCGAAGCGGAAGTCAGATGCCTGGTATTTATAGCCCAGTGAAGCAGAACAAACATTGTGTAAGGATGCCGCCGTTGTGCCGTAGTGCTTGAGAGCTGAGAGTGGATCAGTCCGTGCACAGCCTGCTCGCTCTTCACGCACTGCACCGCCTAGCCGGACGGCTGTCTTCCAGATGTGCCCCGCATGGCAACCGCCTAGTGCTGTCATTTCCCCATCCATTGGTAGAATCCAGCTGTTAAAACTGGTCAAATAAAATTAAATACATTTGTTAAATTCTCGAAAACACTGTGACACTCCAAGTCTGTCTGGACCCAGTGCTAATATGGTTTCATTTATTTGCCAGTTGTCCACTTTTTTTTTTGCTAATCCCATGTTGGTGCCATCTTCATTTCAACAGAATGAATTTAAAGATCCAGTGTGAAAGATTTGGCTTGATTTATCATTATTTTTATATTGGTAAAAGCTCAACATGCAGCCCGTGAATACATTAATAAAAGTGTACACCCCCAGTACATTAAAAGTAATTTGGTTTTCCTACGCTTAGAATGGTTCTCTTATTAATATATGAATATACTGTATATATCTTGCTCCTAGTTAGCTGCTATCTTGTGCCGCCATTTTTAAGGAAGCCCGGTATTTAAGTTGTACCCTTGTTTCGCTCGTAAACATTAACAACTTTAAAAATCTAAGGGGAAAAAAACTAAAGAAACAATCCATCTGTAGGTGCACGTCAAACTCATGCCCCTACTTGCTCAGCGTTTGTTGGAAACTCCCCCTCAGAAGGCACGGCGGGGGATCGCTGTTTGAAGAGAATCTGATCTGAATGGCGCGTTAAAATAATCCTGCACCCCCCTGCCCCCTCGAACCCACCGCCTCATTTTCTTTTTTAACTGCTTAGCATCCTGTAACCTTGACGCTGCGGGCCTTGATGCTACAATCACCGTAATGAGGCTGGGATTGATTGAATGATTGGCAGGCGGAGACATGCACCGTGAATGACCGGAGCTGCACAAACACACACAGTGATGGACACGGTGTCCGGGCCTCTGAGAAGGGTGTGTGTGTGTGTGTGTGTGTGTGTGTGTGTGAGTGAGAGAGAGAGAGAGAGAGAGAGAGAGAGAGAGAGAGAGAGAGAGAGAAAATAGTACCCCCCCCTTATTTGTAGGACTTGCTGCTGGGCCCATAATGGCATTTTGTGCAGAATACTTGTGCGTTTGTGTGTTGCTTGAATGGCAGCAGGCAGAGGGGCGATGCTACGGGAGGTCAAACACAACAAGGGGTGGTGGTCGGGCGGTGGGGGGGTGTTGGCATTCAGATCACACACGATAGGGCCCAGAACGCCGTGGCTCAGAGCAGCGTCTCGGCTGACAACGACCTGCCAACCGGAGGTCTCCGTCCGGCCCGATCAGTCCGCTGCTGTCTGTATCAATCATTAGGCATTTTTTATTTTTAGTGGGATGTGGCCTCTCGCCCTCCTGCGCTGCCCTCTTGCTACCCTCCCTCCCGCCCGCCGAGCCCGCCGAGCCCCCCGGTGCCACCCACCCCTCCCACTCTGCCTCGGAGCCCCTCACTAATGAGTGTCAATCTGGAGGGCTGTGGCACTTTTACTGCAGACACCTCCCCTGACAGACGCAGGGCTTCAGTCAACATGAATCATGGCAGCGGGCGGCAGCCAAAGTGACAAGCGCGCCTTCCGCCGCTTCCTCACCAGCACTTTGAAAAGTTTGGACATGGTGGAGGAAACATTACGACCATTTCTTTAATTCGGTTGAAATGAGAAAAAGAATTCTGAGTGGATTCTCACAGTTTGTTGGATTTTAATTACGGGCCCTTCTTTAAATCTGAGGATTCAAGTCACCTGTGGTGTCAGCAGTGAATCAACATCAACCACATTTCCAATCACACGTCTTTTAAGGGACGTATGAACTATTTGTCAGAGGTGGGAAGTGTTGAAATACAAAGACTTTGTTCCTGTACTTAAATTTGTACACAAATGTATGTACTTTGTTCTTACATTGGAAAACATGCTTGTGTTTAAAACATACAAATTCTTTTCAAAGTAATTCACTTTTTTTTTTTATTAGTTTTTGTTGTGTGAAGTGGACCTATTGGAACTATGCTGGTGTGTAGTTCAATATAAATGTATGATATTTTAGAGGGAGATTATTTTATAGTTCCTCAGCTTTGGGATCACTGTTCAGTATGAATTCAGTACAGGGAAAAACAAAAATGTCAAAAATAACATTGGTTGTTGTGTTTTACAACAACTAGAAGTTACAGGTTGGTGGTGCTGAAGTTGAAAAAGAGTGAGAGTGAGAGTGAGAGTGAGATTACCAAAGCTGTTAAAAATAATCCAGATGCTGATGTAAGACCTCTGGTCAGTTCAGTCAAGAATATTTTGTCACAACAATAAATGATCAACAAATCAACAAAAGTGTTGTTTCATTAATTACAAAAAAGATGTTTTTACTTTTTATTTAAGTCCAATCCAGAACCTGCACTTTCTCACTTTGACTTGAGTCAAGGTGTTAAATCAGTACTTTTAATTTTGAATACTTTTGCCACCTCCACTATTTGTGAATGCTAACCAGAAACCCTCTGCTCTTCACCTTTCGATGGGCCGTTCTTCACTAGCAGTGGCGCTACTCGTTGACTGTCCTGCGTGAAGGTGCAAGCCAATGCTTGTGGCCAGGGCCGCCTGTTGTGGTGGTGGATGCGCTGCATGTTGTTGGAACCACAGAGGTCCTTGCCGGAACTTCCTGTTTTTTTGCCGGAACTGAGCGTCTCTGGCTTGAAACCTCGACAGTCCGGCTCATTTGCAGCGTCAGCCGCTAAACGCACACAGTGGCCGATGTCAGCGAGGTCAAACTTCTTTCACTCTCACAACGCTGCAAACTCATTGGGCTGCGAGGGCAATTGACCGATTGATGTATTGATGCTGGATGTACATGCAGGGGGTCAAATGCGGGCCGCTCATTTAGCCCCAGCTATCGTTTTCTACGACCGACACGACCGACTAGCGGGGCTCCGCTTGATACCGCCGGCGTTTCCTGACGTGCTGTGACCCCTGCCGAGAGCTGCACGTCAGTGTTTAGTCGACTCCTCTCTGTTAACGACTGGTCACACCGCTTACCTGCTCACGCACCTGTGCATGCTCGTATCCCCCCCTGTGTTCTTTTGATTCTTGGGAAGTCACTGTATTCTAGTAACCGCTCAGACGTCACAGATCTATTCTGGACGGAGAGCCGCAACAGCCGGACGGCAACAGCAGCGGGAGCAGGCGGGCAGGAATGCCGTCCGTCCAGAGGCCTGAGCAGAGTGACGGCTGATCCTGTCGCAGGAAGCGGAGACGGCGGCTCTCCTGTTTCACGGCTCGGGGAGGAGAGCGGCGGGACGGGGAGTGGGACATGACACTCATGAGAGAGCGGAGTGAGAGCGCTCGGTGGCGGCGGCGGCGGTGGCGCTGCTGGTGGGGAGTGTGTGTGTGGGAGGAGGGGGGGGGGCGCACAACTATTTGGTTCGGTGCCAGTCGAGCCAGCATTTTGGCATGCGGCATTCCAGGAGATCAACGCCACGGTGTTTCCTTTCACCCCCCAGCACACATCCACCACCCTGAGAGCCACCAACCACACTGCTGTGTTTTTTCCGTGTGTGTGTGTGTGTGTGTGTGTGTGTGTGTATGTCTTTGTTTATTTGATTCTTACTGAGGAAAAAAAAGCACAACTTAGAAAATCCACTGCATTAAGACTGAAATCTGAAATTATTTAGCCTGTTCTCCTGCCAGACATTTAATCTAGTGGGAGACCACCTACTTTCTCTTTACTAGTGCAGTCCTAGTAACAAATATATAGACCCAACTGTGCGAAAAAGCCGTATATATTCTGGCCTTTGTTACAAGACACTGCAGGCCATAAAAGAAACAGGCCTAGAAACAGCCTTTTCAATGGAGACCTCCAGGGTCATCATTGAACTGAACTCTGCACTCTTGGCTTGATCGTTTATCTTGTCTTCCTGTGTGTTATTACTCGTTGTGTCAATTATGTTTCCTATTCACTGTATTTTTCATACTGCAGTTGTCTTCTGGTGCAACGTAAGAGAATTGTACTTTAAACCAAAACACAACTTGAAGACAACAAAGCTTAGGGAAAGTTATGATGGTGAAGTGGTGCTGTTTTGGCTACTTTAGCCTATATGGATTTGGAACTTAGCATCTCAGAATGTTTCGTGAAAACATCGCACTCACTCACACACCCCACACACACACACACACACACACACACACACACACACACACACAGAATGAGAAAACTGAAATCAATAAAAAGTATGTGTATGTGTGTGTGTGTATGTGTGTGTGTGTGTGTGTGTGTGTGTGTCTGCGGGGTGGGGGGGGTGTCAAGGGGTTGGAAAAACAGACTGATTCACTTGGTCAAAGGTTTCCTGTTAGTTTGAAAGTTTCTTGAGGGAGGAAGACGGTTCAGTATAAATACATCATCAGATTATTATCACTCATTTGGAACCATGTCATGGAAACTTGTTCGTCATTGCACTGACGCAATCCGTGTCACCAACTCTGGTTTCAGAAAGACATGCTGTCATGTAGTGCTGATTACGATCTAGTCTTTAGCTGCTAATTGGTGCCAAGTGCAGAGCACACCTGTGCAACAATGTCCTGCTGGAAAACACAAAGTTAAAAATGAAGACGCATCGTGACAAGTTAAAATGTGACATGGCGGCTTGTCAAGGCGGCTCATGAGACTTGTAAGACAAAACCTTGAACCTACAGGAAATGCAGAAGGATGCCAAAGTGATTAGACCTCAGCTTGGACATCTGCCCCGTAGTTGGTGGCAAACCATCTAACAGTTGAGTGATATATTTCAGTCTGGATTACAGCACCATCAAATCATGATGTTAGCATGACTTCTTTCTTTATTATAACTTAGAGATGCAAAGAATTGGCTCACCTGGATTTAAATCAAAGATTCTGCTTAACACCAGAATAGCAGTGAGAACCTGCACACTGAGTCAGGTGTATCAAACACACCTTTTGCATTGTTGTGTGTGGGCTGTTTTTGCTAGTGGCCTGCACTCTGTTCAGCTCTGATGGCACACCCGCTAGCTGCTTTAGTACCAGCTGCTGCTGCTACTGCCCCTGATGTTCGGACTATCTGTGGAACATACATGTGACAACTTTGAGGTAGGTTTGTTGTTATTTTCTCCAGTGGTCTCATTTTTTGCGCGCTTGTGTCAGAAAGCTCGAACGTCATCGACTGACACAGTTGACACAGTTTCAAGTTTCAGATTTGAAGGAATATGCTGACTATCTATTCTGCTGTGTTTTGTGTGTGTCAAGGTTTGACATTTCTATGAACTCTTCTGTCTACAGGGAGTTTCTGATGCTTTGCCCCTCACTCATCAGTATTTGGTTTGTTGAACATTATTCACCACCAACTGTCAGTTTTCAAAGGGTTTGCAGGTTTTCCTGTTGTGTATCCCAAGGTTTTTTGTTATGTTGTGCAAGTGCTCCCATTGATAACTTGCATTTCATTGTTTGTGTAAACTGCTCTGCTGCACAGTAAGTCCTTTGTGTCACAGTGGAAATGCCCTCGACGATGTCGCCATCAGAGTTTCTGTTTCAGTCGTTGCTGTTTTCCATAGGAACACCGAGACTTACTTATGAGTCAGACAGCCAGACATGAGGTGGCATTTCCAGGTGACTGTTCAAGACTTCAGGGAGGTTGAAACGTTGCCCTCCAAACTTCCTGCTTTAGTGCCCTTGAGCAAAATGGTCAACCTGCTGCAGACTGTTAAAGGGAATTTAATCTATGTGTATTCCAGCAGGGCCTCATAAGAGACAGAAGTGTTTTCTGTTAGCTGGCACCGTGGTTGGATTTGCTGGAGTTGCTGCAGCCACGTTGATGCCTAATGTCGGTTGAGCATCAGTCAGAAAGTAACATTTTTTGTTGCATCTTGGTGTGTTGTTGGGTGGCCCTAAACTGCCTCTGGTGTCTCTCTCACGGACTGCCAGGGGAATGCTGACCCATGTGCACACGAGATGTTATGGAAGAGATGGCCTTCACCTGAACCCCAGACTCAAATATCTTCTGTTTGACTTGAGGTAACAGGGTTTTTGGAGGGCTTTCTGCTTTAAACCGAGAGGTCTGGCAGGAAACTTGGACAGAAAGTAATTTTCCACACCGGATTCCAAATTCTGACTTTGCCTAAACCTTTGACTTGTTCCAACAGAAAGACATTTCTTTTTATTTTTTCCCTCTATGTTCTCTGTTTTTGCAGTGTAGTTATTTGTCACTCTTTTTCTTTCTTTCTTTCTTTCTTTCTTTCTTTCTTTCTTTCTACTACTGTCCAGGCAAAAAAAAAAGTCCAAAGTTAATCTTGATTTGAAAAAAAAAAAAAAAGTATTGTGTCAGTTATACAAACAATGAAGTGTACCCCAACTTCTTTCATTCTGCTCACCTTATTTTTTTATGCATGTTTTTTTTTTTCTCCATTTAGCAAATGTTGGTTGGCACGCTAACAGGCTAAAGTTGAGGTATCACCATCACCTGCAGGTTGACTTTGTAGCTGCAAGTCATTAGCTCCATGTGTGCAGTTATATATTAACTATATGTGCATTGTCTCTGAAAGTATGTATGTGTTCTGTAATAGTTTTGTCTTATGAAACACCAATATTAGCCCAGTTGGCCTGTGTATGTGTGCATGCGAGCGTGTGTGTGTTCGATGACTTGTGTATAAAAGTATTTTTTGTGTGTCCAGGGGTATTTTTATAAATTTGTGTGTGTATTAGTGAATGTGTGTGTGTGTGCATGCTGCGGCTGGTCTGTCAACTCAGGTTAGCCTGACACTGAGTGGCCACACCTCAGGGGCGTGCAGGCCTGCGAGGCGGCCTCTTTCTCATCAGCAGCATTAGGCTGCCGTGCGTGATGGCTGCTGACCCTCCCGCTCGGGGCCAAGCGCTGGCCGTGACGCTCCTATCGGCCGGTGTCGGGCACCAGTAACGCCAGGTTGCGGGCTCACTTCCTTGCCGGCAGCGGCCCTCACTCTCCTGCTGTCAGAGAGACGGCGGCGATGGCAAAGATGGCACTTTGGGTGATTTGCGGCGGGGCTCATCAAGGACACCCTGTGAAATCACCGCGTCTGTGAGTCACAGGCCGCGAAGGAGTGAGACGAGCGGATGGAGGGAGAGAGGGAGGGAGGTGTAAGGGAGGGGTGGAAAAAAGTAGTTGAAGTGAAACTTTTTTGCAGCATTGGTGCATCAGAGTTTTGATATTAGAGTCAAAGGTCACGCAATATTAAAACATTTACTTCTTACTGTCATGTTGATCGACCGTGTGGTGGGTTTCACAGAGGAGAAAAAAATCTGCCAAAGGTTCATGGACTTCTTTTTGACTTCAAACAAAAGAAGGAAACACAAAATGATTCCCCGTATTTCAAACCTGGAATGGGCCAAGTGTCTTGAAAGACGTTGCTGTCCTGTGTGTAAGGTCCACTGAAATATCAACTGTACTCTCCCAGCTGTTGTCATGTGGCACGGTAACCTGTTGCTGCTTCTCCTGAGTTGTCCTTTCTTATCAGTTTTCTCAGCCTGAAGTATGAGTCTAAGTCAGACCTGGGCAAAGTACGGCCCGCGGGCCACATACGGCCCGCTGCGTGTCTCTGTCCGGCCCGCATGAGGCCGACCCCTCCCTGTCAAACTTTGCCAGCACGTTAACGTAGTGCGATAGCTATCGGTCAACGAACGTATGCCGGGACGTTGGGTGATTTCATGCCCCCTCGACAAAACTCCTGTGGCCCACCGACACGATTCAGCTCTGTTGTGTGGCCCGTTGCAAAAAATAATTGCCCACCCCTGGTCTAAGTGAAGGTTTTTTTCTTACATAAATATTGCAGTAATTCCAAAAGAGCTCAAAGAAAATCCGATCCACATATTTACAGTGATACATCGACGTAATACTAATAATGCTAACGCTAATGCCAATGCTAATAATGCTAATGCTAATGCTAATAATAATAATAATAATAATAATAATAATAATAATAATAATAAATATTTTAATTTTTTTTTTAATTAAAATGAACTAATTGCTATTTTTAAAAGTATCCCTTGGAAACCATGAGTAGAACGGCATAAGGAGCAATGTAAAATCTTTGTTTTGCTGAAAAAAAAAAAAAGTAAATTCTTTATTCCGTCAAGCTATCACTGTAAATATGTGGATCAGATTTCTAATCCACCAACTGAGACGTTTGCTTCCCTGCGGTGTGACGTCCAACAGCGGCAGCAGGTGCACCACAGGGAGGGACGGCGGGGAGGCAGGGCCACCACCAGGAAGTGACCCCTGCCCCAAACAACAATGAAAAAAGCCGGGCTCTGGAGCCTTGAAAATATGAAGTGACAAAGGGTGCCCTTTGTGTGGGAATTGACATGGTGCAAGGCTGACACGGTGCACCCTCTAGGGGTTGATCTCCAGTCAGGATCAAATGCCAGAACTAGGTCAGTGGGAAGAGATGAGGAAAGAACAGGGAAGTGGGTGGGGTGTGTGGAGGTTCAGGGGGGCATCGGGGGGGGGGGGTGTTCTTAATATAAGTAAAAACTGAGGGGCTTCGCGGGGTTTTAAGCAGACACACCTTACCACGGTCACATCTACTACTTTCCACGGAGCAAGCTGACAGTCTTCTCTCACTTTGTGAGGTGAAGAAGGACGAAGAGCCGAACAAACTTGTGGTTTGAAGTCAGTGCTGACAAGACAGAGATCACCTGTGGTTCTAACCAGAGCTTCATCACGGCAAGCTTAAAAATATCCAATAAAGGATAGCTTACACTGACAAGACAGCCTGTGTTTGTTGTGATTTTATAATAAGGACAAACATAAAAAATAAATCTTTTGGGTTAGGGTTCATTTCCAGAAAATATTGAGAGGACAATTTTTTGAGTGACTTTTTTTCTATTTTTCTTTTTAAATCTTAACAGTTTTGTTGTTGCATGACATACATTATCTTTGGTGCCATTGTTTAGAATGGACCAATGTGCAGCCTGTGGTCAGTATAATAATTCTGAAGAAATGGAGAGACGAGTTTAAATCTTTTAAAATTATAATTTCAATCATTAGTAAAAAGAAAACACAAATCAGTGAAACCCTGTCCATTGCTGCTGGGTCGGTGGCTACCACATTCCACAACAGGAAGTCGGCTGGATCCACAGGGAGTGAAGGCATCTGATTGGCCTGCTTTGAATGTTGCAACCAGCTCCTAACTTCTCTGTTTCTAAAGGCCCCTCCCCTTTCCACATGTTTTCTGTGGGCTCTTTTCAAGACGGACGCATAAAACTAAATCAGTGAAATTTAGGAAACACCTTCTGCTTCTTCAATCACCTGCCGCCTGCTGTTCAACCAGCTGCTGGAGGATAACAGAGTTGAGCCCGATGAGATCAACAACAACAACAACATCAACAGAAGTGACCCCCTCCCAACCTCCCACCCTACCCCACCAACCCTCCCACCCCCCACCCACTTCTGGAAGAACAGCGGCCTGGGTGCTGCAGTCACACCAGCGTCCGACCCTCCCACCTCCGGCCCTTTGTTTCATGAGCTGACCCTTCCATTTAATTAATTAAAATTAGCATCCGTCCCCTCGGCATTGACTTGTTACGTCAGAAGGAATCAGCTTGAACGCCCCCCCCCCACCCCTCTCCCCCCAGGCTGCTGGCCCTAACGAGGCCCAAGACCCTAATTAGAGGATGTAAGATGGAGGTGATCAGGGCAGAGAGGCGAAGTCTGTGCCTGTGGGGCCGCAGCGCCGTATTTATACTCCCAGCACATAAACACGGTGCTGAGGCTGTTTTCCTTTTTTTACCCCCCCTGTCAAAATCTTAATATCTTTGTCTTATTGTTCATTTAACCCAGTGTGGCCAGTTTATAGTGATTTCATTAAGAGGCCAAGAAATTGATTTATTCATTCATTCATTCATTCAACTTTTTTTTATTTATTATTATTATTTTTTTTTTTTAACTTACCCCAGTTCAGTTTCCATCCATTTTTATCACAAAGCATTTTTCCTCAAACTTTTAAATTTTTCTCCTGGAGATAAATAAAGTATCTATCTAATCTAATCTAATCTAATCTAATCTAATCTAAAATTCAATATATTATTTGTGCCAATAATCAGCATGAAAGGCCAAATTCATAGATTTACTCCATACTTTCCTGTTTCATCCTCAGTTTATCTGATCTGATTTGCTCTCGCGTTTGTGTTGCTGCCACCTGGCTGGAGTGCGACTCTCCGCCCAGTATCATATCCCGGCTGTGCCGCCTGCTGATCCCAGGTCGGTGGAGACGGATGTTTGGGTTGCTGCTGGCTGACGAGGGAGCGGCCAACGTGAGTGGACAGGATGTGGACAGTGAGTCCCCCCACAATGGACACGTGTCAGTAAAAGCATGGCTGACATGGCAGGACGTCCATGTGGCGGGAGACGTTAAAGCTTCCTGAAAGTCTCGGGAGGTGGAGGAGGAGAATTGGGGGGATGGGGAGGAGGAGAAGGAGGAGGAGGAGGAGGAGGAGGAGGAAGAGGAAGATGTGGTGGTGGAGGAGGAGGAGAAGGAGGAAGAGGTGTCCAAGAGAGAGAGGATGAGCGAGACGGAAACGCATCCGTCTTAAGTCTTGGCAGAAAGAAGTGCAGTTGGACGCACACAACTGTATCTTCATCATAATCTTGTGAGGACAAACACAGGATCCACTTTAGCAAGAGTCCTGATTATTTATTTATTTATTTTTTTGAGTGGAATTTCAAAAAAGTGGAAAGGTAGAAAATTGGAAAATACAAAAATGTTGATTTTTTTTTGTCGATTGGTGCTTTTTTTTTCCATTGTGTGTGGGTACGGTGCAGGGGGAGGTGCGATGATGGGAAAAGGGCAAAGGGGGAGGGGCTGTTCAGTCATCAGCCAGTCTGTGGGTGAGAGGACTGGGACCACATGTCCCTCTTTAAACGTGTCAAATTGTGGTGACCTCGCCAAATCACGTCCTTCACACACCAGCCGTGCTGCATTGGGATGCCCCCCCCCTCAAGTATCACCGAAATGTATAGAATATTTATTCATTAAAATATATGTATTAATCCATATTTTCTTCCTTCTCTCTTCTCATAACTCTTCATGAGATGAAGAAAAAACTTTTTCAGTCAGGAAACTGACTTTTTCCCTCTGTGCACATTTGTAGGGACAGCAGATAAATAAAAAAAATGGTAAAACACACTTTTGTTTTGCGCTAGATTAAACACAGGATACAAACAAAAAACAAAAAAACAAATTCAATGTGACCTCTGACCTGATTCAGGTCATTTCTGCCATGGCTGGTTCACCTTCCGCTGCGGCACTAAATGCTTCCTAAAATAAAATTCATCTCCACGGCAGCGTCAGAAACCAGCCTCGGGCTCCACATGTGGATAAAAACAAGCGCTGAAAAGTGTTGATTCCTGGCCCTCCATCCAAGATGGTGTGTGTGTGTGTGTGTGTGTGTGTGTGCGTGCGCACGCGTGTGTGCGTATAGCTGTGAGGAACTCCTTCAGCGGCTCTCTGTTTGTCAGCGGCCCGGCGCTCTCTAATTGCTCAGAAAATTACAGCTAACACTGATTGCTCCGGACACGGCCTGACATTACGGTGACACCACAACGCCCTGCGCGCTCCCCCCCACACACACACACTCCCCACCCCCCACTGCACGACACCCTCCTGGGGATATTGTGGCAGCCCCCGCTGACCGGAGCTGTGCCCCCCGGTGACCGCCACGTGCCCCCTGCTCGCTGCAGACGTCTCCAGGTTCAATCTGCTCTGGCATCGCTTTCTGCCACCCTGCGTCTGTCAGCCAAATGGTTTGTGAGCCATAATGTGGGTCCCAGTTCCTCATGAGTGACTCACATGGCTCATTTCTTGAGGGAATATGTATACATATATATTTATACATATGTATGTATGTATGTATATATATAGATATCTATATCTATATATATACATGTATAATTATGTACATATATATATATGTGTATATATGTGTATATACATGTGTATGTATATATATATGTGTATGTATATGCATATATACAGTATATGTGTATGTATATACATGTATGATTATATATATGTATATATGTGTGAATACATATATACACACATATACATGCACATATGTATGTATCTATATATGTGGCTGTGCATTTATAAAGGCGGCCCTCGCCAACTCAAAGTTAATTCGTCCACGTGATCGTGCGCAGACATGTGCACGAGCGGCAGAGAGGCCCCTGCAGGGTCGGGACGTGTCACCTCTTTGTCTTGTCAGTGTTAATGTGAGCATGGCCAGCCAGGCGTGGAGCTGTGACACATCTCCAGATGAACCCTGATGCCCCGCCCACCTACACCTTCCCTCACCCCGCTTCCGACCCCCCGCCCCGACACCCTGTCTCTCTCCGGGTTTTGCCATTATAGATAGAAAAAGAACTGTGCGGTCCGGGGCGTCACCTCTGGCGTGTGGCAGTTTTTATTTAAATTCGGGTCAGAACCCGTCTGTCAGCGACACTCGGGCGACGGTGAGTCACGGACGCCGGAGGACGGCTGGTGGACGACACCGGGGGGAGGGTGCGGGCGGACGCCTCGCAGGTGGGCGCTAAACAGTGTGACATCAGCGTGTGTAACCCTGCAGTGTGTGTGCTGTATGCTTTACTGAGGGCCAGTGGTAGGGGTAAGGGGTGCAGTGGTCGTTGATCCTGCCGCGTGTTTTCAACCAGCTGACCTTTCATCTTGACACGCCACCTCAACCGCAATCATAGCGACTTTGCGTTTGTGTACCGCGCTACCGTCTGGAAGCCTGCACATCAACAGGCATTGGCACTGGGTCACCAACCAGTGGTCTCTTCTGTGACGACGTCAAGGGGAAACAAAGCTGTACGAGGGAAGAATGAACGATAGAAGCCTTTAGGATGAAAGGCGGAATGTCTTCAAGATGCCAAAAACCAGTCCAGGGCACCTTGACTTGACCTTCAGGAGGACGATGCTGAAGGCTTCTCTTCACTCTTCAGAATTCTGAAGGTGTTGTCGGCTGGCTAAACTACTTGCCACGTGTTGTCCACACATACAAGATATTAGAGACATAACGATACACTAAAATGGTCCAATAGTATACTGTGTACAGTATACTATATATATATAGAACTATATATGTATATATATATATATATATACATACATATATATGTGTAAATAACTACATATATGAAAATAGTCAAATAAACCTTTTTTATAAAGTTTATAAACATTTTTGCACTACACAAGTCTGAATAGAAATTCCATCTGAGGGTGTGATCGAGAAGATATTTAATGTACAATTCTTTCAATTTCGTAATAAAGACAAATTTGAAGAGGAAGTTTCTGCTGATATTACAGGCGGCATCATGTCATTTCCCCCCTGTGTGAGTATTCATATTACATTTATATGCTTTAAAGCAGGCTGGAGTTATCATAAATCTTCCTCTGAATCATTAGCCTGACATTAGGAGACAACAGTCTACAACAAAACCTGCGCTCACAATTAAACTCGGCTTCATTTCTCGTCTTAACATCTGGCGGGCACAAAAACCCAAACACTGTAGGTGGTGTGGCTGATAATGTTTGTGCTTGTGGTTGTCTGCGATCGCTATGACTGAGTGAGTGGAAGCCTTGTGAGTCAGACGGCCTTGTCAGACGATCCACATCCAGCCAGCAGCAGCAGCAGCAGCAGCAGCAGCAGCAGCAGCAGCAGCAGCAGCAGCAGGTCGTCCTGAATGTATAATGGAAATAATTGCAAGAAAAGATCATTCTGGTCGTGCAAAAAAAATTGTGAGTCTTTCCTCTCATCATCCCACAGACTGGCCTCTCGTGTTGTTGTGGGATGAATTTCTTTTGATGGCGGTTGACTTACTGTGCTTTCCCCCCTTCAGTGGTCTCATCATTGTCAGCCCTTTCATTGATCGGACGATATTGACATCAAAGCCCATCGCCTCAGTTCAAACCACAGGCTGTCACTCCAGTTTGCCCTACATGCCTGGTTTTTAACAGTGGAAATACTCCATTAGCTACATCTCGGCTAGGTAGCACGGGGAAGGAGACAACTGCAATGGACAGCTTTCACCGACGACCAAGCTGCTGGTCAGTAAATACACAGGAACACCACAAGCGGGAAGATGCAGTAGAGAACATGTTTATTGAGACTGAGTTTACTCAAAAACAAAAAGTCAGTTATAATTGACCACCCCTTATTTTTTTAAACTTCTATCTTTTGTTGAATTTTATCGTACAATAGTCACTCTGACCTTTTTGAATCCTGCTGCAGAACAAGCCAAAGTATGAAACAACTAACACTGATGGATGGATGTTTCTCAGTGCTTCCAGCCCACTTCAAATTGCTTTGTGTATATACTGTAGTATTCTTTGTGACTTTCCCTTAGCTCGACTTATCTTTGTTATATACTGCTGCTCAGTCCTCTGCACTGCTGTGTTAGCCAAAATTTGTCCCAAAGCCGATCAACAAAAGCTTGTCCCATCTCATCTCATCTCATCTCATCTCATCTCATCTCATCTCATCTTGTTTGGTATCATTTAAAAAGGTATCAATTGATTGCTTCTTCAACACAATTAGTTATTTGGTGGCACACCTTTTCTCATCCAGTGTGCCAGCCGCTCTCTACATTAAAAATAATTTAAAAAAAAGTCAGCCGCCCACAGCGGAGGGAAAGTTTTTGTTGCCATCCGGCCCTGAGGACTCTTGGCGGTGGCTCCACGTTTGGAGCTGCTGTCAGTCACCCGGCCGTGGTGACGGAGGTGCGGGCGGGAGGGGAGGGCGGCGTTGCTTTCTGGCAATGCATGATGTGTTGTGACAGCGGGAGCCGGGGCTGGCGGGCGGTCACCATGCGGCACCATATTGCCGGCTCCCCGGGGACGGGGGATCAGCATGCCGGCCTCGCCAAGAAGTGCTAATAGGCGCAACACGTCTTGCTTTCACACATTAAGGCGAGGGGAGGGTGACAGATCGGAGCTGTGATACTGCCGCCTGGAAGGGCCGCGTGGCAAGCGGGCGGCGGCGGCGGCGGCTAATGACGGAAAAACCTCCCAAAGTGCGGCGGGCGCGGCTCCACCAATGGGAGAGCATGGCGAGAAGCGGGCGTATCTCGGCCTCGCTCCTCGCAAGAGTGATGCTCAACTCCATATTGTTCGTGACAACAAGAGCCGCGTGTTGCTGAAGTGCGATCAACACTTTTTTCGGTCCGAGAAGACAACCGCGTTCTCACCCAAAAGCAGCCGAGGTCAAACGGGTTCGCTCCGGGCTACAACACCTTTGTCACATGTGCCAGTGGAAGCCGCAGTCTGGGCCAAGTCGGCCCTGCTGGACGCTCGACTGCAGAGAGGAAACAGAAGCTTCTCCTGTTACAACCTGCGGGGACCATTTTGAGTCTCTCCAGACATTTTTTTGGGGGGCAAAGTAAGATTAGCAGGTGTCAGCTCAACCGGGGAAATATTACTCAGAGGTCTTCCAATAGCTTTCAAGACTCAGTAATGTCCACGAGCACGTTTCCACTGAAATTTCTTTGTAGTGATGGCAGTTCTGTCTTGTTCAGTGTGAAATTTCAAGAGTTTTTTCTGATGTAGCTGACAGTGGATTGTGGAATCATATTTTGATGTCAGGATAACTGAACTGTAGCTCGTTTCTCGAAGAGTTTGGTTCGGTTTTCAAAAATCTGCCTGGCCTGCCCGTTCACACTAGACTGAAGGAAAATATAGAGAAAATATTGGACATGAGGTTTATATGCCCTGCTAGCTCTGGAAGTGGATACATGCTGTAAAGTTTCACCACTAAATGTCACAGTTTTGAGCTGGGTGTATGCACAAAGAGAAAAAGGGCTCACTCTTTGTCCAGAGGTATTGTTGTGAGCACCGAGTCTCGAACAAGGATACAACAGGCGTAATGTGACCGTCACCGTTTTCAGAATCAGTACCTAATTAAAATACTTTCTTTGTCACTGTCGCGTACTTTCTTAACATCATGCACAAATGTCAAGTGACAAAGAAAGTACGCGATGAGTTGATTTTCACACGCGCCGAGCAACAATTAAGGCTGTGACTTTGGCAGAGAGTGTTATCACCTGCACCAAAGGGTGGCATTGTGTCAAAGGCAGGAAGTTTGCCAATGGATGCAGAGGGAGGGAAGAAGAGAAGAAGATACTCTCTGCCACTAAATCAAAGGTAGGAAAACGATGCACAAAGAGGGCACTGTGTCGCCACTTTCTACTCTGGATGGAACGCTATTATGCTTCTGTGTCAAACTCTGGCCTGCGGGCCAAATCTGGCCCGCAGTGTCATTGTATTTGGCCTATGAGGGTTATATAGCTACAGCTGGCCGGCTGATATTATACAGCGCATGGACCGCTCATACTACAAATCCCAGAATGCTCAGCTCAATCAGCACAGGACATTTATTGAAGGACATTATTATTACTTAATTGTTTGATTGTTGTTATTTTTTATTTTAAATGTATTTGAGTTGACCCCTGCATAATGCATAATCAGTGCTAAAGTCAGCCATCATACTGTGGGAATGACCTGAATTGTTCCACTTGAGCCGTGATGGCTGAACTGAAGTGAAACCCTCCACCACACAAGTGCTGTTTTATTTCGGCCACCGTTGAGTCTTTTCAGCCAGTGCACTGGAGGGATTCCACCCCAGCCTGCCCCGCTAAAGGTCGTTTCTTCCATGCCATTGCAGTGGACGTGAACTCCTGGTTACTATCAGATGGGCACCCCGCTGAAGACCCCGACGATAAGTCGGCAGCTGCCTGTTCCTCATCAAATATTAAAGCCGAAAGCCAAGCCTTTGACAGTACAAACCTGGCACCTCTTAGAAAAAGCCCCTGTCTTAATAGTGATTGTAGCTCCCCTTTAACATCCATAATGGATAGTGTGTAATGGATAAGAACATGCTTATATGAATGTTTGCACAGTGACGAGACACTGCACAAGGCTGAATTTTTCATGCAGGCTTTACACTGCAATGCTAATGCAGATTTGGACAATCATATGTATAGAAGAACCCCCCCCACTGTGAATGATTTATAGAGACAGTGAGTCACCTCTGTGTCACCCCTGATCTGAGAGAAGGAGGACAGTCTCTGCAGGAGGACTCTTCATTCAGTCAACTGTGCTCAACAGGATGTGTGCACTGGTTTGTTAGCACACAGAAAACATGGGAAATAGTGCTTATTGTTCACACCTGAAGACCAAAATGGATAGAGGAACCATTTCCACATTAGAAGCAAGTAAGGAGAAAAAAAAAAGGTTTTCATGACATTTTTTAGGCTCCTCCATCATTTAGGCTTCGTTCCCAATCACTGCTGCGGCTGCTTCTCTTTGCATGCTTTCTGCTTTTTGTCTCAACTTAACGCTTCCTGTGGTTCCTACGAGGAAGCAGATTGGTCCAACCATGCTTGGACTTTGCCAGACTTGAAACAAATCATTTGTGAACTTTTTAAGTTGACTGATAGACCCTACATATTGGTGACCCTGGCTTCCTTGTTAAGATGAAGAGATCTTTGGACGTTGGCGGATGATCTGCTGAGTCAGTCGCATCTCCACTTCTTTTTTTTTTAAATCAAGGTGTCATTTGGAGGCTGTGCAATATCAATACCCTCAAGAAGCACCTGACATGAAAAAGCCTCTATCTCACGTGTCCACCCAACAGCTCCGGCCTGAACACTTCATCACTGGCGACATCATTCACGAGCCTCCCGACGCACTGAATGTGTCTCACTCTCTCTGGTTTTATTCCACAAATACACTTGACTGGCGATATTTTGCACTTGTCTGTCAAGCCCTCCATTCATCCACGTCCTCCACCACCACCACCACCACCGCCGCCTGCCGCCCCGCTGCCATTGACGCCTGTGCTCCCCGGGGCCACGCTGTGCCCGCTGAAGCGCTGTGCGTAGAGCGAGTGAGCGAGCGAGCGCTCGGCCTGCCATCAATATGGGTGAGTTACAGAGGTCGCCGGTTCAAACGCAGTTCACCGCCTCGCCCGAGCACGTTACCCGCACTGGAGTGTCAGAGCGTGCAAATGTGTTTGTGCGTGCGTGAGTGTGAAGGCGAGCGGACATACACCCACACACCCACACACTCACACACCCACACACCCACACACACACACACACACACACACACACACACACACACACACACACCCACACACACACACACACACACACACACACACACACATACAGTACGTTTGTCCAAGTATCTATCTGTGTGTTTGTGTGTCACAGTGGCCGTACACGCCGGGCCGGCTGTTGCGTGCCTCCACGCCAGGCCACAGCGCTGCGGCTTTCGATCTCGGGGAAACGGGGGGCAAGATATGGGCTGTTACAGGAGGTGTGTGTGTTGGCGGAGGGGGGGGGAGGTTGTGGAGGGGCTCTGCCAGCTGACAATGAACATGTTTTCAGTGAGGATTCCTGGCGGAGCAGCCAGCAGGTGAGGAGTGTGATCGGCTGCATTGCCTGCCAGCCAGAGCTCGGACGCTGCAGGGGGAGTGTGGAGGGATTGATAGCAGTGTCCCAGTCACATGGCCACCCTCCTCCTCCGTGTTTTAGTGCTTTTTGCCACACTCTGGGCCGCGCTCTTTGCGGACACTTGACGGCCACATCTCACCTGGACGGCCTGGATTCCAGCGTCTTTATCGCTAAAGATGTCGTCTGCTGAGATGTGCGTCTGCTCTCACACGGAAGAGAGCTTGTGGTCCTCAGAGACAAAATCACTGCTGCGCAGACAGGTGCAGTGGTTGATGCGGTTGCCTCAGAGCAATAAGGTCATTGGTTCAATTCCTAGTCCAGGGCCTTTCTGTGGGGAGTGTGTGAGCGGAACTCCAGCTTCCTTCCACGGTCCAAAGACGTGCACATCAGGACAACTGGGAATTCTAAATTATCTGCAGATGTGTGTGTGTGTGTGTGGATGATTACTTGTTTCACTCTTATGGAACTATGATTAAAAGGACTCCATTGTAGGGTGGAGCCACTCCTACACAAAACAGCTGGGATGGACACTAGCACCACCTGAGTGCAGGAGGTTGATTGAAACTGATGGATGGGTGGATGTTGAGCTGGTGATGATTGAAGCAAAGTTCCCTCCGGAATTGTTTCCCAGCAAACAATATTATTTGTCTTTCCAGCCTTTCAATGAACTCCCAAATTCCATCCTCTCCATTTTTTCCCCCACTTGCTCCATTTCTTTTAGGAACTGTGTTCTAAAACATGCAGGCCTGGAAAACAGTCCCCTTTGTGATGTCTCAAAGGGCATTGATACCTCTCCCAAGTTACTCCCGACACCAGCACCCACCTCCCAGCTGTTTGTTCTCACCCAGACAGCGGTTCACTCCTGCCATGTATGACAGGAAACCAGAACACAGCAGTGTTGAGGCTTGACTGGCTAAATGTCTTTTGATGATTGATGGTGTGAAGATAGTCTCACACAACAAACAAAGAAAACAAAATGAATGAAAATGTATGATAATAATAATAATAATAATAATAATAATAATAATAATAATAATAATAATAATAATAATAATAATAGGATGAGACGGTTTTTTAAATTGATTTACAAAAGAAATTTTTTGTTTACGGTGGAGCATGTATAGAAATGTCTGGGCTATTTTTGGGGGAGCTTGGGGTGGTCAAGAATAATCAACTAAATGGCAGAGCTGTTTTTTGTGTCTTTGAGTTGTTTTGTATGATTAGCTGAAGCTGATTTTACATTCATAGGGAAACTCGATACTGTAGACACTTATCGCAACGTCACTGGCCCGAGCGCTCCACTGGCCCGAGTCCTGCGGTTTGTGTGGTTTATGTGGCCATCTAGTGGTTTTTTTTTGAAAATCTCCCACATGGCTTCCAACCAGAGGATATTCAGCATTTCTCTTTGAGATCATCTTTTTGTTGGCTTGTCTAATGTTCATCGGATCTCATTGATTATAGAGAAAAAACGAAACAAAACTGCCTTTACATATATGTATTTGGTGAAAGAAACTGAAACTAATTCTCAATCACTTGTTAGTTTATTGGTCTTTAGAGGTTATAGGAATTTATTCAATGTTGTTGTATAATGATGACGTGCATTCACCAGTCACCACAGAATCTGGTTCACCCATTCAACCGCACGTAAATGCCAATATCAGACTATTGCATGGCAGCGATTAAATACACATGCATGTGGACGTGGTGAAGACGACGTGCTGAAGTTCAAAGCCGAGCATCAGAGAGAATCTTCACTTTGAACTTGGCCTGGTTGCTTGTGCTGGGCTGGACGGGCTGGTTTGAGGATTCCACAAATTGCCGATCTATTGGGATCTTCGCGCTCGACTGTCTATGGAATTTTCCGAAAATGGAAACAAAAATATCCAGTGAGCAGCAATTTTTTTGATGGAAATACCTTGTTGACGTCAGAGGTCAGAGGAGAACTGGCAGACTGCAGGACAGAAAGGCAACAGGAACTGAAATAAGCAGTCATCACAACAGAGCCATGCAACAACATGACAAACCTTGGAGCAGATGGGCCAAAGCTTCACCAAAACACAACACTAGAACCAGGAAGAACATTTCCACCCTAGATAAACTGCTCAGTGTTGTGGGAGCCTCACTGACCAGCAAAGAATTCTTAAAGGTCCAGTTTGAAAAATTTGGTTTAATTTCTGACTTTTAATACAAGTAAAAGCTTTACATACTGCCCATAAATACATTAATATCAGTGTATACATGCAGGAAAATAAAAGTGATTTGGTTTACTACCCTTCCTTCTCTCATATAAGAATACATAGAGCAATTAGGGTCTCGCTCCTAGTTAGCTGCCATCTTGCACCACCATTTTGAAGGAAGCACCCTGACAGCGGCCTAAATACGAAACATGCTGTCAGGCGGCCTTCCTTCAAAATGTTACACACTGGACCTTTAAGTCAAACTCCACAGCTGACCGGAGTGCTGTTGCTGCCCGTGTTCATCTCTTCATGAGCAGCACCGACTGCAGGTGGCCACGTCCAGCTGGATGTGCCGCCATGTCACAAAGCCGCAGTCATCTCAGACTGACTTCTTGAACATGACGGTGAGCTGCCCGGGACCCCGGTGGCCTCCGCTGTCTCCCAGATGTCAGTCCAATAGAGCATCACTGGCCCGTTGAACATCAGATGGAATAAATGGATGTATGGCTGACAAATCGGCAGCGACTGTCTGATTCTGCTACATCAATACCGACCAAAACCCTGTTGAGTCATCCTCAAGGACGGAGGTAGCTATGGGGACCGACCTGTTGCTAGCGCATTGCAACCGTATAAAACAGGTAATGAGCGTGCGTGCGTGAGCCAGGTTCAGCGAATGGTCACGTCACAGCTTGAAAAACAAACCGAGTGATGATGCACAGAGGATTCCTGGAAATGCCAAATATGACGGAAAACAGAGACTTCTAAGAAACGTACGCTTGTATTTCTTCTAGCATGTATTTACAGCATCTCAGCAGTGCGAGTGTACGGGGTGGAAAGGCGAGTTGTAGTTTTTTTTCTCTCAATTTTTTATTTTTTTACCATAGCCTGTGTGGTTTCTCTCTGTCAATCTCTCAGCGAGGGCCCTCCTCCCTCGGGCTCGAGAGGGTTTGTGGTTTGTGGCCCGGATGGGCGGATGCATCTTCCTTCCTGAGGTAGAGGCTAAGTTTTAATGTTAGCGGCACAGAGTTATTGTTGTAGAAACGAGAACCGCTCTGGGGTTACAAGGCTGGAAGGAGGGAGGGGTGGTGCAGGGCGCAAAGCGAGGTAAACAAAAAGCACCATGGCTCCCTGCTGTGGGACGACCTTCCGATAATTCGATCGGAAAGGCAGTTGAGAGGGCCGCACCAATGAGGCGGCTACGTCTGAAGACATTAAGGGTGCTTTAAAAAGCCCCAGGAAGAGACACAAACACATTTTAGAAGAAGAGAAATAACAAGAAATGTTATTTACATTTTTTCAATTATTCAATCATTATTTAGACAGGTAGAAAATGTGTGAGTGTGTGTGTGTGTGTGAGAGGCTTGTTTTGTGAGGCCTGTCCAGCTTTTAGACCACAACCTTGTTTATTGTTGGAGGTAGACCACCAAAATTAATTTATCAAATCTGGAAATGGCCTTGAAGCCCCTTTCATCTAACAGAAAAATGTTTTTAAAAGAAAAAACAAAAATAACCTTTTGACAATATGTTTATTGGAACATAATGAGACTTTCCTTTTTATGTTTAATTTTATATATATATATATACATACATATATATATATATATATATATATATATATATATATATATATATATATATATATATATATATATATATATATATATATATATATATATATATATATATATATATACACACACTTTTGTATTTGATTTGCAGCCCACCCAGTTTTTGCCCTGTGAGATTTTTAGTAAAACAAACTACTTTTTACAGTTTGGGAAAGGCTGCGCACACTTCTAGATCTACTTCTGAAGCAACATTAAAGGAAGAAAACCTGCCAAATGTTCTCCCTCCTCTTGAAATAAAAAGATTCCAGGCTCGATGTAGATCAAAGGTTGAGATGTTAAAACACTGTCAGAGGGTGAACTACACCGCTAAGAGCAACTGAAGTCGTCATTATCATCACCGGCGCGTAAAGAAGGCAGCTGATACACACTGACTCAGTGCAAGTTCCAATTTATTTATATGAATATATACAGACAGGGGAAAGAAAAAGAAACTCTCTCTACACACCTCCAGTAGCCGCTCTCTCTCTGTGTTCAGTCCACCGCTCAACAATGTGCAGCCACTACGTCTCGTTAGCGTCGTGTAGAGTTCATCAGCGCTGAGGTCTACGTGTGAGTAGATGTTGGATGTCGTTAGTGCATGTCGACAGAGTGGAGCTAAACAAGACCGTTATCAATTTGAACAAATGTGTCCGTCATTCCGCTGCCGGATCCGTCTCTGTTAATCACCTGAGTAAAAAACCAAGGAGTCGGTTTGTCGTCGGTACGAGAAGATAGCGGAGATTTCCGATGATGACGCTTGTGAACACTGCGAGGAAGAGATGTTGAACCTGAACGCGCAGCTGAGACATCTTGGCTGGTTCGCTCTGACCTGCTCCTGCTGCCACCGCTGGTTGCAAGAAACATTCCAGCAACAGAAAAAACACAATTCAGCATTTGTTTTTCCTTTCCCTTAAAAAAAAAAAAAAAAAAAAAAAAAAAAATCTATTTTATTTTTTTCATTTATATATATACATATATATATATATATATATATATATATATATATATATATATATATATATATATATATATATATATATATATATATATATATATATATATATATGTATACATATATATTTTTTTTATTATTATTTTTTATTTTGTATAAATGGCAACACTGTAGAGAAAACCAAACATTCAGTTTTTCCGAAATAGCGTAAATCATAGCCAAGCTAGGAAACCTGTTGCCTCTCCGCTTTGTTCGTCCTGGCACTCGCAGCCCTCACAGCGCACACAGCCAAACTAGGACCATGAAAGAAAAGAGGTCTGGTGAAAAGAAGCCTTTTCTTTTCTTATTAATAATAATAATCATAATTAAAACAAAACAAAAAAAAGGTTGACTCCCTTTTTGTTACAACTTAGAGTAGGAATATTGAAAAGAACTGATAAATATCCAAAATCAAGCAAAAGCTACACTGAGGAAGTTTTGGAATTTGTGACACCTCTGGTAGACATGTGTCATTGCACCACCATGGATAAAGACTTCTTTTCGTCCGTTGCTTTCACCATGGTGTTAAAAGAAAGGTTTTGGACACCCCATGCATTTGTGATATATTGTAGTAAGAATCAAGTACGAGTTCTTAAAGTACATCCACCCACAAGCCAAATCTTCCCTTCTGCTTGTTCACTGTTCTGTCACAGCTGCATGCGTCACTGAGATAACGCCACCTGCCACACAAGATTTTCCCACAAATATTTCATGGCAATATTTGAGACCGTGCCAAATTTTAAGGGTGTCTGAATTGTTATTATTTTTTGCCTCTGCTGTATCCTTGACAGCAGGACACAAAGTATTAACACTCATAATGCCAACCCAGTAAACCGTAACACAAGCTCAATCTCCATGGTGCAGCCTTGACCTCCCCCGGGGTCACGACACATCGACAAAGACACCACAACATTGTCAGCATAGCTGTGCACTTTCTGAATGCTGTGCTTCTTTCCGTCAGTCACCCAGGAGAAAACCTCGGCTTTTTGTTTCTGGCTTCTTCACGTCGTTTGTTCTTGCGATTCGATGTGGCCAAAGTTGACAGTCACACGTCTAACACCTTTTAAACATGAATGATCTTGGTTGGCAGCGGTGTATTATCTGACTAGACCACAATATAGTGAAAAATACAGGACGGGTGTTGACTAGTACGTGTGTATACTTCGCATATGGTTCACACTGAGTGTGGTGGCTATTATATGTTTGCATTGATTTACAGACACTCCAATTTGAAGTGGTGGAATAATAAAGTACACGTTGCATCAGCCGCCTGTAAAATACCTGTCTGTACACAACTTTAAATATTCTTTTTTTTTCTTTTTACACAAAGTGATACAGGAACATCCATACGTACAATATAGAACATGTGGGAGTTGAAAAGCCCTCTTCAATTTAATGATCAAGTATCATCCTCCTGCTGTATTTTTTTTGTACAACTCAGGAAGGACGAATGCATTTTTTTTTTAGTTTGAAGACTGCGTCACTGAACAAGTTAGCTGCTTAAACCTTCAGAGACAATACGCAAAGCAGGTCTGATGACAGATAAACTCTTGCAGGAAGCCGATTAATGTTGCAGAAAATGAGAGAATTTGCCAAGTGTTGCACTGAACTTGTGCTCATTTCTGGTGAAATTCTTCAGGGTTTCCTCGCAGGAAGTAGTTTGTGTGGGTGGCGCCTTGTGTTTGCCTCTGCAGCGGCGCTGAAGCACAACTCCTACTTTAAATAAACCCCTGTCGCATACGTGATGTCAGGCTGTTTGGCTTAAAAGCAGACTTCCCAAATTGTTCTGTGAAACATGATTTTTCAGACTTTGTAAATTTGGTAGGAATTTAAATATGTGGCTCCAGCCTGTGAATTTAAGTCATCCTCATCAAGGCGCCTCAGAACACATGGTTTCCCTTTTGTGCATATCATTTCAAAAAACTTTGACCAAACAGGGCGAAGGCTTCAGACATCAAATATCATTGACTTCCAGTATTGGTGATTGATAGCTTGACTGACGTCCAGTCAACTTTGAACTCTAAAGAATAATAACAACAAAATCTCAGAGACCCTCCCATTAGCTCCGTAATTGTATGCAGCCAATCTGAATAATCATTTTTAACTTGCGAGCAAAGCTAATGAGTTGGCAAACAGCCTGCGGGGCTTCATTATCTCATTTAACTGCAATTGAAAAAATATCTAAAATAACAAGGATAATAAACTTGCACAAAAAAATTTAAAAAAATCTTTTCAGCTTGTCAAAAAACACAGATAGTCTCAGTTCAGCGATTCAACTGCGCAGTGATTTTACAACCAAGAAGACCTGGTGCCTGACGCTATCAAAATAAAATCAAATGGTCGACAATCCAGTGTGATGCTTCACAGAGAGAGAGAGAGAGAGAGAGAAAGAGTTTGTGTAAATTTGAGAATTCTTGGCCGACACAGTAATTGAGAACAAAAACATAAGTGAGTCCTGCGTCATCCACCCGCCACAGTTTCTTCTTTCTTCCTGCTATATTTCATCTCCAAGTTAGCGTGTTTGTGCAGGGACAGCCCCATGCATTACAAACTGCACATGTAACTCAGAAGCCTCAGATTCGCTGACATCAGTGTAACTGCGTGCAAGTGTGTGTGTTTTTTTTTGTTTTTTTGTTTTTTTTTTACCACAGTGCACGCAGATCTTCATACAAGAAGACATGATTACCAGAATACGTAAACTAGAGCCGCGTATCAAAAAGAAGAGTGTTGTTGTTGCTCGAACCCTGCAGAGATAACTTTTGCTGACAGGAGAAGATGTTTGTGGCGTCAGAGAAAAAAAAAACAACCCAAAAAACATTAAAGCAGGTGAGAAGTCTTGATCTGGTGCAGACATCTGCGCATGTGTGTGTAACATTTTAGCATGTTTTCCGTTTTTTGTTGGGTGGTCTGGGCAGTGGTGACATCAAACTCTTTCCGCATCTTGAGGAAGACCGATGGAAAAGAAGTCCCGGCAGGAAAACTTGTTAGCCATATCGCAGAATATCCAGAGCAGCCGCAGATCTTGGACTCGTACAAGAGCAGGCGAGACGCCGACATGGGTGCTTGCAAAAATATATCTTGATATTCTTCTTTGTCGCCCGTAGAGATTGACAAAATAAAACACAAAATTATTCTTGTTAAAATATACACGGGGACTGAAAACGAGATACAAGAAGTTTTGTTTTTGCAAACTTAAAGTGCTAAGAAACAACGTTTTCTTTGTTTTTCGGAAAAAGCTGCAAGCAATGACGTTTTCATTTAAGGGGGTGGGAAATAATCCTCCAGTAATAAATAAGACACATCAGTGCCCTGCCCTGCAGGGCATCACCACGACTGACTGCCTTTACATAGAGTTAAATATCCTGGTTATGATTAGGTATTTTTTTTTTTTTTAGTTTAGATTAGATTTTTCCTGCACATAAACATCAAATCCCAGATTCAGTGTAGGAAAAAAAAAAAAATCCCAGTTTGAGAAACCTGATAATGCTACCTGGAAGGGATACTGTGGCGTGTGAGTTCCTGGATTAGCGACAGCTGCCGACTATCTGCGCAGGCCTGACCTCAACAAGGTGACGCAGCGAGCCATCAAACACGCCTGTTGAACTTTAACACGTTGATAAGTGCACGGTATAAACTATAATATTAATCATAATCTCTAGACTTGGTGCCGACCACGCTTTCCCATCAGCCTTTGCTCCCCTGAGGACAAAAGGTGAGAATGTGTACGATGCTGACCTTTCAATGGTGCTAAAACCACAAAAAGCCACAGTGCACTCATTTTCTCTGCAAACAAATTGATGTGGTTTGCTATGCAAAAGCACAGGCACGTGTGCAAAACAAGATGTTGAAACCAGAAACTTACAGCCAACTTACATTAAATGTTGATGTAAGGAATGTGAATATCGAGGTTTCTCTGTGTGCACCGGGATGAGGCTTCTAACCAGGACACTGAACATCCATGTAAAAGCAGTCGTCTCCACCCCCCCCACCCCCACCCACCCTTTTTTTTTCTTAAAAAGTCAATTCTGGTCACATGTAAGACTGGAATGTTTTCATGCTTCCTGGTTCTCAGAGAAGTAGATTGATCCTGGTTGGATCATGAGTTGGACATCCCTCACAGTGTCGTCACGACCCACCTCAGCTTTCAAAAAAACAAAACATGTTAGACTATCATCGTCCCAGGTGACCCACTGGCACTTACTGCACTGAACCCGCCCACAGATCCTAATCCTGTAATACTTTGTGGGACATAAATGTCCAAGCAGGTGCGCAGAATTTAAAGCTAAGTGGTGAGAATAGTGTCCGTTCCTCAACTCTCCCTGATCGTATTCGATGAAGACTGAAAACGCCATCCTGACCCCTGACCTCTGACCTCTGCTGCCGGACTCTCCTACTACATCTTTGGCTTTCTTCGCTCACTCAAAGTGGAGTTTTCTGAGAAGTGAGGGGACGACGTGATGCCAAAGAACCGTCTGCAACGGCGTGAACGGACTCGTGAACGAAACTGCGAGAGCCAGGGAGCTCAGTGGTGCCGGCAGAGAAATTCAACACTGACTCCTCTTGCACTACGTTGAAAACAGAGCAAGTTCCCGTGGCTTTTTTTTTTTCATTCTCTCTAAAGCCCTAGTCATGACGACGCACAGCCGGCTGCTCTGTGTGCCCTAAAATGCCTGTGATTCTACGCTTGCCCTGATGTCGGGACCTTACAACATCTACAAGAAGACAGTGGAGGTGCGTGCAGACTGCTGGCTGACGGCGCTCAGATCTTGCTGTTCTCCAGGTGGGAGTCAATGTGCTTGATCAGCGCATCGTCAGGGTAGCCGATGGGGAATATCAACTGGCAGAGGGGGCAGCTCCGCATCTCGCTCTCCTCCGTCTCCATCCACAGCTGCAAAATAAATAAATCATGATGAATCACATGAAATCTTTGGCATAGATGTTGCAATTCCCCGGCAGAGAGTGTACATTAACTTGTTTGGACCATTTGAAAAAAACTGAACCCTTTTAATGCTTTGGCTTTTGATTTTTATTGCTCGTTGGCTGTATTTCTGGGTTTCCGTTATGCTAAGCTAGGCTAAAATAACCTTGAGTAATAACTTAAAGGCTCCCATGTTATGCAAAAAACACCACCCCTGGTCTAACCTGTCAGAAAACTCTCCAAAGTATTCTGTGTGATAAAACACAGACTACTAGAAGTTAGCCCCTCATGATGTCACAAAGGGCTTACCTCACTTGTACCTCTCCCAGGCTGGAGTGAAAATCCCCAGCTAGAATCCAACCTTTAGCACTGGTCTGTCTCATCTCCTTCCAAACATGTGCCAGTCCGAGCAAAGCATCATCTTTAGTAGGAAGCTAAAACTGAGTGCTTTTGTTGGAGGCTGTGGACAAAGTGCTAAATATGCTGTTTTTTCCTATATGTTTTTTGGCGGGGGGTGGGGGGTAACTACGAGGCAGCTCCTTGATGCCCAGGATGACAAAAATATAAGGTTGACAGATGGGTAGTTATGTGGATCTGTAAAAGATATTATAGCACAACAAGAGTCAAGGTTGCATGAAGTGAGCGGAGAAAGTGAGAGTGAGACCTTCTGCACCACAATCTCATCACCAGACCCAGAAAGCTCTCGCTGAGGGAAATTACTGACTGACTGGCGAGACTTTCAAGTCTAAAAAAAAAAAAACATCTGTAAAGTGGGAGGTCCTGCTGTGGATCTCAGCTCACAGTTTCAATCGTCTGAGGAATCTCTGCACTTACGTTGATGGAGGGCCACGACTGGGCGTGCTCCGCCGGCAGGTAGCCCGGCTGTGGGTGACAGCTCAGGGTGTTGGACCTCTGCGGGATGGGGAAGGCTGAGCAAGACGCCGGGCCCCTCATGATGCCCCCGCCGGGCCCGGCCGGGGACAGCACGCCCAGCGTGCGCGGCGGGCTGATGGGGTGTGGGCAGGTCCACTCCTCCTCGTCCTCAGAGGACTGCGGCGGGAGAGGCGCCGGCGTGGACGGCGGCGGCGGCTCAAAGTGCAGGTGGGCCACCTCGGACAGCGGGAAGGGCATCTCCCTGGGGTGACGCAGGGAGCCGTCGCCGTCTCCGACCCCACCCTGGTGGGGGGAGGGGGAACCTCGCAGCTGCAGCCCGCCGTGCTGGGGCTGCTGCTGCTTGGAGTAGCCCTCCACGTAGGGCCGCGGCTTGGGCAGTGTGGAGACGGGGTCCAGGGAGAAGCGCGGCGGGCACTGGTAGGCGGATGGGTCGGCCACCTCGGAGTAGCTACGCCGGCCCTGGAAGCTGGCCCTCAGGTGCTGGCTGGGCGGCCGGCTGGAGTAGGAGGCGGGGCCGTTGTTGACGTCCAGCAGCGGCGAGCGGCGGTGCATGTCCGGGGAGAGGCGCTGCAGCACCGGCGAGCGTCTCTGCGGGATGGGGGAGTGGTGGGGAGGGGGCGGGACCGGGGAGTGGCGCTGGGAGATGGGCGAGTGGCGGTTGGAGCCCGGGGAGTGGCGCTGGTGGTGGATGGGCGAGTGGCGCTGGACTGAGAGGAGGAAACAACAACAGCAACAACGTGGGAGGAGATCATAGTACCTGCATTGGAACTGCAACTTTGTTCTATTCCAGTGTCGCTTAAAAAGTGCGCCAATCCGATTCCTTTGCTACCAGCAGAGCCAGTTGGTAACCAGTGCCAGATTTAGTCTTGGTGCAAAGAGTGAAACTGATGTGTGCGGCCCTTTTATTTTATTTTATTTACATTCTTTAGTGTGCTGCTCTTCTTTTTCTTCTAACATTGTCCCTTAGTGTTGTATTTGAATGTTTAAACTGGGATTGCTGAGCTGCACATCAAATTTACCATCAGATCCAAACAAAGAAACCTTGAACCTTGGAGCCATGGTGGCGCTAAACTCTAGCCATACCAAGTCGGCACTAAACTCAATACTTCCGTGCTGCTCTTGGCTCTGTTTCTAATGAGGAAATGCTGCCAAACGCAGGAAGGAAAAAAAAAAAGAAACACTGCACAGAGTGTAGCACGCTGTGGCCAACATTGTTTGCAAGCTCCTTTTCTTTCCTGCCCCCCTTTGCCCCCAAAAATCAGATTTTTTTCTTTTTTGACGGATTTGCCAGTTCACTTTTGCCTTTAATCTCACGGATCGAACTGCTTTGCCGGGTGAGGAATTTACATCTGGTTGAAGAAGTGGCCCATGCCGATACTTCCAGTATTGTCTCAATTGCCAACTAACCATAGTTTGGTTCTATAAATATTGACACAAATATTGACTATAGACACAGTGATTTGGCCTACACAGAGTGGGCTGATATTACACATGTGTGTGCTGTCAATAAAACGTATATTTAAAAAAACAACAACACACACACACACACGCTAGACTTTTGGTAAAAATAGAGGTATAGATGTGCAACTGCAGATCGCTGAGAGAAAGGACAGTGAGTCAGTCACAGGAAACTTTGCATCTCTGGCTGCCTGGTGGTGGAGGTGCAGGTGGGGGTGGAGGGGGAGTGTTACAGCCCCCCGATGAAGCAAAAAAAAAAAACCCAACAAAACCTGTCAAATAAGATGTGTCACACTTCCTGTTTGAATTTCAGGATGAGGTATTTCTGATGCTGCTGGCCAAGAGGTGATGGTCACACCGCAGCTTTCCACTAACTGACTTTAGACATCCACGTCACATCTTCCACATTGTTGTTGCACGATGTCGGAGGCCAATGACTGCAACTCTGTTTTATAAACCAAAAACACTGTGTTGATGCAACCTTATTTTTCTGTCTGGTTCACTCAGTAAAAGCTCGTCGTGTCTTTTTGCGCTGTGGTGAGCGAACAGCTGTCAGTGTGAGTGTGGCTGCGCGCAGGAAGAGAAGTGCTACTTGTGTTTCACACAAGTAACTCTGGCACGTTTGAAATTCAACTGAAGCATCAGCCGCCTCAGGTCAATTGTTACATTTTCAGAAATGTATTGCAGTGGATCCTTGAAAATAGATTATTGATATGACGATCAGATAATGTAATCTAGCTGATTGATATGATTTAATTGGTTAAAGTGGCAAAATAAAATAAAAACTAGCAATAGCATCATAAAGAAAAGCTTGATATTTAAATATACAGTAATATATTTACATATAATTCTATCATTTTATTTCTGGCACCATTTGAACCTTTGATCATTTCTCTACCACGGACTGAATTAATGAATATCAACACACATGTGCATGCATTGATGGTGTTTCCTATTATAGAAAAACATGGAAAAATCTCGTTGTCATGGAGACAAGATTTCCAGTCAGACTTTTATACAAAGTTGGGGAGCTTAGCTATGGTCTGGCCTTCAAATTACAAATCGTTCTCATAATAACATCAAGGTTGCAGAATATTCAAGAGAAAAAAAGGTTTTACTGCAAATAAATTGTCAAGGAGCACCTTCACCTTTTTACATAACAGTCTTTTGAGTCAACTGAGAGAGTCGTTTTGCTTTGGGGCACACGGTCCATCCATGAACCACGTTGACGGGCTCAAGGCTGAGAGATACTTTCAGCTCCCTAAAGGGAAACTCTGTGCTACTGAAAATCACCCCAGGTCATTTGACAACTTTGTTTCATTACTTAATGAAACTTACTTAGAGAAATCGTGCAGAATTATCTTCTAGTTTTTAAAAGTCCCATTTAATGCAAAATCCACCTTCGCAATATTTTCTAACTATAGTTTGGACTGTCCTGTCGGCGAAGCCTCCCCATCCCCCAAAGAAAAAACAAAAAAACTCCTTTACTTGCTCCATTTTTAGAAGGTGTGGGCTACAATGCACAGCTCTGTAACAAACGATTCTTTGTGATGTCACAATGCTGACGTCCGAGCATGCGGAAGGTACAACAACAATTTTCATGCAAGCACTCGTACAGGAGGCCGTAAACATGCTAAACATGCTGATTAGCTGGGTATCGGTGGGATTTGTTTTTTTTCTGATAATTAATCATGCGTAGTGGCATCATTTTGGCCTGAAAAACAAAGGTCTTGAAAAGTGTAAAAATGTGGGGAAAATGTGAAATGTTTGAGGTTGAGTTTTTTTTTTTTTTTGCCATGCTGATGAATTGCAAAATGACCTGAGATCGACCCCACTCCCCCGCTCCACCCCCCGTCCTGGCACATGTTTCCATGCTAATGGGTCAGCTGCTAACCTGGGCTAGCCTGCTCTTGCGAGGCTTTCCTGAGGATCTCCGTCTGCTTGGAGCTCAGCGCCCGCAGGCGTCCCAGCTCCTCCGTCAGCTCCGTGTAGGCCAGCGCCAGGTTCACCCTGTGGGGAAGAGAGGCAGAGGCCGACGCGCTGTCAAACACTTTATCGCTGCATGAGCACAGAGACTTGTTTTTAGTCACGGGCTTTCTATCGATGGAAATGAATCAGAGGGCCCCACCGAGCGCGGAGGTATCCTCCACGCTCAAACTGAAGAGATCTCCGGCTCCTCTTCAGAGAGAACGAGGCCAACAGAGTGCGCTGGCTAATTCCGGGGGCTTCAGAAGGCTTTTTCATATTTCTAGAGTGCCAGTTGCAATGTTGAAGTGTTTAAGATCGTACTGATCCACGGTGGTTGTGTCATGTCTCTCTCAGGGCCCCGTCAGCGCACTCTATTTCCAGAGGCGTGAACAAGACTGGCTGCCTCTCTGGCTCCGTAAGCCATGGCAACTCATTCTCCTTGAAAGCCATCTGATTCATCCGGCATCAACTGCTGAGAGGCGCAATCGCTGACATTTATCTGATAAAGAATGGCAAGAGAGGAATTGAAGATGTTGAAAATTGCAATCTGGGATCAGACTTTGTTCGTGTGCACAGTCGCAAGAGGCTCGGTGGTGATTACAGGTAGCTTATCTCCCATCTATTTTTTTGTAAACTCCTCAGTCTTGACTTGAAATGTACTCATTCCAGCACACAAGTGAAACTTTATCAGTTGAGATAATCACTTCATGTGAGATGAAGTGATTGTGAGATGTTGCTTCTCGCCGCTGCAGCAGCAGCAGCAGCAGTTTTCAGTGGACTCAAGCATGCAGAAACAATCGTTGCAATTAAAAACCTCGGAACTTTTCTCTACTTCTACTACAACTGATACTACTACGACTAGGAGATTTTTAATGCAGCTTTATTTTCCTAATGAAACTGGACATTTTATCAGCAATTATAACCTGGTTAAATGGGATGTATGAATTATTTTAACTTAATCATTGTCAATAAATTCAGGCACCGCTGCTTTAAGTTGCCCACACACATGCGTGGGAGATCTGGCCTATCACAACTGTCTTTTGCTTGGGAACTTTAAAAATAAATAAATAAATAGTTTAAATATTACCACACCGTGCACTAGTGTAATTTATATTATATTTATTTTAAATTTTTAGGGAAATTAATTTCAACATTTTTTTTGTATACATACATATATCTGTAAAATGTTTCCAAGTACAGTATGTTTTATAGCGCGCAGACACACACTCTCTCACACACATACACTGAAACTAAAAGGTTCTTCTAATTGAATCCAGCAAGTGCTAAATTTATCAGCTGCCAGTTGATAAATAGAGAATTTCTAATATTATCAGGGTCACCAGACTTTCTCATGATGAGGTGATTCAGCCCATTTATTTGTGATAACACCTACTGGAATCCGAACAGTGTCACAGATACGAACCGGCACCTACTAGAAACCAAAATGAAACAAAAGCCGAGTCCCCCTACACAACCTGTTCTGCCCACACTCTCTCATTCTGATTGAAAGAATGCACTGCAGCGCACCGTCGAATGCTTTCTATTGGTGGGACGCTCTTATTTAACTGTTCTAAGTACACCAGACTCCCTTTCACACCCTCCGAACGAGGCCCGTGTTGTGCACCTTCTCTGCAAGCCCTCAGCCTCAGGGGCGCCGCCTGGCCGCGTGCTGCTCGGCTCTGCTCTGCTGCACAGGGAGCTAAAGTTAGGGAGCCCTTTTCAGGGGAACTCACAGCTTTACATAAAGCCCAACAAGAAGTCATACATTCCACCGCCGAGCGCTTGCCCACCTCGTTTTCCATCCATCCGTTTTCTCTGACTCAGACCGAGTGGGGGAGTGATGGAGGGGATCAAACCCATTCGCAGCCCCCGCCACACCACAAACCAGGCACCAAGATGATTCAGGGTCGTCGGTGGTGCAAACCAAATAACAACACCAGTGGTTTTTTTTTTTTTTTTTTTGCATATGCAGAGAAAAAAATGGCTTCGCAACTTACTGGCCTCCAGCGTCCGGCTCGCCACTCTCAGGTGACTCTGCTCTACTGGCCCACTGAGAAAGGCACTGTTCCTCAGCATCCACACCCCGTTCACCCCTTCACACCGTTTACTAGCTCGCTTTGCAACTCTGGATTGAACGTGACACCTTGGCCGCTACACACACACACACACACACACACACACACACACACACACCAGGATGATAACTTGTCATCTTTTTGTTTTTTTGCTTTTGTTTCACAGCGTATCGTTCTTCCTCATTCTTTGCCATAATGCCAGTGTAGCATTGACGAGGGTTTGTGCCACTGAGTTCGATCAGCAATGAATGGCGTGCGTGTGTGTGCGTGTGTGGGAGATGAAGTCGAGAGAACCGCGCGTGTGGGCTGAGATCTGACCTCTGTTCAGATCAGAGGCCATCGCTGCAGCTGTCTGACAAATCACAACTCCTCTTTGTTTTCTCGGTGGGTTTACACGTTGCTGCTCTTCACTCGTGCAGCAGCTCCGCCTCGCGGCCTCGCAGCGCAACTCCTCTGGCAGGATCCTCAGGGAGTGGCGCTCTCAGAAACCTGCAGCTCTTTTTCCAGTTAAAGGAATTTGTGTGTGTGTGTGTGTGTGTGTGTATGTGTGTGTGTTGGTATGACTTGGAGACAGGCAAAGTAAATCTGGGAGCCAGCTGGAAGCCTGAAGAAAGTAACCATCACTGGTCAAATGCAAAAACGAAAAGCTGTTAAGAACCAGAGGAGTAAAAGTTTCCTTTCATCATCAGGAGGAAAAAACACTGGCAACACTTCAGCACATTGAACTGAAGGTAGAAGAGAAGACTGTTGATCGCTTGATTATTTATCACAGTGTAATAACAATTCTGTGAAAATGGATTTGAGTAACGTTTTATTGTTGCTACGGCAACATTTCTAAAACCAGAACATTCGCGTTTTGGGATTTTGAGAGTTAAACTGTTTGCATTTGTGGTTTTGTACAGTGTGTCTGAAAGCACTTTGAGTCATCAACTAACTTTCAAAATTTAAGTCTCTTTATGCGTGTTGCAAAAACCAGGTCAGCCGATATTAAAGTTACAAAAGTTGTTGGCATATTACAACTGTGTTACACACAAGATGTGGAACAATTTTGTTATGCTGAGCAACATTTCCTGTGCCGCTGTGTTGTAGTTCACATCGGGTTATTTTTTCTTAAAACAATATATTATTATACAACAATGACTAAAATGTTGGTGTTTGCTCAATTAATAATAAGACAATAATGAATGATAGAAATGTGATTCTCAAATTCTAGCAAAGGTTTTTAACCCCAACATGCCTTGGTTAAATTTTCTAAGAATCTTTTCCTCCTTGTTTTAGGAAGAAAGTTTTTTTTTTTTTTTTTAACGTTTTCACCAAATGACAGTGGAGACTCGGCTTCAACTCATAACCAGCCTGTTGTGATTTATTGTAAATGGCTCTTGCTGTCGAGTTGAAGAAGGGGACTTAGTCAGTGTCTGTGGCACGCAGAGCCGTGGGGGAGAAAGCTGCTGCACCACCAGGTGGCTGGCTTTTATTGTGGTTGCTGAGGGAAGTACGTTCACGTAAAAGCAATTCTGACTGAGGCAAACGAAATTCTACAAATGACGTCACCCGTCACTTGTGACTTTTCCTAGAATTTGCGACAAAATGGACAGAGCTGGAAAAAGGGGAGAAGATTTCTGAAAACAATATTCTGTCTTGCAAAGAGTGGATCATTTTCATTCAATTTCCAGAAGCTTGAACTGGAAGGTGGAAGATTGAAAAGTTTCACAGTGCAAGTCATTTTCTGAGTAATACACCGATTTTGAAGTTTAAATTGCAAAACCAAATGTTTCAGTATTTGCATTTGATGCAATTTATTGTTGTACGAATCAATGTCTGCTTTAGAGAACGGCTGCCTAATGCGCACAGAACCATCAGGGTTTGATGTGCTATGTCACGGCATATAATAACTAGGCTCATACCATAGATGGATTCAACTTTAAATGTAGATGAAGAGGCACTAAAGAAAACAATTTTCCTCATTTTACATGTTGAAGCAACATTTGTTGTTTCTCTGAATTGAGTGGAGCCTGTCAAAAATATGAGTCTTTAGTCCAGTTTAGTTCAAAAGGTGAAACCCTAACCCTTCAGTCTATCACAGATCCATTCAGAATATAAATAAATGAATGAAATAATTATGGTTTACAGCTTATGAATAATAAAATCTCAAAACATTACATGATTATATGACGGCAAATTTAAAAAGCAGGACACAGACACGGTCATTTATTAAAATCATGCGTGCATGCGTCATGAGTTCTTTCATGTGTTGAATCCGTCACTGAATCTGTCAGCCTGTGGCACTGCTCTCGACAGCAGCTTTCATCCTGATTGCTGGATCTGCTGCATCTCTTATCTTACTCTGGACGAGCCTCTCTGTGGGGTTCAGCTCCGGACAGTTCAGCAGTCAAACACAGCAATGCCATTAGCACAGTCCATTAACCACAAGGCACTGCGAGCAGGCGCCTAGTCCTGCTGGAGAAACAAACCGCCGGTCTGCAGAAAGCAGAAGACTGACAGGCAGATGCATGAGATGCTGTAAAGTCTGCTTGCTGCTGGACGGCCGCTCTGACTCTGACTCGAACATGGAGCCTCGAATCAGCAGGGACTGTGGAAACCTCACGCTGCACTTGAAGCTACTCGGATGACCTGTCTGTCTGTCCGTCCACTGCTCCTCCTCCACACTCTGGGAGCTTGATTTCCAAATGTCATGTGATTTTGACTGAGGAGTGTGTTCAGCGTTCGGTCAGACTCTTTTGATGTCTCTGCTCCAGAAGGTCATGGCTTCAGGCTGGGAAACTCTGCTGACTCTTGTGCCTGATTCCTGTGTTCTCGAGTTCTCTCTCAATACCATCATCTCAGGGCTGCCGTCTTCCCTTGATGCTTCTTCTTCTTCCTCTACGTCTTCCGACTTTTCCCTTCAACTCAACTCTCCCTGCATGTTCTCATGCAGCACCCTGCAGACAACCGACACTTCCATTAATGACCCTTGATGACTTGGAGGGAGTCAGTGCGCGATACGTACGACTGTCCAATCAAGTGACTGTGATTAGAGCTCTTCTCACTAATCTGAATATTTGCTCTCTCAATTATACCGAATTTTCACTTGCATTCCTTAATTGTTTTTTTTTTATATATTTCAGATACCTGATTTTATTCACAAGCTGCAAACCATAATCATTAACAATGGAAAAAAAACTTCAAAAATATCTGTACAAAAGTATGAAAGATTGAAATGCTGCAGAAACAGTTACTGATATATTTCAACTTCGGCAGAATCACAAAGTACCCTGTTTTATTTTTTCTCTTGCATTTTCCAGGACAGACATTTTGCCACTAAAATAAAATCTGTGTATTTACACTAAATAGGCCCAATTACAAGAAAACGCACCTTGAAACCAAGACTGCGACTGTAGGTTTTTTTCAGTACGCGTCATGCGATATTATTGAGTAAAACCAAAAGTTGACCGAGGTCTGGAAAAAATTTGTCGTCCTCTGAGCTGCTGCTGCTGCTGCTGCTACGACATTTACTTTCAGTTTTCTCCCCATCGAAACTCTTCTGGGGTTTTTAATGTGTGGGAGTCAGCTGCCCAACTTGCTGTGGTTTCCTCCTCCTTTTTTTTCTGAGACATCTCGTAAACAGCCTGCGGGCCTCTAGACGTGAAGTGAAGTTGCTTTCTTTTATTAATTGAAGCAGCAATGTAGACACAACTACCAAACGCCAGTGTACTCATGTAGTTTCAGGAGGGAAGGGAACTTTTGGGTGGATGCAATTGGATTTAATTCCCTTAAAAAACGTGCCAACAAACACTCAGACAGGATGGTAGGCTCTGTCCTGCGTTGTGCTAACACTGCCCCCTGCAGCTCAGAAGAATACCCTGCAAAATGGTGCTCAAGCGTGTGGGAAACGCGGCTTTTGAGCACAGAAAAATAAAATAAAAACGCAATTGTAAAACTGCACATCCAGTCAACCTCCTCCTACTCCTCCATCTCCAGCCACTTACTGCTCGTCTCCCACCTTCTTTATCCATTCCACATCGCACTGCTTGCACGGAGAGGTCATGTCCTGCCAAAGCAGAGCGTGAAACCAAATTAGTATGCACACTGCTGGTGGAAAGTCTGTGAGAAAAAAATGAAGAGTTGAGAAAGACAAAGTGAGAACATGTTTGAGGAGAATTCCATAAGAGCAGTTGTGTGTAATAATGATTTAATTATGTGTGTGTGTGTGGGTGTGTGGGTGCGTGTGTGTGCTTAGACATGTCAGTGTCATTGGATTATTTCGCTCATGACGCACAACTGTTCTAATGGAAACAGCAGTCGCTGCATCTAGAAATGTGATGTTTCTGTTTTTTTCAGTTCCAGTAAAATGCAATCAACCAGCTGTGATAAACAAACATGATTGTTTGGTGCATGTTTAGTCCCTCACTCCCATGAGCTCGCTGTAACAGGTCTGTGCCAAGTGTGAACATCACATATGTATCCTAAACTAAATAAACCAAATAAACACGGTCCGTCCAAATGAGTCTGTGACTTGTCAAACATCCCCAGCGTCTGACTATGAGTTTTGGAAACTAACAAAGAAACAGCACAGACACCTTTGCATTAATAGATTACCTCAACCTTTTCGTGGTTCAGCTGCACTTGTTGGAAAAATGAGCTTTCAATGAAAACTTTCAGTGAATTACATTTTCCATTTTCTATCACCGCTCCTGGTCGCAGTCCCTGCTGTTAGAGTGCAGCGTTGGTGAGTAATCTATTACTAAGTAATCCACGACTGTAATTAAACTACTTTTTGAGTAACAGTAATGTAACGGGGATTACTGTGGCAAAACCTGTAATTATATCATAACTACGTTATGAAGTAACAATTCCATTACTTTTCCAAAATCTTCTGCAAGCTAAAAATGTCTTATAATCCACAAAATGTCTGAAATTTTGAAAAACAACCGAAAACAACGATGTTGCAGATTGATGATGCAGCCGTGCATGCAAAGTCATTGATATGCAACGACACACCAAAACAAGCATGGCGGTGGCAAAAGAAAAAACAGCGATTGCTTTTGACAGCTGGAAATACAAACATTATTTTGAGTTCTTCTTGTCTAAATGAAAGAATATCGTGGTTCATTGTACGTTACGTGCAGGAAACAAGACGACAATTTTCAGAATTGCAAAATTTGCTCTTTAATAAAGTTCATTCCAAAGCACTGAGCAACTGTTGCTTTATCTTTAAGTAATTAGTAATTAGTAATTGATTACTTATGATACAAAGTAGTTAAAGAAGTAATTTGATTACTTTTTTAAAGGAGTAGTCAGTAATCAGTAGTTGGATTACTTTTATGGAGTAATCCCAACAACACTGTTGGGATGAAGGGGGGTTACACATAGCTCACAGCTACGGACAATTTTGAGTCGCTAATTAGTGTGGCAGGAAGCTGACACAGCTGGTGGGAACATGCAAACTGCACACTGAAAGGCCCACCAACACTTTTTGCGGTGAGACGTCAGCACTACCATGTCATCTGAGCAAACGTTTAGAGATACTTTCTCGGATCAGTTGACTCCCACCACGCACAAAGTGTATGTAAAAAGTAGTATTGGCAAAGGGCATATTGAGGTTTGCTCGGACGGCCGCTAACGAGCCGAGATGAAAGTGGGCGGTGCCGACACTGACCCGGTCCCTCTGGCTGTTCTGCAGCATCCTCATCTCCTCCCGCAGCCGCTCGCACTCGCCCTTCAGCTCCTCCTCCCGCTGGCACGCGCCCTGGGCCTCGTGCCGCGCCCCCTCCAGCTCCGCCTCCAGCTGCTGCAGCTTCAGGTCGGACAGGGCGTCCAGGCTGCGCGAGCTCTGCAGGGTCAGGGCGGGACAGTCCAGCACTGCGGGACCAGAGAAAGGAGAGGTGAGGACCGGAGTCTTTGTGCGATTGCGTTCTCAGAGTCGCACAGTGTCGGAGGGCAGCAGATTATATCTGGTCTGCGGTGTGTGTGTGTGTGTGTGGGCACGTGGCAAGTGAGTCAGCTTCGCGCAGTCCTTGAATCTCCAGCAGCGCAGCACAGTCGTCTTTTATATTGTCAATACATTGACTGTACCTGCCGCCGCCTCCTCCTGTGTGCACTCCTGTGCCTGTGCACACTGTGTTCACTACCCATCCGCAGTGAAAAAACCCTCTCACAACGCACTGCTTCTCTATTCCATGCTAATGTGTAAGATCTTTTTAAGTGGCAGCAGCACGTCTCCAGTGTTTCCACCGCCACCCACTGAGCTGCAGGGGGCAGAGTTCAGCGTTTTCTGACTGATTTCTTGGAAATACTGTATCCTGATTTTTTTTCTCCCTTTTTTCCTTTCTTTTGCTTTTGCAACTCAGTATCTAATTTTTCAACTTCTGCTGTTGAAAGTGTCAACAGTTGGACATGCAGGCTGATCACAATGCCTATCATTGGGCAGTGCAGATGGCAGCAACAGGTTGAAAAACACAAAGAAAACACGCACTGCATGCCAAAGACTGTTCTGGCAGAACATTATTTCTTCCTAATGGGAGATGTAGAGCTCATTCTCTGTGACTGAGACTGGAACAAAATGTCCGCGCTTGCTGGGATCACCATGAGAAATTACAATGAATAATAAGCCGCATTACTGGTTACTTGATGAACCCAGCGCAGCATCACCGCAGGCTGAATGTCAGTGTAATCATCAAATTGCTTCTCAGCACGAACACCTTCAGTTCAATCAAGTCGCATAATCTCAGATTTATATCCTCAGTCTGGAAACAATTTGCTTTGAAAAAGAAAATTATTAAGTATTAACTAGTGTGAATGCACTGACTCTACATTTAACCCTATTAGATATTAATCACCAACATAAGGTTCAAGAAGCATGATGATTCGTCGTACATGTACACATTTACACATGTAGAACCGAATAAAAACTTTTCACATTTAATTTGACTTAAATTTAAAGCTCAACTGATGCAGCGGATCCATGTTGTTTCAGACAACATGCCTGACATTCTCCGTATCCAAAGTGAAATAGCATAAACATTCCACAAAAAGGAAAACAAGCAATCCAGCAGGCCTCCTTTCTCAGTTTTCTTTTTAAATAGTTTATATTAGGACTTATTCATCTGTGCGACATCAACAAAGTCAACAGTTGAGTGCGGGTGGAGCTTCCAGTGCCTCCTTATGGCTATCAGAGACACATCATCCACATTTCTGCACTTTATCGTCGACTGCCTTGTGTTTCATCTAAATGAAGACGCTCCAGCGGGCGAAAGATCAGAAGTGCTCTCTGCAAACAGTGACAGGATTCTCCTGCTACTCACTGTGAGCGTCTGGGCCAGCGTGGAGCTGCAGGTACTGCATGTCTTTGCTGTGCAGCTGCATGTTGAGCTTCTGCAGTGAGTTTTCCCGCTGCCTCAGCGCTGATTCCAGCCCCAGGATCCGCTCCACGTGTTTCTCCACCAGGCTGGTCTGAAACCACACAACAACCCAACGATCAACAACAAGTTACCTGCAGGGGGCAGATTTTTTTTTCTTTTTTTTGGAAGGCTGTTTCAAACATGGTGCATTTTAAACCAGTAAAATGACCATCTGTGAACACATAAACACATTGCAAGGTAGCAGTTAAACAAAGCTGACAGCTGGAGTAATTATAAAAGAAGTGGTATCATCGTCGATTGACATGTTTATTTTATAGAAATGCATTTGCAATTTATTTAAAAAGAAATATTAACATCTGCAACTAAACTCTTCAATTGCTGTTTAGTGATTTTATGGCCAGTAGAGGGTGTCTTATAAGTCCTTAATTAACCGATAATTTTGACGTTTTTGTTATGGAGCTATATTTTGTGTTTTATCATTTCCTATTTTATAATAACATATCAATTTAATCACAGCACTGTTGCATTGAGAAACTCAGATCGCTATCGCTTGGCATCAGGATTTTTCTGCCCTTCAGGTGGCGCTGATGCCGTGTCAGCCTTTGGGAGCATGTGACCTGGAGTATTCTCAGTGCACCTCCATCCTCCTGAGCGCATAAATGTGTCGATGTGCTGATGGACTTGAGCTAATACACCAGTGGGTTTGTCACAGATGGAGATCTGGATAGGAGCATCTCAACAATCTGTTCGCTTTGGAAGCCTCCACCTGGTTTGGATCGAGAGGAATTATGAGACTGTCACAGTGTCACCACAGAACAACGGCACCATTTTTTTTTTTTTTACTAAATGTGTAAAAACTTGGAGCTAAAACTAACTAACTAATCTGAGTACTGGGGGCTGTAGTGCATTTGGCTGGTGGTGGTGGGAAGGGCCAATAAACTTGAATGTTTCCTCAGCAGATTGAACGCTCGCTCACTTGAGGGATTTGAGTAAAAACTTGCCTGCAGAGGCAATTATTTCTTAAATGAGCTACACTGTGTTGAGTGTTCATTCACAGGAAGTTGGTGCACTTTGCTAAGTGCATTTGTTTGTACATTTTTTCTATTTGTATTGATGTTTTTTTTTTCTTTTTCTTAAGCTTCCTCGTCCTTAGCAGGATGTAGGAGAAGGAGTCCAGTCAGCAACAAACAGTAGACTAAGTCTTTGCTTCCGTAATTATAGCGTAGCAAAGCTCTACCCGGTGATTTGTTAATAAATTCCCTTTATTAGCTCAGGTGCAGGTGTTTTAGGAGCTTCTCTCTTCTACAATTTTATTGATCCCACAGAAGAATCTCCATCTCCTTTGGGGTGGTTCCTTCCCTTCAGTGGTGGCCACAGTCAATCGTCCGCCTCCATCTAATCCTGTAACTCTCTGCATCTTCTCCTCTCAGTCCAACTAACTTCATGTCCTTCATGTTCAGCAAAATTTCCCTTGTTGACCAATAAAGCCTATGTCTAAGTCTAAGTCCTCTTTCACTGCAGCCGTAAATCTCCTCTCTGGTCTTCCTGCCACTTCCTACCTCAGCATCCATATTCACTGTCTCTCCTCTGAGCATGTGCAAACTATCTCAGTGTGTGGCTTTATTTCCCAAACATCAAACATTCGCTCAGAGTCCCTGTGATGTAGTCATTCCTGCCCCTATCCATCCTGGTCTCTACCAAAGAGAAGCTGATTTGAATCTCTGCTACCTCCATCTCTCCCTCCTCTCCTCAGTGTCCATAACATTTAAATATAGACAGCAGATAATTACATCAGCCACACCGCACTTCATGTTTCTACACTGTTTAACAAGCCATAAAGTCATGCAGCGGCTCTGACCATCTTGTCCAGGTCCCTCTGGAGGTTGCTCTTCTCCATGTGAATCTTTTCATAGGCCTGGATCACGTCCTCCAGCTGCTCCTCTCGCTCCTTCCTCTTCTGGAGCTGAGAGGAGACACAGAGGAAATAGATGGAGGAAAACATGACACGATTTTCTTTTCACTTTTCAAAGTTCCCTATGAAGAAAGTTGGGGGAAGGGGGGAAGCCAGCCGCAAATTTCTATTGTACGATGTGTCTCTTAAGAGAAGATTGCGTAACTGCATGAATTCAGGACACCAGAATCCCCAAAAACCTTTTGTCTCCTCCCCTCTACGTTTTTCAAGTGATGCCAGATGATTATTATTTCACATTTCCATATCTGGGAAAAAGCCCATAGAACGCATTTGGAAAGGAGCAAAAACCACCTGCATGTCACATTAAAAGCAAACTGGAGCCATCTGTCAAAAGCATGAGGTTAATATAGGCACGAGAGATGAGGTTCGCCATGTATCACACCCCTCCAAGCTGTGGGTGTAGCTGAACCTAAAGTCAAAGGCAGTCAGGAGGAGCAGAGAAAAACTTTTACACCTTTAACACTTTAATACTTCCATGTTCACTTATATACTTTATACACTTTCACCTCATATGTATACCTGTTCTTACTCATATGTGTGTGTATATATTAGGGATTGGCGTTATGGACTAAAAATTTAATCACATTAATTTCTGGCATTTATTGTGATAATGATAAAAGTGACGATAAAAAATATGAAACAATTCACAATTCACTAACTACATCTTTTGGATCTTTTTTTTAAACCGCACACGGGGCCGCCTCTAACCGCTACACGGGTGAGCTGCCGGTGTAGGTACACCAGCTGTCGGAAGCAAGTTGGTCTAGATGGTATTGACGTACGTCCCTTCCTTACGAATCTTTGATACCATCTAGCCATCAACTCCAAGCAGCCCAGGCTTCACTGCAAACATGAATCAAATAAAATCAATCAATCAACGGTTAGTTCTAGGATCAGGACTCGGGTGACGGTTAAGTTTAGGATTCGGGTCCGAGTCAACGGTTAGGTTTAGGATCAGGACTCGGGTGACGGTTAGGTTTAGGATCAGGACTCGGGTGACAGTTAAGTTTAGGATTCGGGTCCGAGTCAACGGTTATGTTTAGGATCAGGACTCGGGTGACGGTTAGGTTTAGGATCAGGACTCGGGTGACGGTTAGATTTAGGATCAGGACTCGGGTGACAGTTAAGTTTAGGATTTGGATCCGAGTCAAGGGTTAGGTTTAGGATCAGGACTCGGGTGACAGTTAGGTTTAGGATTGGGGTCCGAGTCAATGGTTAGGATCAGTATTCAAGTTACGGTACCAGTCAAGAATACAGTTTTGGAGGCAAAGGATGTTACATAGGGTAAAATCATTGCCTATGTCTATCAACGTTAGCCACCCTCTTTGACGTTAGCTTCGTCTTGAACGGGATTTTTCGAGACTTTCTAAGAACCTACGTCACTTCCTTACGAATCTTTGATACCATCCAGCCATGACCCTGCTCGGACCCTCCATCTATCCTGACGAGAGTTGGAAAGAATCTACGAGACTTTGTTAGAATGTACGTCACTTCCTTACCAATCTTTCATACCATCTAGCCACCACCCTGCAAGTGCGTTGCGCACGTAAATACGGCATCAACAGGAGTTTATCATTATTATCGCGAGATGATATATCCTTTTATTCTAATTGCTAGTGGTTTTTTTTTGGTGTTTTATTGTTGCTGTTGGGGCTAGAGCCTGTAATAAAGTTTATATATAAAGTGTATATCTTACCGTAGGTCATTTTTACAATATATCGCAAACAATAACATATCGCCCATCCCTAGTGTATATGTATTACATTGTTATTTTCATTTTCTTTTTTACTTTTACTTTGTTTCTTATTGCCTTATTGCCTTCTTTATTCTCTATTTCAACATGTACATGTTGAGTTGGAGTTGCAACAAAAAGTATTTCTGAAGATTCTGAAATGATGTTTGGTTCTGAGGAGACGTTGCAGCGTCTTCACAGCCGGCGTTGTCTGCAAACACATGGTCGCTTTCTTCCTGAGCTGATTGGTCGAACCACAGTGCGGCTGACTGGAGTTGTGACATCGCAGGGGGAGATTCCTCACCAGCAAAAACCTAATGACCTGGTGGCCTTTAAGAGCAGCAGAACTAGTTCACTCCTGCTCATCTGTCAAACGTTGAGCATTGCACCGGCGTGCGCTCTCCCATCAAAGACTGTAGGATGCGTTCAGGGAGAGAAAAAAAAAACCCAACGCGATCCGTACAATCGTAGGCAGATTTTGCCCCAGTTACCATGCGTCTCTTAAATTAGGACACCGGCGTGAAAATCCCATGTCACAGTGCCGCACAGCCGGCGTCTTCAAAAAACACCCGCTAATCGTCATCGCGCACGGACGGCGCCCTCGACGCTTAATTAGTTCTGGACGCGGTTCAGCGTGCGTCAACCGGAGTTGGCCTTAATTCACTTTCAAAATCAGTTAATTAATTCACAAGCAGGGAGGGATTTGTGCCGAATTCAAGCGCTGAGGAGAAATGAAAAATAAACCCTCGGTGAGATAAGGACTTTATTCTATTCTGCCTGGCGCCGGGCTTATCAGAGACATGTGCCCCCCCCCCCCCCCCCTCCATGCTCACCTCGTGGGTGAGGGCGTTGACCCTCTGCTGCAGGTTGCCATTTTCTGAGTGCAGCAGCGCCGTCTCCTTGGTCTCGAAGGAGCAGTAGGAGTTGGTGTTCTCCCCAAACTCGCTGATCACAGGGAACTGGGGATGCATCACCATAAAAAAAAGAGAGAGAGAGAGAGAGAGAGAGAGAGAGAGAGAGAGGGACACAGGACGTGAGAACCCGGCTGAAGATGGATGACACAGCGACGGAGCTCTTTGCTTATTCATAACTTTTATTTGTTAGCGCGCTGCTTTCCGTTAGATTCGGCAATATTTCCGACAGTTTCACACGGGGATCATTAAAGATTCATCTTCTTGCATCAACTGACGCTGAGAGTTTTCTGTGGCCCAGATGTTTCTCACAGGGAATCAAAATTCTTAGTGTTTTTTTTTTGTTGCATGAACTAGATTTATTGCAGTTCTGGAAAAATGCTCTGAATTGGTAGTCAGTCTATGTTTGTCCTGTGCAATTGTAATTCAGCTGCTGTTTGTCCATCAGCTGACAATTATTTGATGATGAGCAACACAAAAATTTCAATGAAGCTAATTTGTATGCTGCAGCTGCCATTATGTATTTATTTTTTTCTCTTCTTGTTCTTTGTTTTCTGCTTGGAGGACACTGACTGGTCCAGGCACACAGACTGGCAGATGATTCAGAGTGGAGCTTTTCAAGACGGATGCGTGAGAACCCAGATTGGAATTCCCAGCAAATTCCTGTTGCAGCTCACGGAGAGTCAAGAGACAAATAGGCTGGCTGTTGAATAGGACACATTTCAAATAGGCAGACTTACTGCAGCTACATGACACAGATGGGGCTTCTTACGTAACTGTGGCTGTGTACACACATTAATGTACATGTGTGGCTGTTTTGCCTTTTCGAAAACAAGCAGTTTGTTTAGTTAAACTGCTGCCGGGGTGGTAGACCCCCCCGCCCTCCCCTCCCACTGTTACATAACCCCGCACTCGCTTCAAATGGATACATTTACATTTAGAGTGTCGACTATAAGCAACCGTAAGTGGGAGGTGGTGATGGTGGGGGTGGGTGGGCATGGGAGGGATGGTGGGGCGGCGGAGGGCTGTGTCAGTCTGGCGAGAATGTTTTGTCCATTTAGCAAAACACATCTCTGCTCCCTTTAACAGGAAATGTTCAGAGGGTGGTGGGGAAAGAGGGTGGGGAGAGGAGGGGTGGGGGGAGCGGAGGACGAACACTAACCGTCGCCTCATTTAAACTAATGTTCAAAGCAGGAGAACACGCCTCTGTGTGCGTCCATACAGCTGCTGCTCTTCCTCAGCCTGCAGCTACACTCAAAGACAACATCAACACAGGCGAATAAAACACAAAAACAAAAAGGTTCCAGAATCCAGGCACAAATTCTGCGGGCAGTGTGACATCACATGTGATGTATTTGTAGACCCACAGCTGTGACCACTCCCACCTGGAGGAGCCAGCATCTGCACTTACTTTCTCCCAGCTCGAAAACAAAAACAAAAAAACAAAAAACAAAAAACAAAAAAACCCCAACACCTGCTCAGTGGGAGATGGAGCCAAACAAACTGATGCCGGAGGAGTTGGTGAGGGGCAGGATGAGAGGTGACTAACATCTGGTCAGTAACGTCTCACACCCACAAGCCAAACACTAGAAATGCAGGTACACCAGGGAGACAGTTAAACCACTGACATGTGTGGTGTATTGTCAGGCAGCAGCAGTGATGTGTAGATGATAAAGGAATCTTTGTTGACACAGACTTGATTATATAGACACATCGATCAGGCACCGCTGCACCTGAGGGAGGTCTCATAGACAATGTGGACAACTCCAAAGATACAGCTCCAACACCACTGGTATAAATGTAGATCTTAAGAATAGATGGTCATCGTTTTGGGAGAACGTACACAGCTGGTCACAAGGGAAATGTCCATATGGGGACGATCACAAAGAAAATCATGTGTTGTATGGAGCTGCATACAAACCCTTTCTTCAGATTGACCTCTTCAGACTAACCACTCTCTGACAGGACGGTGACAGACAGCCAGGACGGGAGGGTGACCCTCCAGTAACATGCTCTTCCTGTTTCCTTATACAATGGCTCCTATCGTTTGTCACAAGATGCTTCATCTTCTTCGGGTGTTTTTCTTCCATCCATCCCATGTGAATTATTTTCTCAGCCAGTCAGAGCATGACCGGACCAATCAGCAGCCTCTGAGGAGGAACACATGACAACTACAGCCAGTGTTGGATTGTGACATCATCAATATCTGATTGGCTCTCTTCAAATGTTTTAATTGTGAGTGCATTTTTTTAAGCGAAGTGTAATTGTTTTTTAAATTGTTTCCTCCACATGTCCTTTGTTAAACTTCTTAAGACATTCAGGGCAACTGAGTGGTGAAATAAATCTGTAAAGCCTCACTACATTTATTGCATGCTCAGCAAATTCCTGCCTCCTGCTTGGCCTTGTTGGCAGTGACAGTGTTGCTTTTTAAAGGAATGTTTTTAGTATTTTTTTTCCTACTATCCCGCCATGATAATTATTTGCTCCTCTTGGCTGAAGTAGCGGCACAACCGTGATCCGTTTCGGCCAAAAGACTCGGCTGACGCTCAAACGGCCGTTTTTATTGGAACTCTCAAACGCTCGAGTGAGCAGAACCTGGGCAAAGGAAGTTCAAACCGCTATCATGGGGCTGTGAGCGTCTGTCTCAAAGACAGCCGGATTATGCTGAGCCTGCTTTGTACTGCAGCCCTCTGACGAACACGTGAAACCAATAGAAGGGAAGTTAAGAACGACCGTCCAACTGTTTGCACTTTGTGACGATGACCCACATATACAAACAAGCCAGCAGAAATGCAGCATTAAAGGTGCAGTGCGTAGAATTTGGTTTGATTTATGATTTTTTCATTGGTAAAAGTGTATACCTGCAGTATAATAACAGTAATTTGGATTTCCTACCCTGGAGCAATAAGGTCTTGCTCCTAGCTGCCATCTTTCGCTGACATTTTTTAAGGACAGTGCCCTGAATATAAAATGCGAGCTTCCTTAAATACCGGGCCTCATTAAAAATTTTACACACTGGACCTTTAAAGGGTGTATGTGACGCCGAGGGCAGCAGAATAAACAGAGAGCCGGCAGTTCCAACAGTTCCAAGGAGGCAAAAAGCCAAAAATGGCATCTACTCTGTCCTCCTCTTCCGCCGGCTTTTAGTTTTCCCTGCACAGACACAAGCCACAATAGCAAGAGCATGTTTCTTTTAAAAATATCACAACTACTCTGCACAAAAAAAGCAGCGAGGTGACCTGTGAGTCGCATCCGTGGCACTCACAGACTTTTAAGGAAATTGCACCGTCTTGTCGGCACTGCAGTTGTGGAGTCCCTTTAATGAACAAGTTCCTGGAAGACTTTTGGATTCATCTTCCTCAAGCGCCACTGCACCTGCCTCATCATCTTTAGCAAGATTTTTAAACTGCCTCCCAGAAGACCTCAGTTGTACCCAGAGCAAGAACCGAGCCAGACAGAAAAGCTGGCTATGTTACACCATCAAAGCTGCACGGTTCCTCGAATAATTGAAGCGCCGCAGACTAATAATGATAATAATAATTTTCCAGGAGAGGATTCTTTACGTTTCTTTAATCCCCTCCTTAATTCCAGCAGTTTATCTCCCCGCTGCACTTTCCATCATTATTCCTTCTGCCTCATTTCTCTTCATTTGTGTGTCTAGCACTTCATCCTTCAGACCATTAGTTCTTGCCTTCCGCTTCATTGTCAACGCTCCTCCTCCCTTTATGTCCTTCTACACCGTGCTCTCACTGGCTGTACAGTTGACGGACCTCTGTCAGCTGCGGCAAATGTTGGAAGCTGCAGATTTCTGCTGCTTCTACTCATCGTCTGACCAAACAAGTCTTGTCTGCTGCTGATTCTGGACGATTAAAGCTGCCTGTGCTGTGATTTGTCCCGATATTACTCCATCTAAAAATGTGAGTTTAGTTCAGGGCAGCTCTAGACGAGCCTGCTGTTTCTTATGGGCCTGTCTGACACCGTAGTTCCAGTGATGCATATGTTCGAGGGCTGTGTGCGCTAGCTCTTAGCCTAGCCCCCGGTTGCATGTGCCAACAGCGTGGCCGCTATTGTCTGTCAATAAACCTGACGTGTGTATATAAAGTACAAACTAGTCACTTCTCCACGTACACAAACCACGACGATGAGGTGACTGAGGTAGAGAAGTGAAAGCAGGCAGTACGGCTGCGGTTATTGACCTCCACTCACTTTTCACAGTGATCAGATCATTTCCACATCAAAGTAGAGTTGTTTTTTTTTAATAAATAAAGATGTTTCCTGCCCACTGTTCAATTAATGAGGCCCCGAGGGGGAACACGAGAGCAGTTTGATCATGTTGGACAGTTGGACGACAAACTTTTCTAATGGGAAGTCCTCGAAATTGATCTCATGGCCACATTCCCATCCAATCGTCTGTCTGTCGTCGTTAGAGGGAGACAGGAGTGTTCAGACTGGTGAAACACTGCCTGGCACTGCCTGATCATTCATCGATCGGCCCGCTGATACGTTGATCGACTCTTGGCAGCAGAAATACTGCGGGCACTAAATTGAACGTCTGTGTTCCATTTAATAGACCTGTGGTTGCAAAATGGGTGAACAAGTTTAGACCTGCTACACAAGTTTCCGTAACACTCCAATGTGTCAGGTTCTTTAAAAGAATTTTACCATTTTCTTTTTACCATTTTTTTTTTTTTTTTCACCATTTAAAGAACCTGAAACGCAGGGCTGTGTAAACATTTGGGGTCAGTCTGCTAACAGGGCAAAATCCACCCACCCAGTCCATTTCCAGCCAGATAATTAACCAAACCAGCAGGTGTGAACTGAGTTGAAACAAAGAGGAATGTTCCAGAAAATGAAAGAACCCCTTCATGCCCCCTCTGTTCGTTATTTAAGCCTTTAACACAAGTTTCCCTACGAGCGTTTCCCACTTCTGTTGTGGTGTTTGTCTCCCCGCCAGCCCCCGGATCAAAGCCCGCCACAGCTTTCTCCCCTTTCATCTTTGTGTACAATCTCGCTGCCCTCAATAAAGACGGAGAGCGCCACGGCTGAGTGCGCAGCTCCCTCGCCTTCCTGAAACGCTTCCAATAAATCAGCCAGCCTCGGCAGCCTTGCTCCCGTCCGCACCGCAGACCTTCCCGTCTGACGGCGGCAAGGACAGAAAAGACGACCGCCATAATTAGTTTGCAAAAAAAAAAAAAAAAAGTTGGAGCAGCAACGCAACGCTCAGCCTCGCGCCGGCTCTCACCTTGATCTCGTACATCTTGAGCTTCCGCTTGATGCTGGTGTTCTCGCGCTCCAGGCAGGCCAGCCTGGTCTTGATGTCCTGGTAGGCCGTGATGAGAGCAAAGTGGGACGCCGAGTAGACGTCCTCGGGGGCCAGCGTGGAGGAGTTCCACGCCACGCTGCCGCAGCCGTCCTCCTTCAGGGTGCCTGTGTTGCCGCCGCCGCCGCCGCCGCTGCCGCCTCCCAGGAGCCCCAGCTCCCCTCCGCCGAACAGAGACTGCATCACTCACGGCCTCAACCTGAGAGACAGACGGTTGTCCGCTTGTTAATTATGCATGCGCTGAACGGCTCCCATTCAATGTCCTGTCGTGCCCCTGGAATAAAAACAGACAAACACAAAAACAGAGAACACCATTTCATACTTCCAGCAGGGGTCGACTGTGAACGCGACGACGGCACTTGAAGCAGCCGGCGACTGGCAGCGAGCACAGAGGAACAAAGTGGGATTGATGGTGAGAGCAGTCGGCGAGCTGGCAAACACAAAGTGAAATGTCCCCGAAAGCAAAGCAGCCACAGTGGGGGAGGCGGGAGGAGACGGTGTTGAAATTTAAAGATGACTCGGTGCTTTTCCATCTCTCGCCACTTCAGGCGCACGTGCAATTATCCCGACGCCATGCTGGGAGTGATTCTCCCAAGGCCGACTTTTCAAAACTGGCTCGCAACCAAAGCAGGAAGTTAAAGGTCCCGTCGTGGGGAAGAGTCCTTTTACGAACGGTATCTTATTCTCTCCTGCCTTTGGGTTGGACCTGGGCGCATGAAAACAACAGTTCTTGAAAACATCCCTATCTGATGTCTCTTTCAGTCCAGCAACAACACCTCAGACAGGTGTTTGTTTCACTCTCTAAGGGGGCGTTCTCATTGCCTCGCCTCACCTTTACCGCGTCGACTCCGCCCACGGTCTCGTGACCCGGGGGCCATGAAAACACAATCGAACCGTGGCGAGGCGCGGCGCGGCGAGGCAATGAGAACACGCCCTTAGGCTGTTGCATGTTTTTTGACCCAATCAGAACCTGAAAAAAGCAGAACAAAGTATGAGTGTTTGTGCCAGAGGTAGACAGACAGCCAATATTCTTTTTTTCTGTAGATTTGTTGGGTTTGTTTTTTTCCCCACGAGTGGAAACCTAGAACGTGTCAGTTGTAGACTTCCTTTTCATTCCTCTAAATCATGTGTCAAACTCAAGGCCCGCGGGCCACGTCCGGCTCGGCATGCAATTATATCCGGCCCGCGAGATCATTTTATATTATTGTTATTAATGGCCCCGCGATATTATGCGCTGATAACACAATAAACTACAGATCCCATAATGCAGCGCTTCAGCAGCCTTGCTGAGCGCTTCCCGCTGAATCAAGTCAAGCTTCTGTTGCTCAACCCGATTGTAAAGTTATTGCGAAGCTAGCCCCTCACAATGCCGAAGAGAAAAGTTGATTCTGAAAACAGAGCCTTTCAAAAGCGATGGGAGGCTGAGTACGTGTTTACTGAAATTGACGCTAAACCCGTGTGTCTCATTTGTGGAGCTAATGTGGCTGTAATGAAATCATTTAATCTAAGACGGCACTATGAGACAAAACACCAGGATAACCTGAAAGACTTGAAAGCAGAGCAGAAGATACAGAAAGTTGAAGAGTTAAAGAAGAATCTGACATTTCAGCAGACGTTTTTCACCAGAGCAAAATCACAAAGTGAAGCTGCTGTGAAAGCAAGTTTTATCGTGGCAGAGGAGATCGCCAAATCAGCCCGGCCATTTACCGAGGGAGAATTTCTGAAGAGCTGCATGATCAAGGTGTGCAACGTCTTATGTCCCAACAAAAAGCAGATGCTGGAAAATGTAAGCCAGAGTAGAAATACGGTTGCTGATCGCCACACATTCTATTTATATTTCCAGTTTTTGTTCATATTTTGAATTTGCATAATTTTGACAGGAGATATTTTTATGGAGAGCAAAATACTTAAAGTTATAATTTGTTGTTCTGGAATAATATCCCTGTCTATTTTTACCCATATTTATGTTCAAAAAACATTTAGTTTTAGTGACCTAAAGTGTATTTTGAATTTTGGCCCCCTCGACAATTGACACCCCTGCTCTAAATCAATTGTTGTGCGCTACAGGGTCGTTTGTAAATTTAAAGGAGAAAAGATTTTATTCATTTATTTTTCGCTCCAAACTATTTATCATATTCAACTCAAAAGAACTCTGAAAAATTAAGGAAAGGAAAAAAAAGAACGCAACGGGAGAAAACTTCTGCCTGTTCATTCAAAGGAGGACTATCAGATTTTTTTTCATAAGAACCAATTGAGGACAACCATCGCTCCCACGATGTAAAGCTGCCCACACTGCAGCGTCCCCACTGTGGCTGCCGGTGTTCACAAGCTTTTAGTGACTTGCTGCTTTGGCCACAATTAGACCCTGAGCGAAGACCACCCACCTTTCAACTGAAAGGACTCGGCTTCTACTCCGAATCAATCCAAGCACCCTGAGTAACGCAGCTATCAGCATGCAGGAAGACAGACTTGAAATCTCAGCAGTGACTCATCTGTGGAGTCACCATCACACTGGACGTCAACGTTGACACAGTGTTGCACAACCGCTAAAAAAAGGTGAGATAATCTTTCATTAGTTCTTTCCTAAAATTCAGGACTAACTCTGCAACCTCCAAATAGTTTTAGACCATTGTGCCCCTCTGTGCACATGTTTTTTTCATGGCACTTAGCTTTCAGTGCGCACTCCGATTTTAGTTCCTCCTGAGAGTTGAGCTGCCTTCAAAGTTTCTCTCAGGCTACTTACGGTATTTTAGTAATCAACACAAGCCCAAGGCACTGAGCAGGGATTTTAACAGTACTGGGAGAACTGGGAGAACTGGGAGCGGATGACAATGACTAATAATAATAATTCAATTAGAGAGACCACGAAACAGATGTAATTTTTTTTTTCAGGCGTTATCATAATAAAGTGCTGCTGACTTCCGCAGCCTGTATTGATACAGGAAAGTGGAGTTTGAGGTCTGGGGCTGAACAACAAACTTGTTTGGTATTGGATTGGATTCCCTGCACGCTGGCGTTGCCTTCATTCCAAGACGTACACAAATAAATCTGCTTCCTCCGCCACAGGTTTCCTCTCTGACGTTGACTGTTGCTGACTCCATCACTGCTGGTCGTACCTGCAGGCGGGCCAGACATAATCCCAAATCTCATTGTGTTGTCGATTGCGAAACACAGCCGGGATCCTTTCAGTATCGCTGATCGCACACCAGCTTTTAGCGTCCAGGAGTCCCCCTTTATTCCCTGGCCTGTGGGGCCGATGAGTGTGTGCGGCAGCCGATATGCAAATCAGCCGCTGATTTACATAGCGGTCTGGTTTTCGTGCTGTCGTTCCATTTCACATTGCTTTAAAAAAACACACACACACACGGGTTCTGTACGAGCCAAAACTCTGTGAGTGGCGTGATGAATGAAGCGGCCGGCCGAGCAACCAACCAACCGACCGCGACGCATCCCGGCCAAAAAACGGCTTTGGCCTGCTTCCCCCGGCCGGCCTGAGGTGTCTGGGCGAGACTGTTGCAAGTGATAAACGGCACCTGCTCTGCCCCCCATCCTCCCAATCCCTCCTCACACTCCTCGCCTCCCCCTCGGTCACTGAAGGGACTCAAAAGTCGTACGCGGCGAGGCCAGGTTTGATTTATGGCCACTGCGAGTGTTACACAACATCCGTTTGATTTGATGCACACTGGAATGGATGCCTTCCTGACACCTGGCTCTGCCTTGTGAGTCAGCGGTTGCCTACTGAGCTATTTTCATCTGCTCCCTACCTCCACACACTGCTATTTTTCTTGTGTTTTCAAGAGAGCCGGGGATGGGAGGGGTTCGGGGGGAGGAGGGGTTGGAGGCTTGGGGGTGGGGGTGGGGGTGGGAGTGGGGGGGGGGATTAAAGTCTAAGGCAATCCACAGCTCCTCTCCTCACCGGTCAAACAGGATGATCCAACTGCACTCCCACGCGTGTGCTTGCTCGCACACACGCATGTACATACACACAAACATGCAGGAGAAGTGAGGACACAGCTGGGAGGAAGTTCACATGTTTACAAAAAAAAACTTTGACTAAACAGTTGATATGTGCACGGGTCAAACAGCTCTTGCTGCATCGCCTCCTGCAATAAAAGCTGCTGTTGACACAGACATATTAAGTCCCATAGCACTGTGCACCGTGCACAGCGCACTGTGCACCAAGCTCACATGAAGGGTCCCGCGCCGGTGTCACATAATAACTGTGTTAATGACCAAAAGCTCTCTGTTTGCCGAACCCAAACACTTTTTACACTGCTGCTACACAACACGTTGTATTGCTTTTATCTTTTGGGTGACAAAATTGTTGGTGACAATGTTGACAGCGACAACAAAGGATACAATTCACTTCAGAGTGACTTTAGAGGACCGACACACAGGCTGCATCACAGAAGGCGGCTGCTCTGACTTTCGCCAGGCATGATTACTGTTTTTAGAGGTGAGTTTGAGGAGAGGCAGCGTCCCAATCTGCAGCTCCCCCCCGCTCACAGCTTTACAGTCAGCTCACTCCTTCCTGATCAGGTGCAGATCTTTTACAGCGACAGGCCACATACAAGGTGTCCTGTGGCCTGCAGGAGAAGGTTACTTAAAAAATGCACACATTAATGATAAACAGGCAGTTTCCCAAAGGGCTAAGAATGATTTGGTATGCACCAAAATCCAAATCAAATCAAAAGTGGTGTTTAGGCTCATTTTACTGCCTTAAATGTAGAGGTTAACTTGCTTCACACTGGGTGTTTTGTTTCTCATATCTTTATTTTTGGATTCTTTGATGCCTAAAAAAAAAAAAATTGAAAGGAAGCTTTTTAGAAATAGACAGGCTAGCAGTTGGAAAGAGAGACGAATCCTTTGGGTGATATTATGGGTAAACATCTCGTACAGTGTACTGCTGCTGCTCAGCTTTTAAGACCAGCAGCATCATTCTACAGCCAGGCATGCTGGGATAGCAACACTATTCCCTCATTCCGCACAGTTTACCTGTTAGGGCTAGGTACGGTTGAAAAGGTGAACTCAGGCACTTTGGTTTTACATGTGGAGTGAAAAACTACTGTATGCATGAATGTTCTGATTACAGATCTTCCAAACATCATGAAGGAATCTCAGCGCTCCATAAAAAGAACAGGTGCGTTAGAGAAAGGCGCCACCCAGGAGTCAGTCAAAATCAAGAAAAAGCTCCCTCACATGATCATCATCATATCATATCAATATGATGCCTGATGAAGGTCTGTTGACCGAAATGCTGCATGATTGAAAAGGAAGAGAGCTGAACAGTGTGCAAGAGCCTTATCTTGATATTGTCTGAATACAGATCTGAAATTGCCGTTAAACAAGATACAAAACACGAAGAGTCTCAAAATCACCACATACGCACACACACAGGCATAAAGGATCGGCATCACACAGGAAGCTGTTACTGAGAAAAATGCAAGAGTCATATTGAGCTTATTTCCATTAATGCCTGGAAGCGGCGCACAGCGCACGCCTACACAGAGGCTGAAGAGCATCATTATCCGCAGACCAAAAGGAGAAAAGAAACAACAAAAAAAATGCTGATAAAGTGGATACGATGATTCAATTGAGAGTACCTGCGCGCCATGGGACAAAGATGGCGAAAAACAAAATATACCTGGATTAAGTTCAGCTGCAGAAAATACCCAGTGTGTCAGCCTGCTTGGCTGGACCGGAGGAACCGAGGCGACACACAACACAGGCGTTTATCACACGCGTGCAGCTCCTGCCCTGCCTCTCGGATCCATCCTGCTCTCTGCTCCTCTGCCCAAAATTATCCCTCATCCAGCTCCAGCAACCTCCCCCGCCTCCCTCCATCCCGCTCCCACTCCCACTCCCACCCACTCCTCTCCTTCCCAGCCGTGCACCATCCACTCCATCTCCAGGATCTCTGCGCTCAATTTGCAGAGGCTCTCGGGGCCGAGGCTCCGCCGCAGCGCCGACCACTTCCCTGCTTCATTACAGCCGCTGACTGCGAGGAGTCATATATTACCGCAGACCCATGTGGGACGCGAGTCCTTCCGCTGGGACTCCCTCTCCCAGTGTTTTCCTTGTTACCCTATACTTCCCTCGTCTCCAGGGAGCAGAGCACCAGCGCTGCTCCTCCTCTGTGTCACTGTGTTCAGGAGTCACAGAGGCCTGGATGGCTCCTGCACGCAGGTATTGTCTCAGATTCAGGCTATAGAGTGGTGATAACCCAACGAGGTCGACCCTGGTGACGTGTTGGCTAAAGTTAATTGGGCTACAAAGAGTTTCCTTAAAGGAGCAGTGCGTGAAATGACAATGACACATTTATATTTAGATTTATTTCAGCAAAAATTGCAATGAACTATGAAGGCAGCTTCTATATTAATCTCTGCAGCAGCAGTCCAGGTCTTCACTGTCATGCACTGGCATCTTGAAGTGCTGTAATTCAACTGCAGCAGATTCCCATGTGATTAAAGGGCATCTATGATGCTTTTCCACTTTTCTGAGCTTTAAAAACGGTTACAATGTTGAACCCTATCGGCAAACGATCTCGATATCGTCAAATAATGACGTTCATGCGTTTGGACGTGAGCCCTGCAAATTGTTGGCCATGGTTCTAAACGCTCTGTTCACGGAGATTTTTTCAACACTGGGCACGGAATGGCGTCATTGTGTGCCGGATCTCCTTTCATGGCCAAGCTCCGGCACCCCCTCGTACTGGTTCCGCCCTCCCCCGCTCTGCCCCGGAAGTGATTCCGCAATGCGCTACTCCAAGAAAATGTTTTTTTCGGTGTCAGGGAAATTAAAAAATATAAAATAAAAAATACTGAGCGACTACCGAAGCACCAAGGACCACAACCGTCGGAGTGGAACGAACAGAGAAAATGTTGGAGGTTTGTTCAGCCTAATGCGGAGGCGATGGAACACCGGTCTGCAGCCAGACCCCTCTCGTCCGGTCGGCAACGGGAGTGAGACGGGCTCGACTCGGCCCCCTGGTGGACGACGAGAGAATAGTCAGCCACGGCAATATTTGAAAACATGTATGAGGACTGCGAGTGTATTGAGACCTCAAGCAACATTAGTTTTAAGACTACTTGCAACGTACAACCGCTGAATGGTGTTGATGAACTGTTAGCCACCACCACTAACTCCGTGCTCTGCTTGTTATGTGTGTTGTGTTCGCTGGCAGCCAAACTGAAGAGGCAGCGATTTTGACGCAAGTTTCACTCCTTATAGCGATGTTCACGCTGCCAGCATGGTAACATGGGTTGTATAGAGCTCTTCCTGCTTTGTGCTTGGTGTGGACTTAAGTCGTGCAGATATTCTTGTCTAATAATAAACGACTCTATGACTGAAGTGATCGTTTCAGCGTACATATTTTCTCTGCTCGGACAGTGTTTTGATACAAGTCAACAGTATGAAACCAAATCATTCTAAGCCCTGTTAAAATGTCTCACAAAAATACAAAACAAAAACACGGTCAGTACACAAAGTAAAATATATTTTCGGGGACACGGAAGGCACAAAAAACGTCCAGGGACCTTCGGTCCGCCTTGCGGCCGTAACTCAGCCCGCGCTGGGTCCGTACGAAGCTGGATTAGCCGCTAAACAGCTGCTAAAGGGTGAAGCCTTCACGACGGTAAGTGTTTAAATTGTGCCTGTTTCGTAAAGTTTGCCGTTTCCTCTTCACTCCCGCACCGGCAAACTGAGGAAGTGAGGCTCAGCAGCTACGAAGAGTGTGACCCCGGGCGGGGGCGTACACCGGCAAGGCTGGGGGTGGAGTGAAGTGCAACAGAGCGTTTTCGCGGGATGCAGTAAATACGAGGAAACGAGCCGCGAGATACGCAAATCTAAAAAGCTTTCAGCGCGGAAAATCGTGCGTTGCTGCTCTGGAGGGGCCAGATATCAAATACAAAAGCCCGAAAATTAGTATAATAGGTGACCTTTAATGGACATCAGATGAAATATAACGCTAATGAAACATCCGGCAACATTCTGTCCGGTCCCTGACGACTTGGCCAACTCAAAACCAACAGAAGTCACACGGTTGACCAATCACAATACAGGCAGGCAATCAGAGCAGAGGGGATCTTGCAGAAGCAGGAGTTCCACACACAGTGAGAATGCCTCGACCGGCATTTCAGTGCATAGTGTGCATTTCTCTTCAAATAAAAATAAATGTATTTCTTCAAACTTATCCCACAACACAAGAAACTAAAAGTGAACATGTTTTAAAAATCCCAATAGTCTTTAACTGACAGGAAATTGGATGCAGCCATTTACATTCCTTTGAGATTAAACTGCAATTCCTCATTCTCTCTTTCTGTGTGTGTGTGTGTGTGTGTGTGTGTGTGTGTGTGTGTGTGTGCCTTTCCTGCCTGCCTGCGTGCGTGTGTGTGCGTCACCGATATGCATTGCCACTTTCATGGTGCATGTTTATTTGATTCGCCTCATAAACCCCATTTCGAAAAAAAACAGAAACGTCAATTTGCGTAAAAGCGACAGCGCAATTTTTTTTTCTTTCTTTTTTTTTTAAAAATATATTTCATCACTGATGACATTAATGAGAATGGCTCTGCAGTGACTCATAAACGGAGTCATGGAAATAACAACTGAGCCACAAACGCGCCGTTCCAGCCCAGCGCTGGTGCAGCCAGAGGGAGCCCAGGACACTCTGAGTTCCTATTATCCCCTGGCTGATACACTCTGTACTGAGGGCACACACCATGTGTAAATGAAGGCGCTTATAAAACATTTATTTGAACAGGCCTGTGTCTGAGTGCCAAAAAAAGATCCTACAGAGCAAATGCAACCTTTGGAACATTTGGCGTGTTTAACAGGATTTGAACCGAGCGTCCCAGATTTGACTGATAGACGCTGTTGCGTCTATTTGTTTAGCGATTATCTCCACTGTTTGGTCCTCAAACAAATAGTCTCACTGAATGAAATCGGACTGTTTTTCCATCCCAGCTGTCCTCTGAATTCCACAGAGTTCCCTCCAAAAAAAAAAGGAGCATGCGAAACAGCTGCATGTGGACTTGTTTTACAAGGCTGCCGTTGCTTTAATTCTGCCTTCAAACTGCGCAGCGCACACGTTGTGTGCTTTCAATATATCCCCACCCATCCCTCTGTCTTTCTGCTCTGTATCGCCATCCGCATGATATTTTCCGTAAGTCTAAGCGCAGGAGCGCCACACGCTGGATGTCTCAGCAGGACGTGTGTTTGTGTCTGACAGTGGGGAGCCTCGCGGCCGCTAACGTTAATGCGTTCGGATGCGGTTCCCCCTCCGCGGTACCGTCGCCGCCGTTTCCCCGCTTTGTCTCCGTCAGTCGTCCGGGGGCGCGTACGAGATCCCGTCCTTTGCATTTCTTTCCTGCCGTCGTGTCCCACGGCGTAAATACTACTGCGTATGCAAGCAAGCAGCAATCGTGCCAGTTGGGTCAAGGCTAGATTTTATTTTCCTTTCTTTTTTTCCTGGTGATAACTGAGGCAGGATCAAAGAGGAAATCTGAGTCCCCGCAGCGTCAGATGTTAGCGTTGGATGGTGTAGGAAGAGGGGTGGGGGGGATGGAGGGGTGGAAACGCTTTCAGGGCTCTTCATCTATTTCACGCTCTTGCTGCACCTTGTTCCTGTGCAAGCTGGATGTTTGGCACCCCTGACTCTGCCTGCTTCCCGGAGAGGACGGTCCAGGTTGGGCAGCTCGATTTTGGCGCCAACAGCGACTCTTTCTCCTCGAACTGACGAGGCGACGAGGGCCCGAGCTGGACGGCGCGACGCGCACAGAGAACCAATTTGCAGTGGAAGCGGGCAGAGCTGCCACTGCGCGAGTGCACGTGCGCCGTAACAGTGTGTTTCAGGACAAGGACACGCAGCGGGCACAGCGCTGCCGCAGAACTGAATGTCTTTATAAATGGAGCAACAGCCGAGTGGAATGGAGGGATTCTTTGAATACTTGAAGGATTTTTTTTTTACTCTTCCAGAACAAATATTTAAGCTTTTAGCATTTCTTTGCCTTCAAGGACTATATTCCTTTTTCTTAGCTTTTCATATAAAGTTAATTTTTTCTCCCTGCTTTTTCACACCAAGGAAACGTGTGAACTGTTGTGAATCCAGTGTTCCTGAGTTCTGGCCAACGGAGCCTCTCCAGCGTCACTTCCAGCGTTGACGTGATGCGTGTGGCCTTCGGAGGCGGAGGCGGAGGCGCCACTCTCCACTCGTCACGCCTCATCCCTCCTTCTCATGGAAACGCATTTAGCATAACTCTGATAGCAAACAAAGCGATTCTCCTGACAACAACAGCTCCTCAAGGCGCTTTCAATTTCTCTTCTGTGAGCTTTGTTCAGATAAATGTTCGTCTTTTGGCTGTTCTGGTCCCCCTTTTTGTTTCTTCCTCTTCTCCCCAATGATTAACCCTGCCAGGTATCAATCCCAGGTTTCACGCGCCGGCCGAAAACAGGACTGGCAGTGCAGTCCCATGCAGAGGCGAGCCTCCATTGCACTGCGGGTGCAGAAACACCTTTAAAGCTTCAGGAAACGTTCTGCCAAAATGAAACGCTTGATTTTGTTCTCTGAGAAAAGAAAAAAAATTATTATTATTTTCCGGCGCTTCTGAAACACACACCTGACAACTGTTTCTATTTGGTCGGGACTGAACGCTCTGAGTGTTTTCCGTCAAACGGCTTACACAGTTGTTGTTTTTTTTCCCACTCCTTCACATCAAAGCGAATGAGTGTTTTTCATTATTAAACGGCTGCAGAGCGGCTCTGTGTTCAGCCAGGCTGCGGCTGCTGTGGGCTCTTCGCACCATGAAGACGCCACGCACTCGGGGAAAAAAGACACACCAGTGGCGAACACATGGTGTGACTGCACCTACCTGCCACTACTGTCTATAGCACACACACACACACACACACACACACACACACACACACACACACACGACAAAGCACTTAGACAGCTATCGGTTCAGGGGAGAAACACTGGCTGTAACAAACGCTGCGCTGTGCCATGCCATCCTGCACCATGATTCATCACTCCAGGAATGAGCCCTGTGTGTGTGTGTGTGTGTGTGTGTGTGTGTGTGTGTGTGTGTGTGTGTGTGTGTGTGTGTATGTGTGTGTGTGTGTGTGTGTGTGTGTATTAGACAGCTGCCATTGGGGAGATTGATGGCAGGGGCAGGATGGAGACAATGAGTTGTGTTTTCTGCGAGCTCCGTCGCTCTTTTCTCCTCCCTCATCTTTCTTCTCTACCGGTGCCAAAGCACCAGGCGTCAATTCTTCCCCCTCCTCCATCCCCTCCACCCACCCCGTCCCACCCCTCCTATCTCTCCCTGCCACTCATCCATCTTGGCATTCGCCAGCAAAGTTCATCACAGGCCCGAGCAGAGGGGTGGCTGGAACAAAGAAATAAATTATGATACAAAAAAAAAAAACCCTCTATATCCTGACTTTGAGTGAAAACTTTCCCCCACAAAGGACATTAATCTCCTCATTAATACCGCCGCTGATCCAATACCCGGATTGCCTGGCTGTGAAATCTGAGACGGGCTCAAGCTGCAGCCCGGGAGGGAGCCAGTGAGGGAGAAAGACAGAGAGGACAAGATAAGAACGACTTCCCTCCCCCGGCGCCCTCTGCTTGCAATTACGGCCCACCCTTCTTTATTTTTTTTTTCCTTGCCAACATCATTTAGCCTCCTCGGTGAAGCTCCGGCAGCCACAAGTGGTGTGCATCCAGTGCGGCGCACATGCATCCCAACAGGGTGAAAGAGTTGATGACTCACAAGAACTAGTTCGCTTGCGAGTGAAACAAAGCCTGTAATTTGTTCTCGGCTCTAGCGGAGTGCACGGAGGGAGACGCCGGGAAGGTTTTTTTTTTTTTTTTTTCCCACTGCGCGCAGCTGCAGAGCCGAGCAGAAACGCGAGCGAAGTGGATGCACGGCACAATCAACGGCGCTGATTGACATTTGTGCGCTAATTGCGAGCTAAATTTTGCCCTCCATTACTTGGCTCAGAGTTTAGTGACACTCGCTGCAGCCGCATTCTGGGAATTAGTTTTTTATCATGACCCATCCATCCGTTCTCACTGTTTCTCCTGCACTCAGGGCTGCTGTGTCTGTTTATCGCAGGGCCACATAGAAAGGGAAAAAAAACATACAACCGTTCACACTTACACACACCTACAGACAATTAGAGTTCCCGTCTCACATGCATGTTTTTGGACTGTGGGAGGAAGGTGAAGAACCTGGAGAGAACCCACGCAAGTGCACACAGAAAAGTCCCAGGCCCGGGGAATCAAACTCACAACTTTCTTACTGTGAGGAGACAGCCCCACCACACACTCACACTCAGGACACTTTACAGTTCGTAAATTGTAAACAGGCACCAATACCACGTTTTACGAGTACTTAATAAGGCCATTACAAATTATAGAATTACTCAGATTTTTTTGTATTTTTCTACAGTTGTTGTTATTTGAACAACATTCCTTAGCATGTTTTTCTACAACATGAGTGACTGTCACAAGTTTCACTGCAGTGCCAACCTAAGTTGCTCTTAAAGTCATCCCATAGCATATTATTGACGTTTATAAGGCATTATTCCATTTCAGAAACTAAGCACTGATTACATGTCAGAGCAGTTGTTTGAGTCTTTATCACTGGATGAAGTTATGATAGTTATAATGTGCCATGTAACCCAGGACTTCCGCGTCCTCTTTCAAACACTTTGCTGTGGAAGTATAAAGCATTATGAATGCTGAATTTATAATGCATTATGTACACCACTTATAATACTTTATGAACCTTGTTAGAAGTTGCCATACATGATTATAAAACTTTATAACAACTTTCATAAAGCCTTACACATGCACTATAATGTCTTATGAATGTGCTCATGATGCATTATAGGCTAAAACCTTCATTGAAAGTGTTACCCATAGATGTTTACTAAATTGTCACATTCATACACACATATACACAACAGGTATCGGTGTCGTAGTATCGGCAGTGATACCCGATGCTGGTTTCGGCACCGATGATTCACTACTAATTTGCCTCATGTGCATGTTTTTGTATTGTGGGAGGAAACTGCAGGAGCAGGAAATAAAAAACGACACGGACCCACACAGGGAGCCGATGCAAACTCCACACACAAAGATGTGATTTTGGCTGTGTGCATTTTTGTTTGTTCTTGCTTTTCCTCAAAAGTCAAAAAGTAAATTTCTAAATCATCCACAAAAAAAAAAAAGAAATTCATCTGCGGCTCACTTTCATGTGAAGGCTGTTGAAAGATGGAATTACTCCAATGGAAAACTGCGGTTATCTCTCTTGAGGTTTGAATGTTTTCACACGATCTGACATTTTTCTGCGTGATCAATGGACGGATTCTGGAAAACCATCAGCACCATAAATAATTCAACGTCACCACTGTCCTACTTAAGAGCCCAAGCGTTTAGTTATCATCAGAGCGGCCTGCTGGGCGATGGGCTCCACTGACAAGAACAAATGGACGGTCCGACCCATGCCGGGAAGTGATGAGTCTTATGATTTATTTATTAAGGGGTTAGCAATTAGCTGAGCCAAGCAGTGCAGTGTGCTTCTGTTCTTGTGGGCTTTTTTTTTTTCTTAAGTGATGCAGCAGCTGGTGGCTTGGCTTTTCGCTCCATGCACTATGGGTGGAGGTGCACGTGTGTGTGAGATTCCTTTTGGGGGTTGTCATGCGGTGCTGCCGCTGAAGTGCAAAACGGGTGCAGCACGCAAAGATTTCACAGCCTCGGTGCGTGGACGGGGTGGAGGGAGGTCGGGGGGTAAAAACACAACATTAGTCCCCCCCCCCCAGCTTCACCAACTGCTGCTGCTCAGGTGTTTCCGCTACCATCGCGTTTCTCCTCCGACACGTCTGTCCTGCTGTCACGCAGACCTGGCAGGGAAAAGACTGAGCGATGTCACACATGGATCGCTGGGGGGGGATAAAAAAAATAAATAAAAAGGATCTGGTGTCCAAACATGCATAAAATGAGAGAATTATGCATGACCACGTGCACCAAAACAGCTGTTACTCTCTGAGACGCTCCAGTGATGCACTTATTTTTAGATTTCAATTTCATCCTAAATTCAAAGAAGCGTAATTGCTCTCAAGTGAAGATTTCATGAGGAGTCGGATGCAAAGCGTGCTCACGCAGGCGTGGACGCATAGCGGCTGCATACATAAAAAAAAAAAAAAAAACATATAGCAGAACGTTCTTTATGCAGCATTTTAACGGCAGCTGGATTTCAGGATCTGAAGAAAAACAATCCTGGCACTAAATATTAATTTCAGAACAAATTAAAATCCAATCATATCCTATATAAATGAGCCAATCTCGCTGCATGAGAGAGGGATGAATTCCCTCGTGAGACTCCTATTATTTGGAGAAATGACCATCTGCAAGAAGCAGCGGAGGAGAGAGAATAGAAGCCAGTCTTTAATTGGCTCCCAATATGATATGACAATTCCGTCCACTGATTAATTATGAGTGCAGCTGCCGCCGCTAACACCGCCGCCACCGCCGCCGCCGCTCGTCGGATGGTTCCAACACAATGATGTGCTGAGCTGCTGCCGTGGATCACAAGGAATACATAATAAACAGGCAGTGCATTGCAGGAGCAGCGCGCATGTGCTCACTGTGAGCGTGCACGTGTGTCACATTATCGATGCGCTCATCAAGGTGTATTTTTGATTAGATTTGTGTGTGTGTGTGTGTGTGTGTGTGTGTGTGTGTGTGTGTGTGTATGTGTGCATGTGTGTGTGCGTGTTCTAGCGCGCTCCAGCTGCACGTGTGCATCTTTGTCGAAGCGCTAGTACATTACATTAATGAAAGCCAACATCTAGCTGCTCTCCTACACAAACACAGCTGAACACAAGTACATGCACCCCCTGCTGCACTGGAATACTCATCTTCTCACACAAACTGAGTTTTAGGGATGAGGAGAGCAGATTGTGCTTTTTTACACCTGTGCGCGCGTGTGTGTGGTTTTTGCTTTGTTTGAGTGTGTGTGTGCAAAAAGAGGATCGTGGTGCAAACAAAAAAACGCGCTGCAAGACATAAAAACATACACTTAAGTATCAAGTGCGCTGCAAACAGAGAAGTTATGCAAAACAAATAGCGAATGCAAACCAAGAAAACACATGTAATTGAAAAAAAACGCTGCATAAACCAGGCACTACAACGGAAACTCTCCAAACCTGCAGGGGGCGCTCTCAGCAGAACAGCTCAATGGAGAGACGCACAGGCAGACCGAGAACAGCTGACTAGAAAGTTTTAGCAGAAACTGACGTAAAATATACTCAACTAAAAGTCACATTATTGTGCTAAGCCGTACTTTCCCGCTGACGTCAGTCCATTGAGCTGTTCCACTAAGAGCGCCCCCTGCAGGTTTGGAGCACTTCCCTTGTAGTGACTGGTTTATGCAGCGTTTTTTTTCATTTGCATGTGTTTTCTCGGTTTGCATCCATTGTGTTTTGTCATGGCTTCTCTGTTTGCAGCGCATTTGATGATTAAGTATATGTTTTTATGTCTTGCAGCGCATTTGTTTCGTTAGCACCATAATCCTCTTTTGGTACCTTGTTTAGACTTGTGTTTGTGCTTGTAAATTTGCATCATTTCTATACCTGCAGCTGTTGTCGCCAAATAAGGCGCATTAGACAGTTGTATTGTGTGACCCTTTGTTGGCCACCGTAGATATATGATACCATGTGACCACGCGAGTTCTACTGAAATATTGGGGTTTGATGAAGATAAATGGCATGATACAAGGACATAGAATCGAATAGAATACAACCCTGAAACAAAACATCATAGAATCAACAGTATTGTAATGATCAAGAACATTACAGCTGGTAGGAAAGAAGAGAGGGACGACTGTGTGTGCGCTCATGCATTAACTTAGCATCACCATGGCTGCAAAGGAGCGGGTCGGTAAACAAACAACACACATAGGGGGCGCTGTGTCACTTTTTGCTCTTGAGCTGACGCCGCCAGTTCTGTGCGTGACAGAAATCGGTTTTCCTGAAATTTAATAAGCTGGAAGTCGCAAGCAGCTCCTCCTCAGGGAATTAAAACCATTAATAGCTGTAGGAACTGGGGTGTTTGTGACGCACGTTTAAGATGTGACACACTCAATAAAAACACATCAAGACGCAGCAACGCAGAAAAGGTTAGCAGGGAGCAGGCAGGAGGGAGTGAGAACTCTCAGCGTGTGAGAGTGATCGGGCCAGTCAGACGAATCGACAGCGGGACCCATCTGTGCGCTGAACCTGTGTGCACTTCACGTGTCACCGTACACTTCACACACCGGTGTGTCCAGCGCCATTACGGATACAGCGATCACAGACGGTTGAGGGGCTCCAGCTTCTTGTTTATCTCGAACCGCATGTAGCACTCTTTTCTCTCCATCTCTCTCTTTCTTGCTCCCTCTCTCTGCTCATCCTCAGTGGAATCACAGAAGCATGAGGAGGTCTTTTGGCACCACGCGGGGGCCAATCAAATGGCTCGCCTGCCTGCTCTGCTTCATTCCCGGACCTTGTTTACGCTCATTGGTGCCGTGGCTGAATCCTCGTAATAAAAGTGCAGCGGCCACAGGTGACGGGGGAGGGAAAAGGGAGGAGAATGGATGTTACATAAGACATTTCCAGCCCAGTGTGAGGAAGCGAAGAGAGCAGAGACGGGGGGGCCTTCTGAATCATCCGTATCGAAGGTATCGATCGGCAGCAAGAAGTGCAAATTAATTGCGTCCCGTCCTCTGTGTACGGTTCATCTGGTTATTGGCTGTGCAGGGCAGCCCACGCAGGCAGTGACGCCACTGAGAGCTTCCCTGTTGGAAACAAAGTGGTGCCTGCACACATCCTAGGAGGATTTTTGGTCGTTTCTCAATAAGGCAGAAAAAAATCTGGTTGAATGAGCTGAGCGATTTTTTGCTCTTTTTTTAAAATAAAAAGGTCAAGCCCTTCTGATAATCAGCCTGTCGGCTTCTCATCCAGACAAACAAGAACTTTTTGAGGGTTTTTGAGGCCGTCACACCTAAGTACTACAGTTAATTTGATCAGGTTGAACACAAGCTCATCAAAAATCCAGCACAACGCCAGAGTTCACATTTGCAGGGTTGTAAACTGAACGTGAAAGACGTCGACCCCCACCTGCCATCCTCCCTCCGTCACGGATCACCATCCCAGGAGATCAGCATGGATGTAGAAAGGCCCACAGGAACCAGACTGGCACCCATTTTAACACTCATCCTAAAAATCACGACCCATGTTTTTACTGTCCTGCCTTCCAAGCAGAGCGCATGCGTCCTGCCACCTGCTGCTCCGGGCAGCCGTTCACATACAGAAGCCAAATTGAAAAGGACACCTGGATGTCTACTTTAACACGAGAGCGCCAGCTCCACCATCTTGGACCCAGAGGTGCCAAATCTGCCAACGTCGTTCTTCCTATGGAAGACAAACTTACATCAACTTACAACACAAAAGCAGGAGGCACAACAGACAATGCCTCACTTGTCACTCCCTCGCTTGCCGACGATATTTATTAGCACATTTATTGGAAATCAATGGGCTGCGCCAAGCAGGCAGATTATCTTTCAGATCAAATTATTCTCCGTTCCCTCCCAGGTCTCCTGGTTTTGCCTCCATTGTCCGACAGACGTGACTCAACTCCAATTTTCTGTCTCCGCTCACAAAAGCAGCGTGGGATAATGTCACCGGGGGCATCATCGAAACAGGAAACACAGTTTCTCTCGAAAATGTCAACAAGGAGATATTTTCGCCAGGGGTTTGGGGGGCGGAAGAAAGGGCCTCCTCTTAGAGCGTGAGCGGATATTTTTAGGTCCACCAGCGAGACCACAGAAAGTTCAATAATGAGCGAAGAGCAAGTGGGTAACCTTTTTTTTTTTTTCATCTTCCGAGATACGAAAAAAAAAGCGCGAATCCCCAGGGAGCGTGTTGACGGAGAGGACGGCCCCTCCCCCGGCTCTGTTTCCCTGTGTTTTTACTATAACTCTTAGCGCCTCTCCTGTCACATGGGCACTTGCAGCCGCACACGACTCACACACACGGCGGGCTGATTACTCCACGTTGTGCCTCGGCGCTCGGCAAAGTGCCTCGAGTGGGCAGCGGGAGTGAGTTGTCACATTACTCCGCGGTTACATCACATTCCGTCGGTCTACTTAGCAACCAGGTGTCCTCCAAAGAAAAACAACAATTTGCGGCGTGACCGCGGCAGCGCGGCGCGTCACCCTCTGATTGGTGCCGAGCGTTGGAAGGCTCGCAGCCAATAAAAATGGGAAGCTGCGAAATCACTAGTTTTCTTCTCCCGGCAGCGGCGGTTGCCTTGGAACAGCGGAGCCAGGCAGCACGGGAGGGAGGGAGGAGGGAGGAGGGGGCAGTGGGAGGAGGATGGAAGAACCTTGTTTGCAGAGTTTGAAGAAAGGTGAGGCGTCGCTTTGCTGACAAGGATACAGCAGAGTGACTCATCGCGATGCCAGAGCTCCGACTCTGAAGAGAAAGGAGAGGATCAGCGGACGCTGCCCTGGCCCACAGGCATCTCTGGTGTAAAAAAAAAAAAGAAGAAAAAAAGCATGGGGGAAAGAAAGAAAGCAGAGGGAGAAGTAAGGAGGGAATACAGAGACTTCAAAGGCAATCAATACGAAGACACAACCAGAGGAAAAGACGCACACCTATTCAGGACCTGCCTGCTTTGTGCGCTCTTCAGAGCTCTTCGTCACAAAGACTGAGGCAATTGTTTTTTTCGTGTTTTTCTATTATTCCTGCAAGTGCGTGACCAGCGTTTTTTGAGCTGTCTCATATACGCCAAGGTTGTCTGCTCTATTTGCTCCTCGCATCTCAGAGTTATCTTTGCCAGCGAGATAGAGCTTTGACTATAGCTAAGAGAGTGAACCTGTGGTCTGCACTCCAAAATACGAAATCAAAGACCACACGAGGCAGCTGGTCCCTTTCCAGAAGACCCACAGCAGCCCAACCTTCCTCTGCTCTACAAATAAAAGGAGGCAGCGCAGCAACAATATCGCAATGAGGGATTTAAGAGATCTTGCTCACAAGACTTTGAAGTCTCCCACAAACTCTTCTTCCATGAACACAGAGGAGATACACGTTTGTTTCCAACAAAGGCCTACAAGAGAATAGTGTAAATTATTTCTGCAAATTCAATGTGGCAAAACATCTTTTGAAAAGCCAACAAAAGCCAACAGTTTAGGCTAACCAATGAGCTGCATAAGCATATGACTTCAACCTTAGGTGCTGGAGAAAATTAGATGCTTCCTTTAAACTTGAGGAGCTGAAGATAAGCAACTGTAGGTAAAATGTCGGTGTAACATCTGCAAACTAGGTTACACACTGTCGCTCAATTTGTGCCTAAAAATATTCTTGTTTCAGTTTAGAAAAGAAAAGTCCTGTGGATAAAATCAATAATCTGTCATTCTGTGTCCAGATGACTCAAGTTTGACCCCTGCTGAGTGGACAATATGTGCACATTAAACTGCTTTGCCCTCAGACTAAAATCTATTACATGGACTTATCAAGATACTTTAATTCTCTTCGCACCATTGCTACTGAGCTTGAGGACATGCTTTTGTTTTTTAGTTAATTGGATTTTTTTAGGGGGTTCTCACTGTATAAAATATAATTAACACTTAGTCACTAATCGTGATGGCTTAGCATCTTCCTGGAAATGATTTCCCGTCTTTGCACTAAATTTCATCTGTGTGCCGTTTCTCTAATTTTGCAGATTCCAGACACTTGGACCTTGAATTGCAATCTCTTAACTTATTCACAATCACAATTTCCCATGATCGGAAAAAAAAACCTAATGTACAATAGAGGCAGGAGCACAGGGGGGCATTGTTCCCTCCCACTGCTCTCAGTCTCCCCTCTTTCCATTACTCCTTGTGACCCTTCAAAGCAGTCTTTGAATATTCCATCAGCCATCTCACCACCAGGACCTCTCCAGATCTGCACTGGGTGCTTCAGTCTGTAAGTAGATTATATAAACCTTTAATGTTCATGGACAGAATAATAGTTTGAGTGTGTGGATTGACAGAAGGAGGGGATCCTGGGGCAGGAAGCATTGGATATGAACCTCAGAGCAACTTTGGTGGCAAATGGAATAGCTTTAGCATAAATTAGCTGGGTGTGAATAATATCAGTACTGTTCCTAGGCAAGAAACTTCCCCAATATGTGTGTGTGTGAATCTGTTAAGTCTGCTGCCCACCAGTGACACCATCGCCAGCAAGATAAATTACCTCATATTCTCAGGTGCTCAGTGGAAACTACAGCATCATCAAGCTGAAGAGCCGGTATGGAGAGTAATTAATGCCGTGCTGCAGTTTAAAAAAAATAAAAACATGCTGTAAAATCAGGTTTTAATTGCTCTATCTCTGTTGCCATGCCCAATAAATTGTGCGGTAAAGAAAACATGTCTAGTCTTTGATACCATATTATTATTTTAATGATAGTATATTTGAGACAAAATATGGCTATTCCTGGAATGGTGATGTTCTTATTGGTTTAAAGGGGCAAAACTTAACATGGCACCATGTCAGGTCCAGTGTTCAACTAAACTCTTGTTAAAACAAAGACAGAGAGGAGAAAATCAAGCTTTTAGTACCATTATCAATGCAGTTCCTAACACAAATTATCACTCGCTGAAGCTCTTTTTACTCAAAGACATTGGTTGGCCCAGTTTTTCATTAAAAAAAAAAAATCAGATTGGTGCTTTTCAGGATGGATACCTCTTTAAATCTCAACTTCCTTGTGGGATCATATTTTTCTCAAATAAAGAGGCAGAATTCTGTCAAAGGTTCCTGAAAAAAATCGTATTTGAATGGTGGCCTGAGTGTCTGCAGTACAAGCAGCGTCATTATCCATGACACTGAATAAGATCAGAACATTTCATCTGTGATTCACATGTTCTACTGCAAGTTAATTGGGTTCAACAGGCACTTAGTCAAAGGTGCCAGCCAGTCTTCCAGCCTCACACACGCTTACAACAAAACACAGGCTCACACAGGACTTTGCAAGAGCTATAAGCGGCTGAAAGGTCAGAATTTGAAAATGACAAAAATTCAATGAACACTTGACAAGCGTGTCTTGGAACGTCCTCGCTGTCGACAAAAAAAACAAACCTGCTGGAGCTGTGAAATGTTCTGTGGCTTGCTGCCATCAATCAAAATTAAGCAGAACAAGATTCCTCACAGAAGAACGCATTTTATCCAAGGCTGCAGAAACCAACTCATTTTCAAAGCCTACCGGGGGTGGGGTGGGGGGTTGCTTGTTTTCTCATGAGAATGAGATTAGGGGATGCACTCTGACCTCACATCACAGCATATCAGGGAAAAGAAACCCGAACAACACAGCATCGACAGGAATCGCTAACACACAACAAAGCGCAATACAGCGCGGGCTTCAAGCTACGCGCTGCAATCCGAGAGCAGGGGAGCGAAAACATGATTAACGAGAGCAGAGATGCTGAAAAACATACCAATGAGATGCTCCGGAGAAGCGCAGCGCCTGTGTGACTGATTAGCAGGTGGGCTTTCAGCTGTGATTCACTTCTTTAGATTCCCACCCTCGGACAGACGGGCCAGGCAGTGGGCGATGAGCAGCAGGGTGGGCTGCCGTGCTTCAGATGAACTCGTGCTTAACGGAGATTGTAGTGCAAAAAATCCAGAGGCAGAAATTTGAAGTCGACCCCACTGACCAGTCAGGATGCAGCAGAAATGGTGACCAACAAGTCGCTCCCCCCAGGTTCATAACTGCTTCCACCAATGTCTCATCTCAGGCTGCTTAGAGGCAATTTCTGCCTTTCTTTCTTTCTTTTTTTACACACATCCACGGAAAGTCACTCCTCCATGCATTCCACTTTCAACAGTGCATGGACCTCTTATTCTCTGTCAACCTCCTCATACATTAAGTAAAATATCTAGGAAGGATGCAAAGTCACTACAAATGGATATGATCGCTAGTACTGGCGTTTTGGCAGGACAAGCTCACACCTGGTCATGAATCTGCTAGATTGGAACACTTTTGTACACTGATGGATGCAGCTCACTAAAAAGCAGGACTGCTATCCTGGCTGCTGCCTGTTGTTAAGCTTACAGAAAGGTGAGCCGAAGGGAGTGCGTTTCAGCTGCTGGGTTTAAATCGAATGGAAAGGTGGATGAAGAATTTGCATTGAGATGCACTTTGGAGACTTGAAACTTGACCGTTAGACTCACACTCATCTATACCAGTCATTCAGTTTGTACTATGGCCCCAGTTGAAACACTGATCGTTCTAGTGATTTTTTTTTTCAGTTTCTTTCTTTTTTTTTTTTTTTTTTTGGATTAATGTGCAAACAGCACGTTTACCCACTATTATTTTTATGATTATTATTTTTTTTAAGCGCTGTCTCTCTAGTGCGCCGTCCACGTAACTTGGGAGTCTCGGCCGGTGGAGGACATGTAGAAACGACAGAAATCAGGTCGAGTGGACAGATGTCGACTACACTCCATCAGTACTGGGAACAAGTTGGTGCCTGCCTGCCCGCGGCCACAGCGGCGCGGTGCTGATGTTGCGAAAGCGCCGCGGACAGCCGTGACCACCGCACACTAAACACACACAGAGATCTCCAATGTGTGTGTGCACAATTTGGGGGGATGCGAAGATGCCGCTGCGACGGAACACGCGTCGCAGTTCCATCCCTGGCACGCCGTGTGCGTCACATATTTGAAATTACACGGGAGAGACAGCGTTGTTGGAGGGCGATGGCTAACTCACGCATTGCCGTGGATCGATGCTGTGTGGACGTCATGGCTCTGGATGCTGGCAGGCGGGGAGCAGAGCATCCCTCTCGCGGAAAAGAAAGGCGCTCCTCCCGGTCACCGTGTGGCCTCCGCTGCGCTGCTGCTGCTGCTGCTGATGTTGCTGCTGCTGCTGCTGCTCCTCCTGTTCCCCCGTGCTACGGACGAGCACGCCTCCTGTAGCCGTGGCACGAACGAGCACGCCTCCAGTAGCCGCTATACTGCGCGGCACTGCTGAGCGTCACAGCGCGCACCCACCGTGCAGCCTCACCACCACCACCACCACCAGTGTGGGATGATGATGATGATGATGATGATGATGATGATGATGTCGCGGGAATAGAAGCGTCAGTCTCTCCTTCTTCCAACGAGAGCTTTTGTATGCGTGCGTGTGCGTGTGTGTGCGCGGGGCGCCTGAGTCACTGTGCACATTCGAAGGCAACGCGGCACCAATCAGCAATCTGCACGGAAATTAAATTGAGTTTAGTTGTTGTTGTTGTTGTATTTTTGTCATTATTTCGTTTTGTTTTTAGTTGTATTCCGTCAGAAATGTGCAGAGCGGCCGTACAGGAGGGAATGAGAAGGCGGCGGGACCGAGGGTGTATTTATAGCCCGAATGCAAACAATTCCACAGCTTACATTTAAAGCCACATGGCTCCACCAAAGGCTGCTGCCTACATGCACTAGGACTCCTCACACCTTCTGTTCCGCAGCCTGTGCACGAATAAAGTGTCCGGACAAGGAAACATTCAGCTCCTCACTCATTCATGGATTTGACCTCAATTCGGGTCGATGCCCCACTTTTTCCTCCCTTATTAAAGCACCGAATCCCACAGTTTGGGTCTGTTAATGTCCTTTCACAGTTCACACAGTTACAACATTTAAATCAGCCCTATTTTCAAAATAAGTCAGCACATACAGGCTCATTCTTGAATTGATAAAACTTGTTGCCACTTATTCTTCGACTTAAACAGAGCAAAAGCCACCTCTGTGTTGTCTATAGTTCAGTGCCATGGTAGATTGCTGTGTTTGTCACATTCATTTTAAATAATTTGCTTTGTTGAAGCTATAAAAAAAAAAAAACAATCCAGCTGTTGTAATTTGATTTACAAGTGTGATCTCTGTAAAACAACTGTAAGTGTTGAGTGTTTTGTCACTTCCTGTTTTATTTTAATAGTTTGTCTTGTCTTGTTTTTCTTCCTGTCTTAGTTTTCCAACTGATTTTCACCTATATTACGTTGTCTGCCCTGCCCCTGCTTGTTTTCACCTGTTTTCCCTGCTCTCTTGTATAAATAGTCCTTGTCTCTGGGAATCCCTTGTGTCTGTCATGTACTGTATAATACGTGGATTAATTTGGTTTCTTAGCTTTTGTATTTATGAGACACCTTTTATTACAGCAGCTCGAAGTTGAGACCCCTATTTCGTCAATGTGCTATTTCCTCCTTTTTGGTGCTGTTGCTTACACTGACTTGGTTTGGACCCAGTATATATTTTTTTAGATGTATAAGCACCCCCCACAATAAATAAATAAATAAATAAATACATGGCATCCTTCTTTTCAAAAATGTCCTTGTTCCTTCGAGATTTAGTGGAGTTCATCGATGTGTTGGGAAAGCTAAAACAGAGGAAACATATTTTGTCATGTATAATATAAGTATTTAAATGAAAAATTCATCCAAATTAAATGTTAACCATAACTTGATATTAATGGCTTTGTTGACAACTTGAATTTTGCACCAACAATTATTATACCCACAGGAAATCCACAGACTTGTGCATATAGCAGGTTCCACACTAACTAGCTGAGCTTGCTCCAGTCTGAGATGTCGAAGAGGCTCCAGCTGATTGTTTTGGCCTAAAAAAATGTTTTGCGACAAATTGGAACGTCTTCTGGGCAAATTCGTTCTGGAGACTTTTTTATTTATTTATTTTTTTCAATCGTGGCTTATATGATTCTTCACTGGTAGGGAAGGTGTGCACTGCTCAGTACTGCATCTAATTACAGCAATACCATTGATTTTTCTTGTGTGTGTGTGTGTGTGTGCAGCAAGGCAACAAGCCATCACTATGACACTGGGCCCATACCTCATTATAATAACGTACTTGTGGGTGTTTTCTTACGTAACACAGTTCTGCACACGAAAAGCATTGGCTTTTTTGTTCGTGCTGTGATGAACTCACTGATTGATTCATTGTCTGTCAGTAGAGACTCATACCTGATCCAGCGCTGAAAGGGGAAATAAAGCCCCCCCCCAAAAAAATTTTTTTTAGCAGTAATCTCTGGCCTTTGCTCAAATTGACTGAAGTTTTATTTTAAATTATAATGAAGGAAGCAGTCTAAAAACCTACTTGCAATGCTTGATTAGTAGACTGTCATCTCTGATCTTAATCACGAATAGGAATTAAACACTGTGTGAATACTGATTATTCGGCAAGCCTCTGGATGAATCATCACACATTTTATTAAAAAGATTTTGCGCTCGACTTTTTGGTAAAAAATTATTTATTCATTCAAGCTTTTGTCTGTCTGAAGGGTCTATTATCTTGTCATCCCTTTTAGCAACTCTATTGGTATTGAAATGACTCCCCTGACTGAAGCAATCCTGCATGTGTGCGGCCCCATTTGGCCTGCAGGGAGAGGAAATTTCCACTCAGAGTTTATTACGATCCAGTTACAACTCTCTCCCCTGAATGTTTGAGTTTGACCTGCCTGTTAGTTTGTTGACTGATGGAAACGGGAGCTGTCCACTGGCTGGAATGTACAGCATGGAAAAGTACCCAGCGGGGGGGGGGGGGGGGGGGGGGGGGCTGCGTCACCCTCCGCCCACCTATTGACCACTTAAGCACAGGACAGATCTCCAAAATCCAAAATAAGAACAGCTTGATGTTTGGTACAAACACCAAGAAAATGTATTACTACGGTGCTATTAGATATAATATTTTTCTTTCAAATCCTAAAAAAAAAAAAAAAAAATCACTGTTGTTGTGCTAAAATAGAATCTAAACTTTTTATTAAAAGTGTTGTGTCGGCTCTTAATCATGGATCATTTAACTTCAAATAAAATAAAATAATAAGTTTTGGCTGTCCCTGAATTTTGATTATTATTGGTTTAAAGTATTCCCAAACCATAACTTTAAATGAAAAAGAAAAACTATATGAAATGGGTTCTGGAGGACTCTCCCCATGCCTCCAAGCTCACTGGACCTTTGCCCGAACTGTCTGGGGTTGACTCTGTTTCCCTCGCCATCTAGTTAAGCCTGGGGCTTTGGTGGGCAGTTTGGTGACTGGGACTGGAGTGCAGTGCCATGATGCTGACCATCTGACTTCGTGACAGTTTTAATCTCTCACAAGAACAAACAATTCCAACATAATTTGGAACAAATGTCACAGATTACACAGATGACACTCTTCCATCACAGAGAAGATCTGTCTAACACATCAAGGTGCATTAGCTTCAGTGCTTTAAAGAAGATTGTTGAGAGGAGTATTCTTTCATTTCGATTAATCACTAATGAACCAAATAAAATATATCAGTTCTTTCAAAATCATTATAACTAAAATCTTTTTTAACTCATCTTTCATAGGGATGTATCCTCATTATGTGATGTATCATCATGACTTGAATTATTGGTTACTGTAGCAGAACAAACCATGAGAACAAGGGGAAAGTATTTATTATGAAAGAGATTCCAAAATAAATCATAAAAAACAACAACACTGGGTTGAATGAGAAACACACCACCATCTATCACTTGTTTGTTTCCCTTTGGGAGGTTAATGAAGCATTAGGTCATGGGAATGTGGTTGAAACGACACAAAGAATAGTCCCAAAAGCATGTTTTTCTTTTTTTAAATTCGTTTACCCCTATTCTGAAGAAAGCCGTTAATTCTGATTAGTTAGTTGTGTCTCTGAGCATCATTTTGCATAAACAGGCAGACTTGCGTCTGTCATGAAACAAATTCTTTGTGGATGATCCAAAGAAAACACTACTTTGGATAGAAGGGTGTTGGCACATTGTGCTCATTAACTTGTATCAGTATTCAGAAAACACCTTTTGCTGAGGGCAACTGACAGTTGAGTGTTGATTTTCAAGTTCAGTGTTTCAAGCTTTGTCCCACAAAAAAGCTGCGTTTCAGGAAATGTGTCAGCTAGGAGAGCATGTGAAAACAATTGAGAATTCCAATTGGCATTGTGATAAAAACAAGACTTAAGACTTGTTTTGAGTTTGTCTTGCAGTAAATGATGCAACCTAAACGCGCTGTCTTTCCTTTTTTCAGATTTATTGCCATCAAACTACTGGTTTACTGTCACGGTTGTCCACCCACTGAAGGTGTGAACGAATGTTTGGGTGCAGATGCAAGTCTGGACGGGCTTTATGAGGACAATCCCAACCGCGCTCACACAGTCGATGCTTACGTAACGGCAGATTTGACCGGGACGCTCTGTTCCCTGACAAAGGCATTTCTATTCAGAAGAGGGGTGGCCAGCTTCCAGGGAATCATTCATAGAGTTGGAACGTGCCCAGCAGGAGACCAGGATGAAAACACATAGCAAGTGCCGTCTGGCCAGGTCACCATCCTGGTGAGGGTGGAAAAATGGACTAAGGTCCCTGAAGTAAAAACACGGCCGTGAGGTACAATGATAGTTCACATTCAAGTCAATTGTGATGCTGTTTCTTTGTCACCTGCATTTAAAATGATAGGACGAAAAGGAGAAGTTAAAACCCTCATGTGGTTCTGCTTCATTCAGGGTCAGAGTCAGTCTCCTCTGAAGAGCATGTGCCTGACTGTTTTAACATTATAACTATCATAATAAAATCACAGCGAATATCGCTAATGTCTTCTTTAATTCTCGTAATTATTTGTTTCCAATGTAGTTATTTTCTTCATTTGGAGATGGAATAAATAGGATGTTTATAGGTTTAATAAACGCATGGTTTATTAAACCATGCGTTGAATAAAAATATAAATCTAAACGCTGCAGGGATTTTTCTCATGAAAGTTAAAAAAGAAAAGACAAACCGAGATACAACCGTTTCTTCTGAAATGACTTAATTCCGGTTCACTTTGTAAAAGGGACAGTATCAGTGAATAACTGGGTCACATCGGGCCGTTTTTTAAAGCTTTATCACAGAGTTTCTGTTGTTCGTTAGCTAAACGTTACATAATTTGCAGTCTGGGAAGGAAATCCAAAATCCGGAGCACCCAAACATCACCCATGGCGTGTTCTATTGGCCGGGGCGTGAGGTAAATAAAAGCTCCCTGTCTCCTATTGGTCGCGGCTCGCTCCTCTCCCGTCGACGCCTCCCACCGGTTTCCAAGGGCGGCTGTGATGGAAAGGCTGGGCCAGACTGAGGTGCGCTATCGATCGGACGTCGCGGTTGTTTACCGGAGCCCGGTCTCTCCGCATCGACAATGAAGTTCGTCAGGTTTATCATGAAAAACGCGGCGTTGGCCAGCGTGCCCAAACACATCGAGCATTTCTCGAAATTCTCCCCGTCGCCTCTCTCCATGAAGCAATTTCTCGACTTCGGTGAGTATCGACCCGTGTTCAGATGGACGATATTCGATGTTAATGCGGGGGGGCCCGGGGCCGATGTAGCGGCGGGCCGATCGACCCCCCTCGTTATCAATGCGGTGCAATTTATTCCCAACAAATCTCGTGCAAATTGCAAATAGGAATGCAGAGCCATGTGCGCCGAGACGGCGGCTCGCATGCAGCTGCCAAGTGTTGACAGCGCAGTGTTGCATCAGATCAGGCTGCACACATACAGTACAGGCCCCGTGCAGAGTTGTGCATTACTTGTACTGCTGCCTTTGGTCATTATTAAACTAGTCAGGTTTTTATTCTCCAGCTTTCAGCCGCCATGTCGTTTTGACATTAAAAGTATGTTTTTGTTTGGAGTGCATACAGTGTGTCCGTGCAGGAAAAAAACAGCAGCGTTCCAGTATACATGGGGGGAAAAAATCCTCACATAAATCATCCATTGGCTAAAATCGAGTAATTGTCGCATTGAATTAAGTATGTCTATGATATGAGGAAGATAGTTCAGAATACGTGATGCTGATTCATAGACAACAGCCAACTGACGACTCAGAATTCACCCTTGTTTACATGTTCTGTCACTGAAGTTCAAATCGTTATTTGGACTGAGCCTGATGATTTTTTCTCTCTCTTTTTTTCCCCACCAGGGTCCATCAACGCTTGTGAGAAGACGTCCTTTGTCTTCCTGCGGCAGGAGCTTCCTGTCAGACTCTCAAACATCATGAAAGAGATCAACCTGCTGCCCACCAGGCTGCTCACGACACCCTCAGTGCAAATGGTGCAGAGTTGGTGAGTGGACACACAAAAAGTGAATTGATAGCAACGTGTCAGACGCGATGCCCCTGCTCGTGCTCTTCTCATTCAGCACTGACAGTCTCTGGACAGCCTCCGCCGTCCTTTATTTAATCCGTCAGCAGCTGAGGTGCTTGTTTACTTCCAGTAGGTCGGTTCTTTTCTCGGCTGTGGCAGACGAGTCGGAGTTGAACTCTTTCCAACTTGCCCTGCTGTGGGGGAGGGAGGCTCTAGGCCCTGAACTTTCCCCCAGTTTCTCACCCAGTCACGTGACCCTGTTTTTCAAGAGGGTCTTATTTCCTCTCGTCTGACCAAAATATAGGCCAGAGAGAGAAAAAAAAACATTTGAGGGCAACATATAGAGTTTCTAAGAATTAGATTTTATGCTCACCTGTTTGTTTGTGCCTTTCTGTATCATGTTTACACCTGTACACATTGTGTCCTTGTGGTTTTGACAGGTACATCCAGAGTTTAATGGAGATCCTTGAATTTCTAGACCAGAATCCCGATGACCACAAAGTTCTTGGAGAGTAAGTTCCTCAAAATTTCACCAGGCGGTGACACATTTATTCAACAGCCTGAGGTGACTGAATAATGCTGCAGGCTTGACGGGATTGTTGTGCTAATCTGCTGCTGTCAGGTCAGGGTGTTTTTCTTTAAAGGCTCTCAGCCTTAAAACTAGACTTAAGTGTTACTAAAGGAAGTCCTAATCTTAACTAAATAAGGGATTATCCTGCCTTGTAATTCATAACACTTGGTCTTGTCTCTCCTGCGCAGGTTTGTTGACTCCTTGGTGACCATCAGAAACAGGCACAATGACGTGGTGCCGACCATGGCCCAGGGCATCATCCAGTACAAAGAGGCCTTCCCGCAGGACCCTGTCACAAACCAGAACATCCAATATTTCTTGGACCGTTTCTACATGAGCCGCATCTCCATCCGCATGCTCATCAACCAGCACAGTGAGTCAAAATGGCTGCACGAGCCCACATCTGACATCTATGGTCTGTTGCCTGTATCTATATGTGTATCTCAATGCTTAAATTCCCTTTTTTATTTATAATAGGTGTCTAAATATTTATACAAACCATTTTCAAGCCTCTTTATTTCAGACAAAAGGATCTAGACTTGCACGAATTGTAGGATTTCTTTTTATTTATTGCTTCTACATAATAGTGGAACACTGGGTTATTTTTCCAGTCAGATTACATTCCTTCTGCGCCGTGTGTTGAATCAATATTGACACAAACAGGCTGTTCACTGTCAGTCAGTACAAGGTTCAACTAGAGGGAAAACTATGAAGGACAGACCACCCCCCCAAAACATTTTGCCTCATAGACGTTATTGTCACCTCTGCTTTTGTCTCCTGACAAAGGAAAATGGGTTTAGTGCTGCAGCTCCTTTTAATGAAGCATTTTTGATTAACAGGGAGCCTATGCAGACACATGGCCTTAAAACCCATCTTTTCAGTCTCATGATTTCTTGTCATGGTGCATGAGACGGCCTAAACGACTGACTTAGGTTAAGTTTGCACATTTAAGGTAGTTATATAAAGTAAAATGGTAAAAAATTGCAATATTTATTTTTTTATTTGTGAATATGAATATTTATTAGTTTTGCCTTTTGTGCATTGTGTCCATGCTACTTTCTCTCCTTGGGATGGCTTCATTCAGGCTGCATCAACATGAGTGTATTTGATATCATTTAACGATGGTGTCTGCTTTGATCCTTAGTCCAAATTTGACATAAAATGAGGCATCTTTCTTTGAGTGTTCCAATCTTGCGTTTTTATTTATCTGTCCCCACCTTCTGTTCCTCCATCATCTCTTCCTGATGAGTCACATCTGAAAGAATGAGCCAGTCATTTTCATGCTCACATGGTTGGATCAGCGTACGGATTTCATGAAATTTACACGTAAAATTAATCAATTAGTCATAGCAATATGTCTTGTGCCCTGAATAATGTCCATTTGCCTCAGTTGGCTCCTTTTTGCCTGCTTTTATTTAAAACCAGTAATTCTGAGAGATCCTGGAAAAGTTTAACTTAGATTGCGACATATTTCTCTTACCTGCACAGAGAACTAAAATGTAACAAGTATAGCAGCAGAATTGGAAACTCAAGAGTTTCCCATCACAGGTTCAGTCAAGAGTTCGGCCTTCTGGTCAGTTTGATGAACATTGTTTTCAACACAGGCCCCAACTGTTATCAGATATGAAGCAGTTTGTAGCTGCATGTCAGTTTTGTGATAGTGGAGTCTTGAAAAACACCTCAGTGTTCAGCGTGTCGTGTTCCTTGCACTGCATTGTTGATATTGTTTCCTGTTTTACCTCTGTGCAACTGTGACTCCAGCAAGTACTTGCTAAAGATCAGACCAAAGCCTGGCATCAAAAGTTGCCTTTTATTAGTTTTTGACATTTGCGTATGTAAAGAGATTATTTAATTTTAAGGTAAACGCTAGTTACTTGGTGACAGCTTGAGCTTGTTTTATTATGTAAGTATGAAAAAAGATCGAATGCCATCATCAAGAGGAAAATGTTTTGTAAATTTTATCATTTGACAATTCCATCATTTTAGGTGAAATAAAACATATTGCTATTTGTCTTTTCTCCTGCAGCTCTTATTTTCGACGGCACAGCCAACCCAGTCCACCCCAACACTATCGGAAGCATCGACCCACACTGTCAGGTCGGAGATGTCGTCCAAGGTGAGGGATTAAACTGTCGAAAAATGAACATTTGAGGATAAACCTGAATATCTTCCTGAGCCTCTTGGCCATAATTAACTTGCAAGTTCTTATCAGGCTGTGTGTGTTTTCCCATTTTGATGATAAATAGTATAAATATTTTTATTATCTTGTTTAAAATTGAAACTTGAAGGAATTATATTTCTTCTAAAATGTGTTGGATGAGCCATGTTAAACCCGATTAAGGAATGTGGCAGGTCTGATGCTGTAATCTGTTGTTTACAAGGCTAATTCCTGTCTCCTTGGTTGGTAATCGTATTTTCTGGCATCGGTGACACCCCATGTTTTTGTTCAGATGCTTTCCACAGTGCCAAGATGCTGTGCGACCAGTATTATCTGCGCTCCCCGGACCTGGTGCTGCAGGAGATGAGCAGTAAGTTGATGCTGATTCAATCCGGCAGCTTAATATAAACCCAGAGTCGCCCTCACTGGCGGAATCCCGGAGGGCGGCGAGCCCTCGCTGTCTGCGCGAGAGATTTAAATTGGAAACAAATGGAGGCAGATCTGCGCGCACACGTGCGTGTGGGCACGCGTGCACGCGGCACAAGTGTTTACATGTTATGGCCAGATGGACCTGAGGGGCATCTAATTATAGCATCCAAACTGAAGTGTGGCTAAGTGGGCTGAGACAATATTGACACGTGGGGCTTTTTAAGTCTCCAACCTGTAAAGCAGCCAAGGGCAGAATAATGGCCACTGATGGAGAAATGTGGAGTGGTGGGGAATTTGAAATGGAGTGGAACTAAGACACGCTTTTTTGTCCCCCCCCTGTGTAGACAAGAACCTTCCCGTCAGCATGGTGTACATCCCCTCCCACCTCTATCACATGCTGTTTGAGCTCTTCAAGGTACAGCACACGTAAAAACAATGCATTTGTTGTGACACGAGGCTTCATGTCTTCATAGTTCCTGTTTGAATGGCTGTTTTACCATCTTGTGACCTATGTTTTTATTCTTAATTTATTTAATTTTTTTGATAGAACGCAATGCGAGCCACCATCGAGACCCACGAGAGCAGCAACGACCTCCCACCAGTCCAAGTCCTTGTGTCTCTGGGAGACGAGGACATGTCAATCAGGGTAGGTGGCACTTACACACACACTATGTTGTGTTTCCATATGCAGTTAAATCCATCGTGATCAATGAAAACATCCAAACTTAGCTTATGAGGCTTATGAGGCTTATAGCCATTCAACATGGGGGTCAAGTGCAGTGACAGTGAAACATTGCACTTAAATATTGTTGTCATGAAAAAGACCAGTTAGATTTTTTTTGTTTCAGGGTTCTCGTCAAGGGCTGTGACCACCCAGGGTCTTTTATTCCAGTATCAGCAAGCTCTGTTTAGTTCGTGCAAATACTCTCATTGTGGTTCATGTGCACGGATAAGCGCACATTTGTTTTTCAAACTGCGGATGCTCGCATTGTTTTGTCAGCGCAACCCAAATATTCTCCCTAAACCCCCCTTACGTAACAACCCAATTAAGGACACCGCTTACCGTCGACAGGAGTTTACTAATCTGATACAGATTAGTAGCTGGGATGTCTGCCAACATGTGGCTCGGATGCTAATTGACAGGCCGTAAACAAAAGGTCTGTTTGTCTGGTTTCACCTTTTCAAGCTGCCCATGAGTGAAATCGGGGGCTTGCAACCTCAGGAGGAACACACACACACACACACGGTGTCAGTTGTTGTTGTCCTCATGTTCCACACTGTGAAAATCAGTAAAGACCATCTCAGTGGAACCCAAAACAGACCTAATTGGGGGTTAAATTCTACTTATTTAGTTAAATTCCTACTTTAGGTCTAAAATGCATGAAGCTTCTGCTGTTTTCAAACTGTTTTATCTGCTGAAACCCACCCGGACCAGGAGCACTGACACCTGTGAGCCTTTTGAACTTGTTCTCCTGAAGGTTTCAGGTAGTGCAGGAAGCTCTTGCTGCACGTTCATCCTCAGCGCGCAGGGAGTAAACAAACCCAAAGCCGCTTAGTGCCTCATGCTGCACCTCAGGCCAAGTATCTGCTGGCCTCCTGTGAACTAGCTCAAGGTGCCTGTGTCCTCCTCCCTCTTGCCTGCAGGTGAGCGACAAGGGCGGCGGCGTCCCCTTCCGCCGCATCGAGAACCTCTTCAGCTACATGTACTCCACAGCTCCGGCGCCGCAGATCGGCGAGCACGCGCGGACTCCCCTGGTGAGCAGAGCCGCGAGGATTGTATTTTCTACCCACTCCCACGTCCGTAATCGGAGAGAATGAAGGTGTAAAGATCCCGATTCTGGCACCATATGCCATCTGGTTGCATTTCTGTGCTGCCCACTACCGTCCACGTGCTCTTTAACTATTTTTATTTCGGCTCTCTGCCCTCTTTCAAGAAATAAAACCTGGATTTTTCTTTTGTTTGCTTTTCCAGAAGCTTAACAGCTGCAGTTATTGTTGCGCCGAGCAAAACTAATCGCGTGTAAACACCTGATCCCTTTTTTTCACGGTCCTCCTCAGGCTGGATTTGGCTACGGTTTGCCCATATCTCGGCTCTACGCCAAGTACTTCCAGGGAGACCTGCAGCTCTACTCCATGGAGGGCCACGGCACCGACGCCGTCATCTACCTGAAGGTGAGCGAGTCATGTTAAACAGTGCAGTTCATACAACAGAACTACAAACAGGGAAGACTGAGCTGCTGATTTATTTATTATTTATTTATTATTTCTAATTAAATACCTAAATAATAATTCATTGAAAGTGTTTTCATGCACTTTTCATCTCCTTAGAAAGTTATGTTTGCTGTTGCACTGAAATAAGTGACAAGTTGCCTACAAGCGTTTCACAAGGAGGTGCCCGGCATATCAACACAGTTTCACTCCAAAGAAGGCACATAGTGACTCTAGGTTTGACCTGTGGGAGGCAGCAATATGCCCCAAGGCATCGAGTCTGCTGGAAACGACAAGAAGAGGAAGAAGAAGAAGAAGGAGAAGAAGAAGAAGAAGCCATCTTCATCTCTGAAATGCACACACATAAACCTGTAAATATTGTGAGCAGTTCCACATTATTTTTGATCATTTTTTAATGTGTGTTTTTTTGAGAACGAGACCTTTATTTACCGTTGAATGTTTCGGCCATCTGCGGGCAAATGGAGACGGCTTCTTCCGCTCTTCTCCTTCTTCTTCTTCTTCTTCTTCTTGTCTCCAGCAGACTAGATGCTTTGCGGCACATTGCTGCCTCCCACAGGTCAGACCTAGAGTGACCATCCTGTCTATGAGTGACCGTGGAAGGTGCATATTAAGGTCACTGGGTGCAGTCGTGGGGTTCTGACCAAAAGTCAATATGTGCCCTCTTTGGAGCGAAACTGTGTTGCTGTCATGGGGCAAAGGAGGGGTGACACCGTGGACAAGTCGCCAGTTTATCACAGTGCCGCATAGAAAAACACAGCACTACAGTCACTCTCACTCCACAACCCATTCAGAGTTCCCAGTTCACATTACTTGCACGTGAAAGGACCTTCTTGCTGTGAAGTGACAGCACCGACCGCTGCACCTTCGAGTCGTCCTGGTATAATGTATAATAATAGTGATATATACTGCAATAGAAAAAAACAAATAAACATGGACAAAGGTCAGCGGCTCGCCACGTCGTCTGTGTAAACACTGGTTCAGATGTTTGCACAGATGAGCTGAGACTTCAAGTGAGTGATTGAATCAATATTGCAGAGGTCAGAGGGAGAGAATTCCAACGGTGCTGAAATGCTCAGAAACAGAAACTGCACATTTTCTCCTCGTTGCAAGCGAGCTGAGGTGCAACACGCACACACAGTTGGTGTCATTCCAGGGGGTAAATGCTGCAGAAATGGCCGTGACCTGGATCTTCTGACTGCATTCTGTCCAATGTGCCTCCAGGCGCTGTCCACAGACTCTATCGAGAGGTTGCCCGTGTACAACAAGACGGTTCTGAAGAACTACAAAGTGAGCCAGAAGGCCGACGACTGGTGCATACCCAGCAAAGAACCCCTGGACCTGAGCAACTTCAAGATGGCCAAGTGAGAACGTCCTCCCGGCCCGACCCACCATGACGCCTTCACTGCCTCCGTCTTCATACCCCCACACCAGCATCATCGCTGCTGCCACAGTTAGGGCAGGGCAGCTCCAGTTCAAGGGTCCACACATATCGCAGTCTAGTTTTTATCAGTCGTAGCACCTTGTCAGCCCTTCTGGTATGGGAGGGCTGGTAGCAGATCTCGCACGACACCATCAACTCACAGATGCCTCCAAGGTTGTGCCAGTAGGGGGTGTAAGTGGACAGGAAAAAATGCTACCACACTAGAACACTTGGAACACAAGTGGGCAGGGGGTTGGAGGGGGGAGTGGCGTTGCACAAGCCATGAGGTCATCGTCGCTGAGCTGTCGTAATAGGACCAGGACTCTGTTTTTCTATTGAAAAACATCACCCCAAGCCTTACTGTAGACACTTCACCCAAAGGCATTTCATTGAAGTACTTGAACTCCTCGGGGAGCGAGGGGACAAAAAAAAAAACCCACAAACACTCCTGTTGCACCTTGTTAAATTCACAGTACTGTGAAACTGATTTTGAACAAATGTGTGAATCTTAAATTCTTTATTTTGCTTTTTAACTTTTTTTGCGCATGTAACCTTGCCAGAGCTTTTATGAGTATTCTAGCCTTTAGCCTCGCTTGTAGGTGCATCAGACATTTTCAATGTGGCAAGGTGCAGCGTTATCGCTACATCCATCCCTCTGGATGGGGCTGAATGTACTCAAACTTGTTGCTGTGCATTAATAGACAAGAGTGTGAAATGGCAGAGTAGAAATGCCGCGCTAGTGTGCAGTTTGTACGTGTGTGTAAAGGGTTAGTCCCCCAGTTAGTGGTTCCTGTAAGGAAAGGCTAGCCTCCAAGAGTTAATCACACCGTGCCATGTTCAGAAAAATAATACTAACAATAATAATATCCAATATTATTATTATTATTATAATGATAAATAGTATATGATAATAGTATTGCCCTGGGTCCATTGTGAGTGAGTAAGCATGGCTTTGTTTTGTATTATATTTATCCAAATTCAGTACACGAAAGGTTATTTTTATAGCTGCACTTTATGAAACTGAAACTATTGTGCATATTGTAAATATAAATGATTAAAAAAGAAAATGAAAACTGGGTGAAAGACTGATTTTCTTTTCTTTCTTTTTTTAAGTTTTGAAATTCAGTCAGTACATCCGTGTTGTGGTTTCTGTTATTTGAAAGCATGTTATTACGTTAAAGTTGGAATCTTAAAATATATATACACATGCCAAAGGTTTGGTTATAGAGAATATTTCCACATGGAGGGGTTTTCAATGGTTGTGAGACTCTTCACCACTTGTAGTTGAAAGGAAATCATGAAAGATATCTTCATCTCTTCAAAAACCTTTTCTATTTTTTGGCCTTAAACACTCGCAGTCATTCGGTAGTGTGAACACCGAGTGCTGGTTCTATATTTACTGCGGCACGTTCCCCTCGGGGTGTCCGTCTGTCTTTGCTCACCACTGTAAAGACCCTGTACGTGGCAGGAGTCAACAGGATCAGTTTACAGCCTAAGTCGTGCTCTCGGCCTGCGGCAGTCAGTCTAAATACAGAAGTGCAGAGTCCAAGCGAACTTCAGCATAATACACATTTTCTGATTTTAATTTTTTATTTTTACCTCCTTTACATGGTTATTCATTCATTCATCTTCCATACCCGCTTCTTCCTGAGCTCAGGGTCACGGGGGTCTGCTGGAGCCTCTCCCAGCTGTCATGGAGCGAAGGCAGGGCGACACCCTGGACAAGTGGCCAGTTCATCGCAGGGCCACAGAGAAACAAACAACCATTCACACTCACACACACACCTACGGACAATTTAGAAAGTTCAATTGACCTCACATGCATGTTTTTGGAGTGTGGGAGGAAGCCGAAGAGCCCGGAGAGAACCCTCGCAGACACAGGGAGAACATGCAAACTCCACACAGAAAGGCCCCAGGCACTGAATCGAACCCGCAACCTTCTTGCTGTGAGGCGGCAGCGCTAACCACTGCGCCACCGTGTCGCCCCCTTTAGCTATCTTTTTACAGCTTCGTGCTGGTTGAGGTTCAAAAAAGGTCAACTCATTTCACTAAAAATAAATATTCAAAATCTTTTAGAAATATAGACTACAAATAAAGTCTATGCTCCCAACCAGACTGACTGACCATTTCATATTTAAAGTCAGTCTGGCTGTGCTTAGTCAAATCCCGCAGCAGCCTTTAGCCCAGTGCCCTCCTTTCTGATTCTATTACTGATACTGATTACTGATACTATTACAACTGTCAACATCCAGGCCAGCAGAATCCAGAGATGCTGCTCCAGTCACTGCCAACGAGGACAGACGGCCAATGTGATCAGCATAAATCCAACAGTAACAGTGCTTTTCTCCACCATTACCTCAAGCACATATTTTAGATGTTAACCAAGACACTGGTGACTTGTTTTAGTTTAATCAAGGACAGCTTAGCATAATAATAGATTCATAGCGTGAGTGTTTTTGCACCTTCATCCATCTGCGAGCTGTTTGGAGCAACTGTGCACACTTGAAAAAAAAAACAAACAGCTTTTCACAGTTTTACCACTCACTGCTGACCGTACAGACTGGAAAAATGCCAACGCGGCGCTTATTTCATGTCTACATTTGCAAGTAGTCTGTGGGAAGTAACACCCGGACCATGCTGTTAAACTGACCTGCGTGTTTTCCTGCTTCGCTTGTGGCACCTTTACTGACAAGTATAAGAGGTCAGTGTCACACAGACTGGGCTTCTTCATCATGTTGATATGAAGAGGTAAGAGGAATACTTGGTTTAAAGTCTAATATTCATTTATGACTTGTATGTTGATATTTTTGGTAATATTCCAGTGATGTATTTGTCTCTTTCTAGCAATTGCATGGCCTCTGTCCTGTGATCTGTTTGAGTCGGCCTCGGTCAAGGTTAATTTACACTTATTACATTCTATTCTCAGTGAGGGATAAACTCTCTGACAACTTTTTCTATGAACACTGGAATTATTCCTGACAACTATTGTTTTTTTTTATTGTTTTATTACTGAATTTTAAATTAAATCAATAAATTACTTTTATTTATGCATTTCTGTTGCATTGACAAGAAAACAATATTCATACAACTTGCAAGGAATCATTTTAAACTTTTTTTTTGCCAACTTCTGAATTGTCGTTTATATGAAGTTATATAATTCCAAATGTGGATGCAAATGGAGGACTTTACATGATTTTTTAATTTTTTTTTTTTTTTGCCTGACATACTACCACTATTAATACTAATATCACTGCTACTAGTACTACTACTACTACTACCACTACTACTTTAACCTTATGTTTTTCATTTCCAGTATTACTAGTGAAGTTTTATTTCATGACCAAGAGTTTAATTTGATAGGAAAATAAGGTCCCAGTTTTTGTGCAGTGATTGTAATTTCATGTGAAAACGACTTGGTGTGTAAGTGAGAAACCATAAAACCATCATCTTTTATGTAACACTTGTGTGTCTGTTATCATCCCCAGATGGTTGTCTTCGCTCTGGCCGTGTTAGTTACGCTGTCGTCTTACGCTGCTGGCTGCTCGCCGGGCACAAACTCTGTGAGAAGAACCTCATTCATTATGCAACACGCTTTTCCCAGATGTTGTTTTGTGGAGTCAGAACTGTGTTAAGCTTTTTCAGGCTGCACTTATAAAGAGAATAGAACATCACATTTAAACTAATTATTTCAAAAATGTCTCCACATTTTCCTCTTTCTTTCCCTCGCAGACTGAGCTGCAGCTGCGGAGGATGGAACATCAGCCTGTGACTGCACAGTTAGCCGCTGTCTTTCAGGTGTTGTGTAATACCAGAGTCCTTACCTGAGTGGTTGAATTGTTGTTGTGATACGTCCCAGATAAAATGAAAATATGTATGTACTTTTTTGATGTGATGCAAAATCAAAGCACTCAACCTCTAATGCAAATTTCAGTTTCCACGAGTTTGATGACCCTCCTCACTGTACAAAACCAAAGAAATGCTAACTTATGTAAACCAGTAAATATATACATATACATACATAGATATTTTTAAACCTTTGTTTTTCTCATTTTTACCTTACTCATTAATTTAAATTAATATATAATTTAATTTATTATTAACTTGAACTATTTTGTATTAGGATAGATATTCCACCATTAATAATGCAAATAATACTATTAGTGCTATCAGTTATTAAGTGACATTAATTATTACCACTATTAATAATACTTTTAAAAATAGTATCAATACGATAGACTATATGAATAATAAATTATGATAAAATGTTTGATTTGTATTAACCTCTAAAAAAATCTCATTGTTTTTTATTTCATCTTTTGCTCTTGGTCTTAATAACCCTCAAAGTGAGAAAATCATGTAGAATTTTCTTAATTACCTGGTCAATAGCAAGCATCTGAACCTACCGTGGTCGTGCTGACCCTCACATATACCAAACATACTAGATTTGTCTCTGTTCATGAACAAAATGTCTCAGGCCTGTCAGCTCTCATTTGTTTGTGTTGCAGGAGATGGAAAGTCTCAGGTGTGAGCAGACGACGCTCCAGCAGCAGCAGAACGCTCTGACTCAGGTAGCCTCTGTCTGGCAGTGTGTCAGAGACAGTGCTGGAGGCATCGGCAAGCTGAAAAGTGTCATGTCTGTTCACAGATACACCAAATGAGCCCTCGATGGACCACCGAGAGGGAAGTCGGTCAGTCAAACAGGCCTGTGCGATGTCTGTAAAACGAATCGTGAAGGAAAGTGGTGGGCAACATGTCTGTCGTCCAAGCAGGAACACACGTCCTCACCTATGGTTCACATGATCATGATGATGATGAGGAGGAGGAGGAAGAGGAAGATGAGGAAAAGAGCTTGAGGCGCCGTGGTGACCCCTGCTTCCACTACACAGTCCTGGACCAGGCCTGGCGCGCCACCAACACCACCAGCAAGTTCAAGATGTGCGACCGCAACGTCAAATGGAAAGGTAGAAGCTTCAGTCCGCATGCATGGCCGCACCTGCATTAGAGGGATATTATGGTGTCTTTGAAGTGGGGTTGTGTTAGATACTCGTCAACATAAGAGTTGTGGCCCTTTAAGGAGAAGCAGTGAGCTTATTAAGTATAATTCAGCCGATTTTAGGAATAAAGAAATAAAGAATATGTTTAAATTGAAGCTTTATTGAAAATTTCAAACACTTAGGTGTTTTAGATTTCTACAGCAGCTCTGCAAGCTAGTCCACTAAGATTTCAAGCCTGAATTCCTGGAGATCCATCATGATAAGCACCAATCTGTAGGGTTTTTTTTTCTTCTGACCCAATGTAATTAGCCCAGTTACTTCCCTTCCCTTTTCAAAACTAGCACAACATAACAGCAGAACTTTTCTCTGCGTTGCTTTAGTGGTCATAAAAACACGAACCGACTGTGAGCTTATAAGCAATATCGCACCAGCTTGACTGCTGCATCATGTTTCATCAGAGATTTAAAAAAAACAAAAAAAAAAACAGGAAGGACAAACAGTGAGTGTGTAAATAACGGCTGCTACAAAAGGCATTTGCAAGAATGCGGCAGGTGTGACTGTTACATTGGAACTGGGCAACACTTCCTCATCGGCTTGGGCAGGAATTCACAGGGTGGTCAAGCTCACCACAAGGTGGCAATGAGTCAAGTGTCACCCTTCACACCAATAGGAAGCTTTGCAACGTTACCAACTGCATCAACTGGAGGATTTTTATTTATTTATCTTTTTGATGGCAACACTTTGAATCCAACACTATGAATGGAAATTTAACCGTGCCAGCTTATGGGCTCTTTTACAAATGAACTAAAACTAACAAAATTTGGAGAGAATGAAATGTTCTGTATCAGGATAACACCAACTCCTCCGATTCTTTTCTGGTTACTCTGAGATGTTTCGTCTTTAGGTTGCTGAGCTAACTGACTTCCCTTTGTGTGCTAGTCACATATACAACCCCACTCCCAGAAAATATGAACTTTCCTTTCCCTAAAGATACCAAATCAATCAAGACTTATTCAATCTCCTCTACAAAAGGCTGGTACCGCATGTACTACAAGGGCCAGAGCTTGCAGATGCCCGAGCGGTGTGTCCCCGTGAACAAATGCGGCACCCACTCGCCACTGTGGCTGGCAGGGACTCACCCGAGGAGGAGGGACGGCATCGTCACACGCAATGTGTGTGGCCACTGGAAGAAGAGGTGCTGTGCCTTCCGCTCCACCCCCATCAAGGTGAAGAAGTGTCGCGGCAACTACTACGTCTACCAGTTCACCCAGCCCTCGTCCTGCTACCTGGCCTACTGTGCAGGTACCGAGCACCGTCGACTGTGTGTTTGACTGAGGAAACTCATGCTTGCCATAATAATAATAATAAAAAAAGTTTCAGTAAATATTTCTAAAATTTTCAGTTGATAAAAAAAACAAAACAAACATTTGCTAATAAACCTAGGACAAATTAGCAACTTTCATTGCCAGTATTTTACTGAAATCTAGATTTTTCTGACCTAAAGACTTTAATATTTGTTTTTTCAAACAAAAAACATTTTAAGAAAAAGTCAATGATTCTTTTCATCTTTTCCAAGATGTCAACACTCTAGTGTGCGGTCGCTGCAGAAGAAACCAGTCCTGTGTGAGCCGAGACAAGATCAACTGGAGGTGTAAGAGAAAGAAGAGATGTAAGCGGCTCAGGACTTTGCATTTACTAAAAACGCCACCTGTATCCAGCAGAATTTTTTATTTTTTTTGCAGCTACTGAGAAACTCATGATCACTGATAAATTTGCATGCAAAATGTCTGAATGTATGTGAACGCAAAATACAAACAACTATATCTAACTAACCACAGGCTAGTAGATCCATCATACTAGTAGATCCATACAAGTAGATCCATCACACTAGTAGATCCATCACACTCGATAGGAGCTACAGACTATATCAAATATACTGTATTCCTACGTTTCCCACAATGCAACCCATTTTGCATACGTCTGTTCTTTGGTCGTCCTCTTTCAGTGTCCTCCAAGAAGATCCACTTCTTTGCTTCGTTTCCCGGCAATCTGATGGGGAAGGTGAACCGGATCAAGTACAGCAAGGTTCTGGTCAATGTGGGCCGGGCCTACAACAGGAGAACTGGAGTGTTCAAGGCTCCCGTCAAAGGCATCTACCAGTTCTTCTTCTCCACTGTGGCCGGACGGAGGGGCCAGAAGACGGACCTGTGGCTGGTGGTCAACAACTACTGGGTGGCAGTGTCTCACTCTCACATCTCCCGTCCCTCCACCGTGAGCAGTTTGTCCACCTACATGACCTTCCTCCGCCGGGGCGCCATTGTCTACGTCACCCAGAACTGTGGTCAATCCTGGGCCAATGCCGCCTCCACCACCATCACGTTTGGGGGTTCACTGCTTGTACAAATGAGATAAAATGATCCAAAACATGCTGACAGCACATTAAATGATATCCCAGCGTAAGATGTATTAAGAGCAGTTTAATTTCATTTTCTAGTTTTGGTGCACGCATGTCTGATTTTTGTGAAAAATTATGATAAATATCAATCTATTATCTAAATAGATCCAATTTAAATATCTGTTCATAAAAATATTGCACTGTATCAACATTCATTTTGACAATAAATGAATATCAAGTGTATGTTCATACTTCCCTTAAACTTGTTTTAAATATGTATTTTTTTGTATTTTGCTTATTTCTGGAATCAAATGAAAAACGGTTCAATTATTTCTCCAGAATTCTGGAGAAATAGAATGTGGAATAATGATTTGAAAATGCAGAAGTCTCCAATGTCTAATTACTTCACACGGTCTCTGTTAAGAAGAAGAAGAAGCTCATTTTATTGGCTTAAAAATCAACTATGAAAATGTTAAGAACGATGACTTCCCTCCTGGTTCTTAGCAACAAGGATTTGCTGTCGTTGACACATGCAGTTTCCATCTTTTGACACAAGATGGAGCCATAACACCAGTGTACTTCTGGCTTCCTGAAACGACAACAGGACCATCAGTTCAGTTTCAACTTGTAATATCAATCATGATATGACATGATATCAAGGTTGTTTTTCACGATTGGGATAAATGACGTCAGCCGAGCCCTCGGTATTTTCTTCGTTCCATTTTGCATGTTTTACAAACGGTTATATTTGTTGCCTCCTTACTTTCCCTTTTATGGTAACAGAGGGCAACAGAACGGTCAGAGCCAACGCATCCATTCCTTCAAGTTTACCCCCTTTTTTTGTAATCTGGACGTGGACGCGTCACCGCTCAAGTATTTCAAGCGAGCAGCGGGGCTTGCGGGCTGCGGAAGTATTTACCGTCATGGACCAGCCTGACCCACACCTCTACCCACGGGGCGGCAGGGGCGGGGCCAGGACGAGGCGGCTGCGCTGCGATTGGCGGAGCCGCGGTGCGAACGCCAGGGGAGGAAAAAGTGCAGGAAAACCGTCCGGAGCTGCCAGGACGGCCGCACGCTGTAATAACGGGACGTCAGGGGCCGCAGAGAGGAACTTTGTGTGGACATGACTGAAGAGCCGTTGGGATTAACACAAAGGAAAGACGCCTACATTTAAATGTAGTACTTTAAACTGCCTTGAGTTTTTTTCCTCTATCTTTTGTTGCTGTTAAACATGCCTGGATTTAAAGTTTGACTTCACCGCGAAAACGGCCGCCCGTTGAAACAGAGGAGCCGACGTCACAACAAGCAGCCGTTCCGTTCCGGTGGTGAGGTGCGCGCCGCGGTCGCGTCATGGCCGAGCACGAAAGCCCCGAGTTCGGGAAGGCGGATTTCGTCCTCCTGGACAACGTGTCCATGGAGGAATTCATGGCCAACCTGAAGCTCAGGTAAGCCCGCCCCGCCGAGGGCCGCCTACCTTTCCCCTTGGAAAGCTGCCACTGATAGTAGTTGTCTCCTTTTCATCTCACCTGACCCGGAAGTGTGTGTGTGTCGTTGATATGGAAACGTCACCGGGGGCCACCTGTTGCTAATGCAGCTCCTGGTCCTGTATCTAAAACCATCCATGGTCAAACTACGACCCGGGGCCCATGTGCTCTCCGATAAGCTTCTGAGTTCGGCCCGTCGAACTTGGAAGAAATTACATTAATTTATATAAATAAAAAGTAGCTGATTTTTAAGTCATTTTAATCAACTAAATATCGAGGGTCTTCAAAGACAGATATTTTGTTGTAACGCTTTTGTTCATTTTCAATTGACACTAAAGCACATGTTTTCTACTTATCCCATTATGTCTTCCCCCAATGAGGTGGGTCACCAAAACACTCCATCCATCTGCTCCTGCTCCGCCCCCCCTGTCAAATTTTATAAGCCATTGTAGCCCACGGGTCTAAAAGTTTACACAGCTAAATTGTAGTAAATTTTTTTGTCATACGCTTGAGTCTGAAAGTCACTTGAAGTCTGTGAATGTAGATTCAGTCTCTGCGGTTTTTTGTTTTGTTTTGTTTTTTCTCTTTCGATTGAAGCGGTTAATTTTCCCCTGGGAGCTAAAAAAAAAAAACCAAAAAAAAAAAACAGCCACATAGGACTCCACCCAGCAGGGAGGAGGCGGTGGAGCAGACCGCATCTCCATCAGCTGTGTGTTGAATGGCTCAGTGTCAAAGCATGATGTCAGGCAGGCACACTGGGTGAGTGAAGATGGAGGCAGTTCAGGTTTCCTCCCCTCACCTGTGCAGCCTGTTATTGGAGTGCAAACAGATCTACCAGGCAGTGACACCTACTCCCTCTCCCTCCTCCACCCCTGGACTGCACTACCTACTCAGACAATAGGGGAAAGTTGTCTTAGCTTATCCTGTAACACCGGCGTAACTGACACGTTCACATTAGGACTGTTAAAAGTAAGCTGTTGTGAAAGTTGGATTGGGGGTGGTGGGGGGTGGATATCCTGCTCTGACCACATTTACAGACAGAAATCGCCACAATATCCCTGAATGATACGTTAGATCCCTCTCGTGTACAAGCCAGAGATCTCTGGCACGTTCTGAAAGCTTTGCGAGGAAAATTGCAAATTGCGCAGACTCTTTTTGATTTGTGGAAAACTCTTTCTCTCTTTTTGCGGTGTCTATGTGGTGACCTAATGATGAAAAATGCCTCGTCAAAACTCTGGACCACTCTGGCCACGAACCCAGACTGGAATTGTTCAGTTTTGTCTGCTTTAGTTTTTACGAAGGGGCCTGAGACAGAAGCACTAGATCAGTGAAAGACTTTGAAACTTGTAGATGTACATGGTTGAATTTGATGAGATGCCAACTCACATTACCCAGCATGCTCTGTAGAGGAGAACAGCATGATCTTTACACCAGTCCCTGTACAACGTTGTTCCTCTTCTTATTCTTGTGGCTGGTAAGACAAACATTTGGATTCCTCCTCAGGGTGTATTATTCTGTTGGCAACTCGCGCTCCCTGGTTTCCCTTCTATGGCCAGAGTAGACTGAGCTACATAAATAAACAACACCATAAATAAGAAGTGATGCCTACCACTAGCAACCATGGAATATTCCTGTGTTTTCTATTGCCTTGATTTTCCCTCGTGTCCCTTGTTTTCTATTTCCATATCCATCCATTTATTATTTTTAATGTAGATTATTTAGTGACTGTCTGCCTTCTGGAACTCCTGGAAGACTTTTCTACTTTGTATTTCACAAAGTCAGATCAAAGCCGAGGATGAAGGCATTGGACTTCTAATTCTCAGTGAATCAAAAGTTAAATATACACAGGAATATATAATATTTATCCATACTGTTGTCTGCGGAATTTCTAACTTTCTATGCTTCTTTGAATTGAACTGACTTGATGCACTAGGTTGTGTTTTTTCCACGTCATTTTGTGATGCAGTGTTGCTTTGGATCATTTTCACAAAATATATGATGCTGCTTTCATTTTGAACCAGGGATCCAAAATGGAACAGTGATGAGTAAACTGTACTTTGTAGTTAGAACATAAAAAAAGCTTTCATCCTCTCCTGGATCCTACTTCTCATAAAATGGCTAAAACATAAAAGAGATAAGATGAAAGGAACATATGAGATCAAAGTCATACCTGAGTCTTATGGACAAACTGACAGATTGCATTAGTTTCTGTTGGTTGTACCTTGGATCACTTTCTATGATGAAACCCTAAAAACCGTAACTTTTAAATTCTGTATCACACTTGTGTCAATGCTTCCACTACTCCATACTGTAGGGTCTTGGTGAAAAATGAAGGTCTACTGATGGGGGTGTAGTAGTTAACTTGTTAGGATATCTTATCTTATCTTGCTAAAGGCATAAAGTTTTAATCATTGACCACAGCAGACTTCATCAAAGAGGCACACGGCCGCGGATTTTGTTTCATGCAAATATTTCCCTCTTGGTAAAGCCATTATCTGAGTATTGTCAACACCGAGTGTTGATGTCAGTGAACGTGTGTATATTTTGTCTTAGCCTGTCAAAGGAACATTGATACAAAGTGTTCCAGAATGTCCAGTCTCCAAACCAAGATGGAGTTTATGGTCATAGGCAAAAAAAAAAAAAAAATGCAAAAGATACTTGCAGCCTGTTCAGTCCAAAAACAAAAATAGTTCTCTTAGCTCTTTGCTGACTGAAAACACCACCAGGGTGAATTTTCTATTGAGAAACATCAGCAAAGGTTTTGAGAACTGGGAACCATGTTGTTCAGTGTCTGAACGAGTCAGGTGTTAAGGTGTAGTGACTACTGAGGGCTGGGCAGCTCAGTCAGGTGCTGTTATTGTACATGTTAGCATTTTGAATCAGATAACTGGTTTATGGCTGCTCAGGCTAATACTCAGCCCACAGTCGATCAATTTTCCAGCTCTGCCCTGATTGTTATTTGCAGAGGGCGTACCGAGCCAGGGCCGCTTCCTTTACTCTTCCTTTTCCTCCTCATCTGAGGTGAGAGGGCCACTATATAGGAAGGGATCCAAAGAGCGTCAGGCATCTAACCACTGCCATTTGTCCTCATTCAGCTAGCCAAAACATGGAGGTCTGGAGAGCGCCTCTGTGTCTCCCCTGGGTGTAGTTTGCTGCAGCATGTGGGAAACATGCCCACCAGTTAAATGTCTGGCTAATAAAAAAAAAGCTCAAAACCCAGCCAAAAGTGAATAAAATGTATTTATTTGAAAGTTGTCACAAGTGCTGAACGCGCACTTTGTGTTTTTGGTCTGACCAAAAAGCTCACTTTGTTTTTCCATTTTCTTTTCAGAGCGTGTGGGTCAAAGTTTAGCTCCTGTTGCTTTCTTTTAGCATCCTTCGACTTTAAACTGCTGTGCCTTTGGATTTTTCTGTGTGTATTGCCAGACCTCCCATATGTGGAGTGTGCCATCAAGACTTCTGCGTGCAGCACTTTGATTTGGAAAAGCTTCCTCGTTTCTGTCGTTCATGGGGATGCAGTCTCCCGAGTTGACATTGACTTTGTTTGACTTGAGGTTGGACTGTGTGATTCGTCCCACTCTGGAAATAGATCCCAGCAGATGCCCGCTCTCTCCCTCTCTCTGGGCCGGCCATGTCTGTGAGAATAAGAAGTTCAACCCAAAATTCCTGGAAGATCTTGGGAACTACCAGTGAACTGAGAAGCCATATACAGTGCACTCTGCTAAAGTGTGCAGCACAGCTAATTATGTTTTTTTTTGGTACAGCAGGGACCGCCTCCCCACTTAGTTAATGAGCAGATTGTAACTACTGAGATACAACTATTACATGCAATTATAAGGAAAATGGAGCCTAAGCAGGATTTTTTTTTTTTTTTTTTAAGTCTTAGCGAGGGGAGTTGGGGAGTCATTAACTGTCCACATGTTAAAACATACTGAAGCATGTCAACATAGAGCTGCTGCCACTGACTTCACTGATTTAATCTGCCCATTGTTCTCACATGTGTTTGCTTGTAAGGTATCAGTGACAATGGGACAAGGTTTGGTTGTTTTTAGGGGCTGATGCCGAACAGGTCAAGGCAGCTGAGGTGACAATGCAGGTGGTAGAATGTAGGAATCAAGAAGTAGTTTAGAATAAACTAGTCTAATTAATCACAGTAATGGTGGCACTTAATTTACCTGTTAATGCTGTTTAATTTAAGGGTTTTTCCACTTTTTAACCTAAGGTTAAAATTCTGCTTTTTAACCCTTGGTTATAAAGTGGAAAACCCTTAAATGAAGATAGTAACAAATGTATATTTTTTTGAAATTGTATTTGCATTCTACATTGGCATAAACTTTCACATTGGATGTAGTCCAAACACCAACCACACATCTACTTGATATTGGTGTGAAGCTGAAATCTGTGTGCGTGCATGCATGCGTGTGCGTGCGTGTGTACCAGTGGCTAACCATAATGTCACTGCAGCTCCATGTCTTTATAAGGCAGCAGTGTTAGGAATCCAGGGAAAAAACATTTACTGCGAAGCAGCCTGCCGCCTGCCTTCCGAACAATTGTGGTTCGGCTTCAAACACATTCCTCCTTTCTCTACTGATAATCTTTACAGATGAAAAGTTCTGCAGGATACCGGGCTGCATTAAACTACCTGAAACTGTCTCAGCCGGTCGTTCTCAGCACCACCTTCCATTTGTTCTTTTCTCGGGGATAAGTTGTCCCCATAAATCAAAAACAATACAGTGCTCCAATGACAGAAAACTCCTGTTTGCTCAGCAGTGCGAGTGTTTTGACCTTTGAACCTGCCCGAGGGAAAATAAAAGGGGACTTGGAACCGGAAGTGTCCAATAATACAGAGTGGCCTGACGGGGGCAGGAAGGCTGGCATTTCCCCCCGCCGTCACTCCTCACATTTCATCGTTTCCTGCAGCCCCAGTCGTAAAAAGCCCAGCAGCACGCGTTTGAGATTCAAAGTTGTGTGGATTTCGCCCTGTTTATTTATTTTCTTGCTGGTATTAACATATTCTCCAGGAGTTATATAACTCCCCGCGAGAGCACTTTGAAGTTTGACTTGTCCCGCTACTTCTGGGGTTTCCTGGATCGGAGCGTGAAATTGCTTTAGTTGGCAAATTATTTTCATCTGCCGCGCGAGGAACAAAGACCCTCCTGTTTATACTGAGGTGTGGTACAGAAAGGGACGGTCCCGTTGGCCCCCGCCTCCTGCAGAACAAACACAGGGATCAATGTACTCGGGGCTCAGGTGGAGAAAAGGCTTGTCAGTGGAAGGGTTTGTACTTCTGTAAGAAACAGCTGGTGAAGTCAAGCTGTCGTGTTATTAAATTCCAGTTTTGCATAAAAACCTGAAGTAAAAGTCCAGTTGCAAATTGCTCAGTTTTCTGCAAACTTGCAAACAGATGACACTGTGCAACAAATTCCCTTTTGGAATTTTTAATTCCAAACTGCTTATTAGAGGGTTTTCCCCCCCTCCTGAACTGTGGTTAGTCAGCGGAGGAGGAATATTTGTCGATGGAGGGTGAGATAGTGTCCTCCCGTTGGTTTCCTGCTCATTTGTCTGGTAGCTGGTGTCGGCCAGCAGCGAGGGACCGAAGCGTCAATCTCAATCACAGGCCTCGGGGACCTGCGGCTAGACGGAGGTCCATCGCGTTTGTGAAGTCTCCCAAGTCTGCGTGGACAAGGCTTCACAAAATTCCTCATGCGAGTGTTGCTGGAGGGGCGTCGGACCGCTGTTTCCCCCCTGGAGGTTTCCGGCGAGCGGAGGGGAGTTGGCTCTCACAGAGGGCTGTTTGAGAAGCGCCCGCTCTCTCTGCAACCCGCCAGTGAAAAGTCCAGTCTCGCCACAAGAATTTCCATACGACCGTCTGTAATCTGAAACACATTACCGTCCTTACATAAACACGGGGGCTGTGCTCCTGTAGCTTTATTCTCCGCTAAAAGAAGTCGGGCAGACGTCTCGGCCGTGGGCTCCCCGGAGCCGGGAGGCACCGCCGACAGACTCGGAGCCTCACCAGACGTTCCTGCTTTCGTGCTGTTGTTAGTGTCTCTCCGCGTCACAAGAAATCGTTTGGTTAGTCTGCTTTATTTTTCCCTTTTTGGTTTGCCCGCGACTTGCCAGACAACCACAATGTAACTAACGGATTTTGGAACACACAAAGATGGGCATGATGCACAAAGGGCTTCACAGAAATGTGACAGATGAAGGAAGGAAAAAAAGTGAATAAATAGAGACTGATATGAACCTTTCAAAGACATATGTGCCTCAGCGTCTATTTGTAGCTGCACTGCATTGCACTGTGCTGCAATCCCTGTGTCCGTTCAGGTTATCCTGGCGCTCCAACCTCCTCCCACACCCCAAAGACATGCACAAGCCAATAGGCAACTCTAAATTGGCAAACGCAGTGAGTGTGGATGGTTGCTTGTCTATGTGACCCTGTGATGAACTGGTGACTTGTCCATGGTGAAAACCCCTCGCTTACGCCAACACAGCTGGGCTACACTCCCAGTGAGTCTGCAGTGTAGAGTTCTAGAAAATACATAGGAGTGTTTCACATGTCTCGAGGACGTCTGTCCAGCAAAGAGCTCATAGAAAACATGTAGAAGGAGGTATGACTGGACGAACCTCTGCCACATTTAAAGTGACCAATCAGAAGACTATACCACCAGTGAAGCCGGTTTTGGTTGGCTGACCTAAACCTGGAGTTTTGGTCCTCTTACATTATGACCAACTTAGAACTGTTCGTTTGGATCTTCATAAAGTGAATCTGTGAGAATTCAGGAATTTCTAGGGTCTTTCCTTGATGCTGGATTAGCTGGTGGAACTCCTCCTTGTTTAATCTATTTCCTATATTAAGCGCAAGTAGTCCTCAGTGTTAATGCTCTAGTTGAAAGCAGTTGTAGCTGCTAGGTTTAGCAGCAGGATCTGTCTCATTTCACGTCACATTAAAGCTGTCTGGCTCTAGATTTTACAACAAGCAGCATCCTCTGTCTGCAACATTAAACGCAGACACAACTGCCCTGAAGGCCACACACGCACACACACACACACACACACACACACACACACACACACACGCACACGCACACGCGCACACACACACACACACACACACACACACACACACACACACACACACGGTACATTCTTATCGTCTGCTTGAGCCTCATTCATTGTAATATCAAGGTTTGTTTTGTTGTGACTCATGTGTTTGTATTTGTATGTGTGTGTGTGTGTAAGAGAGAGAGAGACAGAGAGAGAGAGAGAGAGAGAGCCTAGTGCATTGTTCTCTTGACCACCTGTTAATGCAGAGACCTGCACAGCTGTGGGCGTGGAACTGCTCACTCATTTTTATAACAGGTCTTAAACAAACAAACACACACACACACACACACACACACACACACACACACACACACACACACACACACACACACACACTGTTTATTCTTTCAAATGATGGGACTTAATTCACAGCCATATTTCTTCCCTCCTCCTTTTCTTCCTCCACCTTCTTCTCCTCCTCCTCCTCCTCTCTTGTCCTTCTGTTCATCCCATTTATAATTCTCTCTCTCTCGGCTCCCGTGTTGTTTTTGGGTTCCTGGCTGCTCCTCTTTCAGCCCAAATTGAAGTCATAGTGGCTTCCTGAAAGAGTGTGAAGTCATGTCTGGTCCTTGTGGAGTGTTTCATGTGCAGTCTCTCCCTCTTCCTTGCTGCGCCATCAGCTGCTGCTGGCCAGTGTTTTGAGTCGTAAACAGATTTTAGGTCATCAGTTTCAGAGATAGTTCAACATGTTGGCTAATTCACCTATTGCCATAATCTCTATAGTCATATGCTTTAATCATTAGTGCCCATTATAGATGTGAGCTGCTCAAATACTAGTAGTTAGTAGTTACTTAGTTTCATACTTACATGGTTTTTGCTTTAAATAAATCAAGTTCTGGGTCTTAGTTAATGAAGGAATCATTACCGGCATGACAGATCATCAAATGATGATGGAGTGGCTGCACTAAATGTGTGCTTTTGAAATCACATGTGCATTAAGGCAAGGAGGCTGTGTCATGCGATCTGCTGCCAGGCTGTGTACACATGGCTTCCCTTTCCCCTCTGTAAGTGTCCAGGGTGGCGGCCTCTCGGCAGCTTGCTATGATGCGAATGAGGTGAACACATCCTCTTCAGCGCGACTGCACCTCATGGAATTGTGGTTTCCATGTTTGCATGTTTCACAATTTGTGAGACTTTCCAAAATAGCTGCAATTTGCTTACTAAATGGAAATGTGTTCCAGAGACCTGGGAATAAGATACCGTCCCGATATTCCAGTCATTTTCTTCTTTGGACTGTTGCCATTGGGGTCGCCGCAGCCTCTCACACCAGCCAACTCCATGTCCTCCTTCACAACATCCATACATCTCCTCTATGCTCTTGCTGTAGTCCTCCTGCCTGCCAGGTCCTCCTTCAGCAGCCTTCTCCTCAGCATTCTTAGATTTGAAGTGCATCCTACAATTATGTTCATGTTTTTCAACTCCTAAATAAAGGAATGTGAATGGAGAACTGCTTCCAGCTGACAACAGTTTCCATCATTTGCCTTTACATGCAAACATTTGCCTATTGATGGCTTGCAAAATGGAAATGTTTTGCTGCTGCCAGAGGCTGTCGGCGTGACTTATTCCAAGGGAGAAGCCGTGGCCTTTCATTTTCATAGCATGCTTGGTTTGCTCAGCCCGGAGTCATTGAAGTGTGATTGTCTGAAACTGTCACTCAAGATGCTACCACCACCACTGACCCAAGCAGTGCCCTCTACAGGAGGGGCTGAACAACTACACGGCACTTGTCTGTAGTGTTCGGTGTCTGATTGTAATTGTAAAATTGTGTAGGCGCCACAAAAAAAACCTGTTCAATGTTTTTTTTATTACATGCAGTAGATAAATGCATGATGAACTGCTGAATAATCCCATCAATAAGGAGACAAGTGATAAAATGGAACAACAAAGATGGATTATACAAATTCATTTTGGCCAATGGATCATCAATAACTATCTGTATGTATGTATGTATGTATGCATGTATAAATATACTCATTATATACATATATTGAATGAAACTCTTACATCATGTGCCTCTTCCTGCCTCTGTTCAGGCTTGTTGTGTTAGTGGGAGGAGGGTCGGCACCTCCTGTGGTTGGAGGCCTGGGGAGCGCTGGCTGTGTTGTGTGCCGATGGTCTCCTGCAGACCGTCTGGGAGCTGCTGCTGCTGCTGCTGCTGCTGTATAGCAACACTAAGCAGGCATTACAAAGCGTCGGAAAATCCCCTGATGCAGAGTCCAGATGTCTGACGGCTGCAGACCATTAAGGAGTCGCAGCAGAGCGCAGCGGCGAAGGGGGAAGTGGGGAGCGAGTGGAGTGATGGAACACTGATAAACAAAAACAACAACACGAGATGAGGGGCGGTCACTGCCGCCCCCAACATAGTATATGCATCAAATTATGGGGATTTTATGAATTTATTTTTATTAAGAGATGATCTTTGCGTGCCAACCACCTGAACTGCAGAAACTTACTCCAAGTCTCAAGGTGACACGAAATGTAAGTGACGTCATTGAGACAGCAGGCCATTGCTGTTTAAAGAAGGACACCAGTTTTTTTTTCCTTTTTTTAATGATGGGATGTCTGTGGGGATAAGCCCTGAAACAAGAGCGCCGGCAATGATGAAGGCGGAGATAAAAGTGGAACACAAACAGATTATCTCTCTGCTGTGACCCCGGGGTCCAAACGCACGGTGGTGACCAACACGTGCCGACCGCGCTCACGCCAGCAGCAGCCGCACATGCACTTATGTATGTGCACACAGATTAGCCATGTGTGCTACATCAGTTGCAGATGCTTGAGTATTTCTCATAGAACCCGTTTTTTAAATTAATAATTCAGTTAACCTTGTCTATTAAAGTACATTGTTTTCTATAATTGAATATTGTATATATTAATAATATTTATATTATAATTATGATATATTATGATATAATATTATTAATAATATTACATTATTAATATTAGGATTTAAATAATATTGTAGTCATTTTTGTAGTAATTTATAAATTAGCTGTTTACATTTTTTCGATTACTAATACTGCCTGCTATTATTTGTATTCGTGTCAGTGGCAGTAGTGCTGCTAGTAGCAGTATTGTAAGAACGCTTCAAACTTTCCAAGCTGTGTCCTGCCGCCGTGCTGACAGGTTGCAATTTTCACGACAGATGTTTTGTCAGTCGTACTGAAAAGTCCCCGTTTTGACGGCGGCACACAGGCTCGGCATGGGTGGCGTTCTTTCTAAGATCAACGTCTAACATGGTTTTAGTCACATTTACCTCCCCATAACTTTAGATTTCCTGTCTGTGGTGGAAGGAGGGCGTTTTGGAGAGAACATGTCATAAATGGCCTCCATCATTGAACCATGAGAAAGACCCGCCCAGGCAAGATTGGAGGCAGCGGTTTCCCTCGGCTATGCTCTGTAATTTCAAGGAGTGTGTGTGTGTGTGTGTGTGTGTGTGTGTGTGTGTGTGTGTGTGTGTGTGTGTGTGTGTGTGTGTGTGTGTGTGTGTGTGTGCATGTGCGTGTGTGTTTGTGTGTGTGTGTTTTATTTGTGCTTCCATGGTACTTTATAGTAGAAAAGGGCAAAATAACGATAAAGTTTTTTGTTGTTGTTCAGTTAAAACACTTTTTTGCTTACCACAGCACATTTTTGCGTATTTCATTTGTGTGTCACACACACAGTTCTTCTGCCGAGATTCACTCCCTTTCCATTCGTAAGGGTAGCTCAATAGAATTCCTGCCTCACACCAGATGCCATGTATTAGGCTTGCTGTCGGTCGTATGTGGCGATGTTCAGGACTATTTACACAGAGCTGCCGCGGCATTATAAACAGTGTAAGTGTAACCCTTAGGGCTTGGTATTGATGTGAACAGTTTGATGCTGATGCTTTCAGCAGTGTTGTCCCTGCAACAGTAGTTCCACAGCGGATGAATACTGCTGCACCGCACATGTTTCAACAGAAAAACTAAAATTGAACAAATTCAACTTTGTCTGTTGATCCAACATCTTAAAGGGATGGCTCAGAATTTTGGACATTGGACCTCATTTCCAAATTAGGCCAACTTGTGCTGTTCCCTCAAACGTTATTCTAACAACACAGACATTTACATTGACAATCTGAGGTTCTAATTATTCTGCCAGTGTTTACTGTGGAGTTGGTAAGATTGTCTTTATTGGCTGGCTAGCAGCAAGGGTAGCCTAGCAACCAGAAAATCTTACTGAAGTAGGACTGGGTGAAGGGTGTTAAAACTGATAAATAGCTCACTGGCTAACTTGGAAATGAGATCCGAGGCCCAAAATTCTGAACCATCCCTTTATTTTATTGTTTAAATGATTTGGGGGGGGGGGGGGGGGATGACCATTTTTCACAGTATTTAGGAGGATATTTCTGCAAAGTTGGATCGTTATTCAGGAAGCTTCTTGAGTTACTCTTGCTCTGTTGCCCGAGGGCCAGGGCCGGTAAAGACGGGCATCTGCTCCCACATCTGGAACAGTACAAGATCTCATTCTCACAAATGGGACAATTTATGAAATTACTGGAGTTTCAGTCTTTACCCGACTTCTGCTTTGTGTAAAATCAGACTTTATTAAACCTGCAACAACACATTGCCAATTACCACTATCATTCCAGCTTCATGTGGCTATAAATGGTGTTTCTAGAGGACTGTTATGATCCACCAGGGTCTCTAATCTCCGTCCCGTGTGTCCCTTTAAATCCTCCTCAGTGAGAACAGATGGATCAGCTGGACCAACGTGCTCAAATCAGCTGACTGATTTTTCTGCTCGTCTTCATCCGAACCTGCTGACAGGATGCTGATGTTGTTTATAGATGTGTGGCGGAAACAAACATCACCATTCCACTGGGAGCCACCTTGTCTAAGGGAGAAGATCACATGACAATAATAATTACAGTTTTTCACCTACGCTCCAAATTCAGCACCTACTTGTGATACTAGTGAGTGGCTCATGATACAACAGCAGCTTCCCCTCAGTTCCGAACCTGTTTTGGATTTTACAGTGGTTTTGGATTTCCTTTGTTGCTTTGCCATGCTGCAAAAACACAAAAGCATTGTCTGCAGAGAAGATTCCACATTGGAATGTGCTTTTTATTCACAACCACATCTCCGCCAGGATTTTGTCTTCTTGCCTCCTTCAACAATCTCCGTCCTCCCTGCTGACTCAACATGTTCAGGAAACATGCTATCATGTCAGTTTGCTGTATTATGCAATTGACAGCATACAATGTAACAAAGGGGAAAGTAGTCAGTGAGATAAAATTGCGTATCATTAGCCTAATAGCATAGTTGCCTAAGTCATATTTGAACGTTTTCGGAAAACAAGAAAAAATACATTTTTAGCAAGCACATTGGTGTGTTTTTTTTTTCAGATATCACAATTTGGCCAACAAATGACTTAGGCAATTATGCTATGAGGCTATCGAGATACATATGTGTGTATATATATATATGTATATATATATATATATATATATATATATATATGTATTTTTTTTCTGATTAATTGTACAGGCCTTCAATGAGTCTTAAGGGCATCTTTTGAATACTCTAAAAGAAATGCAACCTTCTCCCTACACGGTACGTGGCACTTCACTGAGGTGGCTAGTTTTCTGGCCTTACATCTAACAACTTCTCAAGCCCTTTCAAGGACATATTTTGTAATAGATTTTTTGGTTGAATGATTCAGATCTCAATCTCATTTGTTTGGTGTATGAGGATGATAAATTTCAATCTGGATGGTAGTCTGAAGATATTTTTTTCATCTACATGTTGCGAGCTAAAAAAAACCTGTGTAATATTGCAGTACGTCTTCAGTACAGCACAGTGACTCACTGATAAATGATCTACTAAGTCTGACTGGCGAAGCCTTTAAAGCAACTCTTGGTAACTTTTCGAACATAAAATTATGATTCCAAACTCAGTAAAGCGGTAGATAAGCGATTAATAGGATCAATGGTGCCGCCTCGGCAGAGAGTGGGGGGTTGTGCCGGCTGTAACTGCACTGTGTAACTTTCACGCACGACCCGACACGCCTTCCTGTGTCATCATTACATATAGGACGAACCACTTAACGGCAACGTCACGCGTTTATTTAGAGGCGGTTTTACATACTACTATTACAAATACATAAGATTGTAAAATGACGGAATGGAACCCAGTCAGTAACCTCGATGAAAGACAAAGTAATAAAAGTGTTGAACGTTTGTTTGCTAGGACGTTATTGTCAATGTCTGTTTTGCATTTCATATTGGTGTTTTTCCTGAGCACATACGAGCGCTCCAGCGAGGCGACTATTTGTATTTTCCCACATCAATAAACTAGCGCTGCAGCGTGTTTACTTCGTCACTTCGCCATTTCCACCCAATCAATGCGACGTTGCGTTGTCTGTACAGCTGTTGTAGGCATTACAGCTACACGAGTTTATGACTTGTTGTAATATTAGAACCATTATACATCACATCATTTCCAAGCAATTTTCATGATGAGAATGATGCGAACCAAGCGCAAAACACTGCCGTCTGTCTAAGCAATACACTCTGCTTGTTTGTATAATTGTAGTTGTCTGTCACGTTCAAAAGAACAATACAACAATATTTAAAACAAACAAACAAACATGTAACGCATGTTACTTTACCTTGTCAGTGGACATATTTCCAAGGGATTCTTCAGTATGCCGGCTGTGTCAACAAACCCACGTGAAGGGCTGGTACTTTTCCTCTTTACGACACCGGCAAAGAGTATTTGCAGTTCTCAACCAGCAGGGAGTAGTAATGAGTCCAAGTTACCTAGAGCTGCTTTAAAATTCATCGTTCATCAACTGTGCGTCTTGTATTCATCAGGCAGGTGAAAATGAAAGAGGGATATTTTCCACCAAACCATTGTCATGAGCACTCACATTGTGTGATAATATTATGACGTGGTAATGACACAGCATCATGGAATCTCTGAGAAATGCAAACAATGGCTGACCACCGTGATACCATTGTACATGTGTGCGCAGCGGCCGGCTCGTTGTGCAGCTCCCTGCTAGGGGCAGATAGCGGGTCGCCTGGGACAAAGGCCTCCAGTTGATATGTGGACAATGGAGCAGGCACACAGCAGCCACCTCTGAGATGGGAGGGGTTGACAATGGCTCTCATTCTGCCGCATCAGAGCAGGAAGTTGTAGCGTTGACCTAAAAGTCAGAAAGGAAAGAAATAGTTCACTCAGTCTCCAGATCATGTGACCCAGTGACCACAAACCACTGCTGAATTAGCACACTGTACAGAATTCTCTTAAATTCAATTAAAAGGCTGCTTTTATTTCATAGTACCTTTTCACTTTGTATATAAATAAAAAAAAAACATGAATTCTAAAAGATTAGCTTGTTGATAATGTCTATGCATGTGACTTAGTTTTTTAAATATTAGAAATGTATCATATTTATATTTCACTATCTGATCGTATTGTTTCACCATAAAAAATATTTTATAATAGTATGCTGTATGTAAAACAAAGTAAAGAGTGCATAGCAACCAGAGGTGTGCCTTATTTGCAAATATGACTGGTGTCCATTCATTGGGCAATATGATGGAATGTACTTGTGGAATAGTTAATAGTTAAAAATTAATTGAATAGTTACAGTTTGTTTTAAAAAAACAGAATTGTTTTGCTTTTCTCTCTGTTTTCACATTTCATCAACCAAATATAAAAATAATATTTTTAAGATGAACAATTTCTGAAACATGATTAGAAAAAGACTGATTCAACGAATGATTGTTAATGTGGACAGAATATCCAAACTCTTAACTTGACTGGGCTTTGCTTGCTTTGCTGCCTGTGTGCATGTTGATGCTGGTAGTTGTTTTGAAAAAGATAAAACCAAGGCTGGTGTCCACAGCACCAAGGTTTAGGAGACACTGATAGATGACGTGGTGGGTTTCCAGTTGAAAACATCAGATACGCTTATCGAAATGCTCTTCCCACAGAGAGTCAGTACGTCAAGCTCAAAACCTTATTGCGCGTTGAAAGATGAACAATGCACATTGTAAAAGAAAACAAGAATGGCTGGCTATTTGTGGCAGTTTGCAGTGTTGTTTTGTGGTAAAACGGACTAAAATAAAGGTTGTGAATAAAGACACTATTCTCCTGTGGAGAGACACAGAGATCCTCCTCTTCAGGGAGGAAGGAAGCGATGCAGGCGGCTCCAGTGTGGAGAGAGATGAGAGGAGGGAAACTTCAAACTGTGGGGAACTGTGGAACTTATTTACCTCCACAGCAACTCGACAGCTGCGTTTGAGGCTTTCCAGCCGAGTTCAACCTCAACCCCCCCGTCCTCCAAAACCAAACCCGTAATCTGTCATTCCCACCATGACCAAACTCACAATTGAGAGAAAATACAATATGCAACAGCTTTGGCCTCCAAATTTCAGAATTTAAATGATAGACTGCTAAATTAGTCAAAATTGCAACACTGAAAATGTATTTTTTAAACAATTTTAGTTTTTCTCTCATATTAATACTTTACAATATTAAAGTTGCATACGCTCATATAAACACAATATGATGACATCAGTAGAGTATTAGCAGACTGAAAGTACAGATCAAAAACACAAGAAACCTATTTCTATAAGTCTATATGAGCTTCATTATAAAGTCTATAAATGTTTTGACTTCACAGAGGAAGTAGCTGCCACACGCACAACGCATCAGTTTCTTCTACAGTGACATTGATCCCCGTCTTTAACCGAAACCCTTCCCGCGTGCTCAGGTTTGAAAAGGGCAGGATCTACAGCTACATCGGGGAGGTGGTGGTGTCCGTCAACCCGTACCGCGCCATGAACATCTACGGCCGGGACACCGTGGAGCAGTACAAGGGCCGCGAGCTGTACGAGAGGCCGCCACACCTCTTCGCCATCGCCGACGCCGCTTACAAAGCCATGAAGAGGCGGAACAAAGACACCTGTATCGTCATCTCAGGTAACACAGCGAGCCAGAAGATTGGCCTAAGACTGAGCCAATCGTCCATGTCGTGCAAAAACAGTGCACCAACATTTATTAAGTCTAATATTCTGTTTTATTTTAAGAAAGAACGGACTTGAACTATTGGTTAATCATCTGTAAAGTTTAAAATGAGAACTTTGACCCGTGGAAATCAGGCATGCTAAAAGGCTCCACCCTGTGGTCACAGTGGGAACTGCGCCATCTACATTGAAGGATTTACATTACGTAAAATGTTGGCTTGGATTCAAAGTTTTGGATGCTGAATACTGAATTTTTTTTATTTTCAATTCACCTTGCAGGGGAAAGTGGAGCAGGAAAAACAGAGGCCAGCAAGTACATCATGCAATACATTGCTGCTATCACCAACCCCAGTCAGCGGGCTGAGGTGGAAAGGTGAGCGAGCAGCTCTTATTGACTCTGTTACACTCCATCACGCCAAGTGTGTCCAGGGTTGGTTTATTGACAGTGGGAAGTGATGTCTGAGTTTTGTTTGAAAACTGTCAGTCAGACCTGCTGTTTCCTCTTTGAACTCTGTTTATAGTGTTTATGATCATGCTATCGATTGTGCTTTTACTGTACTACATTCACTTTGCTCCCCTCATTCCGCCTTGGATCTTTTCCCCTGTATCCAAACTGTACCCCAGCAGCTCTATGTGGACGCAACAACTGTTGACTCTCATTTATTATCATTCCATTTTATAGTTTTATTACAGCTTCTATTGAAGTCAAAGTCCACAGTTAGATACAGAGTGGGTGTGGAGCCATCAATTGTATTACGTAAAGGTCATGTTGGCCATGGCACATTGAACATGTGTAATATGAGCAGTTTATCGTAGAGACAAACCACTACTGGCACTCACACTCATACCTGCAGACAAGTTTGAGCTGCCAGTAATGTTCATTTCTTTGGAATGTGGGAGGCAGCTGGAGTACCTGGAGAGAACAGACACAGGAAGAACTTGCAGTCGCCACAGACAAAGGCCCCGGGTCTGGGAATCGAACCTACGACCTCCTTGCTGTGAGGTGACAGTGCTAACCACTGTGCCACCATCCCACCCATTATTAATCTTTTTTTTAAATAACAATAGATAACAATGCATATTCATCTGTACTTCAAATAAAATCAGTTTGCTCAACATGTTAGGACACACTGGCCTTTTACCCTATTTATAATACATGCAGATATGTATACACTAACAATATCTGTGTGCCGTCAGCAAATATTCCAGTTTGTTCTATTCACAGATGTTAATAATATTACAAACGATACTTTGCTGTCCTGCAGGGTGAAAAACATGCTGCTCAAATCCAACTGTGTCCTGGAGGCCTTTGGCAACGCCAAGACCAACCGCAACGACAACTCCAGCCGCTTTGGCAAGTACATGGATATCAACTTCGACTTCAAGGGAGATCCAATTGGGGGCCACATTAACAACTACCTGCTGGAAAAGGTAACGAGTCAGACACAGAACTTTGTCACATGGGTCATTTTCTCTTTGATCCTCATAAGGATTTATTATTAGGTCTGTATGTGCTACACACAACTCTGCATGTGGACCCCCAAAGTACTGTACACCTGAGCGGTCCTCAACAGTGGGGCCCTGATGCTCTTTGGTGGCTGCTAATTGATGCATTTCTGCAGATATTCACAATAATTCCTATGACCTGACATGGCAGATGGAGCATTTTTCAAATCCGATGGATTTGTTTTTCACGTCCACCTAGAAGAGAAGTCCCAGCTTTAGCTCCTGCCTCTTTCTCCTTGATTCACTGATTGGTCATGTCGTATTTAGACTGCTTAGAAACAAATCGTATGAAAACTTTTGATATGACCGTGTGACAATTTAAGTTTAAAATCTTAACAGTAGAGCTATTTGGGAAAACTAACAATAAATTAACCATGCACAATTTATTACTACAATCAATTGATTAAAAATAATCCATAATATCTTCATAATGCTATTCCTTTTATTTTTCTTCTCCATCAGTCCAGAGTGATTTTCCAACAGCCAGGAGAAAGAAGCTTTCACTCCTTCTACCAGGTAAATCTGTTTGTGCCGGTTTTTTGTCCTGTTTGTGCACACCAGTCGTACTTTATGCAATCTGTCACTGTTGTGTTTACTCTCTCCAGCTGCTCAGAGGCGCCCCGGACTCTCTGTTGCGTTCGCTGCACATCAAGAAGGACCCGACGGCCTTCAGCTACATCAAAGTTGGAGGCCAGATTAAGGTGGCACATAATTAGTGTTGAGTTTAACAAGCACACAAACTAATGGAGGTGCATGGAACCCCCAGAGACTACGGGGGGATGGTGGGGTTCACTGCAGCGTTTACAAGTTCTTCAAACAAACCACACAAAGCTCAACAAAGTTGTAACAAAACAAACAGCTGACCCGGCTTGTTTTTTTTAAACTCAGCATGCATTTGCAGCTACTCGTTAACTTCACACATTATTGAATCCACTGTAGGATCATGAATGTCTAAGACTGACTGGCGTGAGCTGGTTGTATATCACTGAATTCTCATCAAGCTCCTCCAACGCTCTCTCCTCTGCAGTCCAGCATCAACGATGGGGCTGAATTCAAGGCCGTCGCCGATGCCATGAAAGTCATCGGTTTCACCGCAGACGAGGTTCAAACTGTTTACAAGATCCTGGCCACCATCCTGCACCTGGTAAAGAAAAGAAAAGAAACTGAGGATCTGACCATTTCCCCCTAATGCTTCATGCTTCATGCCTTACCCCTGTTTTACACCAGAAGCGTTTGCAGAGCGTCAGCAGAGCGTCCGCGTCGACGCAGTAAAACGCGGCCACTAAAGTCAATGAGCAGGTTTACACCAGGCGCAGAGCGTCCGCGTTTCAGAAGCGTCCCAGAAGCAGTAAAACGCGACCCGCTGGAAAAGAACGCCAGAATTTATTCTTTGACGCTTGCCGTGTCCTTCCTGCGTCAATCGTAGCAGGTGGGATCGTTCAGACAGGAAGTCAATGGTGTAAAAACACGGTGGATCCGGTTGATTTTCATCATAACACACAATGTGCTGGATTTTGTACTTATATGTGCTGTACTGTACTGTGAAACATCAACGTGACGCATCGGCTTCAACGCTGTTCAGGTCGGCCGTCAAACAAAAACAGATTTCACTTTGAATCTCAAACTATGATGAACAAAATGCATCTATACTTTAAATACCTGCATTTTGTATGATGCCAGCAGTTCGGTTTATTATTGTTTTTCTTTTTTACACACATCGATACTTCGAGACACTGTCCCAACAGTGTCTCGAAGTATCGATGTTTTGTTTCATTGTTGTTTTCTTTAAAAACACGCGAATACTACCTGGGTTGTCGCGCGATCTTGCAATCCTCGCGTGAACCGATCGAGCCGCTGCGCGAGACGCTCTGCTCGTAAAACGCGTCCTGTGTGGGAGGCTGCTGTCAGAGGGATGTGATTTCAAAAAGGCATCAGATTGTTTATTTACTGTGTTTTGTTTGTAACTTTTGTTGAAATGAAAAAAGAATAAAGAATCATGTTTTATTTTGAAAAGGTTTTCCACAGCAAGACAGAATAAATGTGTGAATGAGAAGGCCGTGGTTACAGGGAGCAGAGATAAAGAAGGTGGAAGATTTTTCAGGTCCTGGCTTCAGCAGTGCAGGGTTTCTCTTTCCACACTGGTGGAAAAGAGAGAAACAGGAAAAAGGTGTCAGGTGTGATAAAGAGAATCTGAAGAATGAAAGGACAGGTGCAGAAAACAGTGGTGAGAGCAACGCTGCCTAGAGATGTTTAGAGACGGTGACACTGAGGAACAATCAGAAGGAAGTAGTAAAGATTAAAATGTTAAGCTTCTCTTTAAGAGTGACAGACTGAGATGTTTTGGACGTATACAGAGGAGAGACAGTGAATATGTCAGGAGGAAGATGCTGAGGTTCGAAATGGTAGACAGGAAGCTCAGAGGAAACCCAGAGAGGAGATTTATAGATGTCGTGAAGGGCGACATGAAGTTAGAGTGAGTGAGTGAAGAGGATGCAGAGGATTAGAGGGCGAGATGGAGGCAGATGATTGGCTCTCATTAATATTTTGTTATCGAATTCTATTCATCCATTTTTTATTATTGCTGCCTCTCCTGCAAGTCTTCTGATCATTTCACTTCCTTCCAATGATAATATTAATATCTTGCTAAAGTCCTATAAGTTCACCAATGACAGGAAATATCAGAAGTGTTTGTGTGCCATCCTAAACCTTTCACTCACTCATATTTTTTTAGGGCAACCTGACTTTCGGGGTGGATGGCGACGTGACCCTGATCGAGAACAGGAAGCTGGTGTCCGTGATCAGAGAGCTGCTGTCCACCGGAGAGGAGAACGTGGAGAAGGCGCTGCTGTACCGAACCGTGTCCACGGGGCGGGACGTCATCGAGAAGCAGCACACCACGCAGGAGGCCAGCTACGGACGGGACGCCCTGGCCAAGGTTGTTCTCAGCAGCGTTGTCACGGAGGAGGTGACGCAGTCTGGGCCCACCCGCCTGCTGCTTGCCTGTGCCACCCCTGCCGCTGTCAGGCCCCCACGGGCTGACTCACTCTGCTCCTAACCCCCCCCCCATCACACACACACACTCACCCCCCTTCCCCTCATCCCCAGGCCATGTACGAGCGTCTGTTCTGCTGGATCGTGGGCCGCATCAACGACGTCATCGAGGTGAAGAACTACGACGCCAGAGTGCACGGCAAGAACACGGTGATCGGGGTGCTGGACATCTACGGCTTTGAGATCTTCCAGAACAACAGGTCCGGAGGGCACTGAACCTCTCGTGTGTGCGATTGTTGTCGCCGCCTCAGTCGTGGCGTCTCAGTGAAATCCTCTGTTGTTCTAACCTGCCGCTGTCTCCTGCAGCTTCGAACAGTTCTGCATCAACTACTGCAACGAGAAACTGCAGCAGCTCTTCATCCAGCTGGTGCTGAAGCAGGAACAGGAAGAGTACCAGCGAGAGGGAATTCCCTGGAAACATGTAGGATGTTTTTTGTTTTTTTTTAGTCCCGCCTCATTGTAGTGGTTTGGATGATTGTTCCTTTCCAGTCATATTTCTCAAAATGTTTTTTTCCAAATTCAATGCAGGACATATTTCCAAAAATGTTTTAAATCTTTTTGACTTATAATTTAATGAAAAAAGAAAGGAAAAAAATGCATTTATAAGATTTCAAACTCAACAAACATATTATGATGTAGGAGTTAGGCAAAATGTATTTCAATTTATTTTGATCCATACTTGATGATTGAATAATCTTTTAGAAGCATTTTAATCTCATGTCAATAATGCTGCAACTATAAGAATGCTACAAGCAAGGGATGTTAACCCATGGAATATTTTCTATTTATTATTATTTCATCTTTCCCTCTGCTGTCAGATCGACTACTTTAACAACCAGATCATCGTAGATCTGGTGGAGCAGCAGCATAAGGGCATCTTCTCTGTGCTGGACGAGGCCTGCATGAACGTCGGCAAAGTCACAGACGAACTTTTCCTGCAAGGACTCAACAGCAAACTGGCCAAGCACGCCCACTACACCAGCCGCAAGGTGGGCACACTTTTATCCCCACACACTCACACCAGGCAAGAAGGGTTTTAGTTCGGAGTTCATCTTGATTGAGAGTAATTTCTTGTAGTTAAATGTGTTCTAGCTCCAAGGCACAACTTCCTAAATGATTCTTAAATTGATGAATAGATGTGAAGGAGGACTGAACAATCAACCCCAGTAGCAACCAGACACCACCAGGGGCAGTAATGTGCAGCTCTTGTTAATGAAGTCAGTGGTGAATGCTGATCTGAAGATGTTTGTTTCTGCAGATGTTGAACGCATAATTGTTTTGAAAGCATGCAACACCATGTTTGGACTCAAGAGGGCGCTGTTGCGCTTTAGGCCTCTCAGGCGGCGGTCTGACTCGACACTTTGCGCACGAGTGATGTCACTCTCAGCCAATGGGGTCGTGCATAGCCGCCGTCGGTGTGTTTAGAAATGTATGAGGTGGGGAAACGGGAAGGGGAGGAAGTGTGAAGATCGATGATGGAAAGCGGAAGCGGTCGGGGAACATCTGCAGTCTGCAGATGCAGTTGGAGGAGCCGCAGCAGGGAGAAACATTTCCTGCCTCTGAATAATGTGCACATTGGAAAGCTGAGTGAGGATCTTCCTCTGTGCTTCCACTGTTATGAATCCAACTGTTACCGTGCATGGCGTTATTGCGCCCCCTGCTGTCGGCCCTCTGCTCCCCCCCCCCCCGCCGACCTTCTCCCTCTCCACCCTGGAGCCTCCGGTGATGCAGCTCCCTCTGCCTAGAAATAATTTCACCATGGGTCGATATTCAGCCAGAAACCTCCTCCTCTGTGTCTCGAGGTGCCGTCTGGAGCTCTGCTAAACTGCTCTCAGCCGACCCCAGGAGAGTCTTTCAACGGATTAAAACAACCGTGTGTGTTGGATTAGTGCACATTTAATACTAATTTGGTGAGGATGCACTGGAGGAGAGCTATTGTTCAGATCTGGAGCACCGGCTTTACTTTTTAATATACAAAAAATATGTAGAATATTTACATCACCGTCTTTAGGTGGTGATGCTGCACATTGTGCTGTAACATCCAAATGGTTGCCGTGATCTTTGGGGGTGGATATAAATGTTAATCCAACCCAATGTGATTCATACGTAAATGATTCATTCGTGTTCAAAGATGATATTTCTTTTCCAAAATCCTCTGACATCCGCTTCCTGCAACGCTTCCGCCAGTTTAATGCAGGTACATAACTATATTAGACTATGATAAACAGTCCATCCCAGCTGTGTCCAGGTGAAGGCGGGGTTACGTCGTGGACAAGTCTGCAGTTTATGGCAGGAGAAATGCACACAGAGACAAACAAGCTTTAGCACTCGCAGACTTTCTAATTGGGCTCACGTGTGAGAGGAGCCTCGCAGACACAGGGACGACATGCACACTGCTCACAGGAAGGCTCCTCCAGTGCATCTCTAGTGAACACCAAGTGTCCACCATGGGGAAAGTCATTTTGGACCTCAAATCAAAGCTTCACTCTGTGGGCAGCTGTGCGCACATCTGCCTTGACAGATTTTCTAGGCTTTTTTTCTTTTCAAACGTAATGTTACTTTTAAAGGCGCGCTGTGCAAGGCATCAGTTGGCATGAATTGGAATAAAATACAGCTATCGTACCTTTTTTTCATTCACTAATGATGAGCATTTAAATCTACATTAGGAGTGGGTCCACTTGTGAAGATACAGCCGCACTGGGCCACAGTGTGTGTACTGTACTGCAGCCCTGGATGGGGATGTTTTTAATGGCTTTCATCTTGCTGAGCCTGTTCATAGCGGGCTTGACTGGTCAAATTGGCCCATGGAGACACCAGACCCAACAACACTGCCGAGCTGAAGGCTTCTCTCAAAATCAGCACCTCAGTCGAGCCACAGGCGCTATTGCCTTTGTGCCACAATACCCCAATGCATTGACATACAGTAAGGCAGCCCTGGTTAAGTAATGAATGGGTAAACATAAGGCAATTCTGGATGTCAGCGTCACCTGTCCACGTCAAGACGTGTACATTTTCTGTCGGCCTCTTGCATACCTGTACACATACATATATATGTATATATATATATATATATATATATATGTATATATATACACATATATAAAAGTACAATTGAGCGTTCCTGCTGCTGTGATGGTGCTGAGATGTGAGGAGACGCACCACAGAGATGCAGATGGAAGACAGTGAGTCAGAGATCTATTCCAGGAGTGTTCCTGTAACACGAGCTGTATGCACCAACATCCTCTTCCTCCTCCTCCTCCTCCTCCTCCTCCTCCTCCACCCTCACACACACACACACACACACACACACACACAGACCAACACCGTCCATTCACTCATTAAAGCAAAGCACACGGCGCACACTCACGCTGCAGGACAGGTTTGTGCAAATGCACAGATGCACATGTCCAGTGCAGCCAGTTTCCGTCAGTCTGTTTTGTTTTTTTGAGATGTGAGACACAACTCTCTCTCTCTCTCCCTCACCCCCTCTCTCTCTCTCTCTCCCTCTCTCTCTCTCTCTCTGTCTCTCTCTCTCTCTCAAAGCTTTGAAGTCTGATGAGCCACAGGACAGTGCTTTAACTCGGTCTGCCTTCAGCCATGCAGTATGAACACTTTTAGACATCATATGAGTCCACTGCATCAAAAGGAAAACCCAAAATGTGGTGTAATATCTATAATTTTTAAATCATATTTAAGCAAAGAAAATCATAAATAAAAACATCAAGAGCCAAACAAACTTGAGTCTTTTTTCATTAGTCTTCCACTCAGCTGCAGGAATTAGCAGCCACATCTTTAAATCCAAGCTCCTGCATCTGCAGGATCTTCGCCCTCCTCATTCTCCCTCCTTGTCTCACTGATTCCATCTTCGCACTTCTCCCTCTTTGCCCGCCTCCACTGTTAATCACTTGCTGACACACTGCCTCCATGTCTTGCCTCTCTGCGCTATCTCTTCAGCTTCTCTTTTCATACTCTCATTTCTTCCCTTCATCTATTTTTATTTATTATTTTTCTGAAGCTTCATCTCAGCACGTGGCGCAGACAGGTGCAGCATGCTAGTTAGATGGGATTTGCACGCGCATGTGTGTGTGTGTGTGTGTGTGTGTGTGTGTGTGTGTGTGTGTGTGTGTGTGTGTGTGTGTGTGTGTGTGTGTGTGTGTGTATACGGGTGTGTGGGTGTCCGCTGCCTGCTGTCACATGTATGATTGCATATCACAGGTTTGCACAAAGTGTTGTCAGGCTTTAAATGGCCATGTGCTGGCGATGCTATCTCCAAGAATACATTGGTAAGCGGGTGAAAGGGGTCATCAGAAGCAGGAGCTCCACGAGGAGACATCTAATGAATGTGTGTAAGAGCCGTGGATACAGCATCCTCTGCTTCAGCTGTGCGAGTTGTGCCGCTGTCGATTTTTCTCTTCTTTTTTTCTCCTTTTAAAGATACACTTAAAAAACAAACGTGTGAAGTAAATGCAGACGGCGGCAGGAAATGAATACTGGTGTTCGTTTAGGGTTGCACTGTAGTTAATGGACATATTTTAGCTATTTTAGCTACTTTAGCTACTTAAATAAGACAATAATTGGGACTGCCAAAGGTTAAGGTATGAGTGGTAAACAAACTTAACCTAGTACTATGATGTCCCTTGGCTGCGGTGGGTGTTCGCTGGTCATCACACACATGTTCTTGTTGTAGCCAAGAGCTAAAAGTGACAGATACAGAGTGGCTGTGGCAGCTGTTAGCAGGTCTTGGGGAACATCATCAGATTCTTGACATTAGCAACTAGTAGTTCATTCTACATACTAATATTAGCTAGCTCAGGCAGATCCTAGCTCTTTTAGGCAGATTGTAGTTAACACACAGTAGCCTGCTCCGACAACTCTGAGCTAACACATTAGCTGGTCTTGGTAGGGGTTGGCTATTTTTCTGACATCAGTTTGTTAGGGCAAGTGTTGGTAGACACGCTACCAGCAGCTTTGGTGGCCATCAGCTGGTTGTTGCTGAGGTTAGATAGTAGGTAGAGTTAGCTAGCCCTGAAGCTGCGAAATATTGGCATAATGAGCTAGCATTGGTAGGCATTAGCAGGTTGGTGCAGATGTTAGCAAATGTTTTCTTTCTTTACTCTGCAAACAGAAATAAGAGTTAATCACTGAAAACTTTGCAGTAAAGCAACTTGCAACCACTTGCTGTCACAGCAACGGCATACACTTACGTCAGGGTCTCCCACCTTCTCATCTCACCTTCCCTCCCCTCCCCTCATACCTTTTATGCCTGCTTTTCTGCCACACTGTCATCTCTCCTCCCTCATCACTCCTATCTTTGTCTTGATTGTGTTTTTACGCTCCATACTTCACTGCTCACCCTGAGCCAATTATTTTTCTTTTCCGTGTCTAAAAAGTCTTCTTCAGGAAGTCTACTGTACAGAGCTGAAAAATAAAACAGATGCATTGTCTTCTGAATCCTCACTAGAAGGAATTCAATATGTATTTATAACATTGGCAGTATTCAATCCGGGCATCTTATCTGACAGCCGTGCGTGCAGCCATATAAAAATACTGTCATTGGCCTGATGCTATCCATTCCTTCTGCTCATTATTTCTGCTAGATTGAAATTCAAAGTGCACCTCTCTTACCCGCTAGCTTGTGCCTCCTCCCTCAATCACTTCCTCTTCTTATTATTTTGACCTTGTTTTTCGCAGTTTGCCCTCCCTTTCAATCTCTGCACATACACACACACACACACACACACACACACAATCTTGGCTGCTTTATTATTAGCTCCTCCTCTGTGATTGGGTTTCAGCCAAATGTTAAAGCTGCTGGTGTGATTGTGTGATTGTGTGTGTGTGTGTGTGTGTGTGTGTGTGTGTGTGTGTGTGTGTGTGTGTGTGTGTGTGTGTGTGTGTGTGTGTGAGAGAGAGAGAGAGAGAGAGAGAGAGAGTGCTGGTGTGTGACTGATTGTGATGGATGATGGGCAAGGCAGCTCCCAGCAGATGCACTGTGTGTGTGTGTGCTTGTTTGTTTGTACAACGTGTCGGTTTCCTCATTTTATGTCTAAAATTGTGTAGATTGCTCTTCTGGTAATTGCAACCACTAGATTTCTTTCACTTTTGTAACCACTGCCGTTTGCATGAAGTGTTAATAGACTTCTTTTGAAACTCATTCCGCAAAGCTTTCCATGTCTGTGGCTTGGTCTGTCAGAACGTTAGTGGAGGCGTTCAGACCTCAGTGTTTTCTCTGAGGTATTTCCCTCACAGCCGTCAAGGAGGCACTTTGCTGTCTGATTGGAGGTGGATTGATTGCTTCAGTCTCTTTGGTGAATTCTCTCTTCTATGTAGATGATTTTTTTGTTTTTTGTTTTTTCCAATATCGTCATTGTGTTCCTGCCAGTGGTGACTGTTCCCTTGCTTTCGCTGTCTGAGTGTACTAAGCCCCGGTGACTCATTCATGCATTTTTCACAAAGAAACACCCCATCCAGCCTCGGCTGAGCTCACTGAAATAGCACGCAGGTCAAAGGCTGTAAAAGTTTTAAAGGTTGGATTCGCTGCTTCATGTCTTCTTGTTCACACCCTCCTCCCACTGTAACTCAACTATAGCTCCCACTGTGCGGCTGCAACACTTTGACTTCAGCATCCAGTCTGCACCCGCACGGCCTGATTACACAAAGCAGAGCTGCATTTGATATCCCCCTATGATGCTGCCTGTGAATACTGCAATAACTTAGTGTTGTATGCAATGTATTAACAGTAGTGCAAGCAACATCCTCTAATGTTGCACTGATTGGGAAAACCCCTCCGTGTACTCCTGTCTCCTACTGGTGGGGTTGCCACCCGTCCCGTTTTTCCCAGAATTGTTCTCTTTTTTCACCACCTGTCCCGGGAAAAATAAAATCCCTCCCGGGACACAATTTGTCCCGTTTTTTAGGGAAAATGACAAAACCTCATTTGATTTCTGTCTGTGGTCTACTCCTGTAAAATTGTCCCATATTTGGCAACTAAAAAACCTGTCCCGTAATGAACTGATACGGGACGCACTTCCCCCGCCCCCCCGTCGACAGACTTGAGAACCCCCCCCGAGATGTCCCGGATTTGAAATTCTAGGAGGCGGCAACCCTACCTACTGGTATTTATTTATAGTGGTCATTGCAGATGCTTCATGGTGTTAGCTGCTTGTCATTGCCTTGCTTTCATTCATATTACATGCTACAGTTAAACCAAGTGCACACTGTGAGCTCATTTCAACAGCAGTGTGTCTAATAAAGAACTGCAATGTTGTGAAAATAAATCAGCATTATTAGCCAGCTGATTACATGGAGACAACAGGTGTGGTTGAGAAGCTGGCTAGCATGCTAACACACCAAACCCACTAGTTCATACTGCAGCTAGTGGGTACATCCTACCACCTTTTTAAATCGTTCATCGTTGGTTTGGGTCCACATGAGTGTTGACTGAACTGGATTTGCTGCTGTTATATATGGAATCCTATTGTCCTTTAGAATTTCTTCTTAAGCTAGATACATCATGGGTAACCGTGGGATTTAGAGACATCTCTTGGTTGCATCAAAGAGACACATTACATTTAGCATTTTTCTTGAACCTGCTGATCCCCCTGGGCCTCTCTGAGTTTGTTGTAAAAAATGTAGCACACCTCTCCGCTGAGCACTCCTCCTCCTTACCATTGCTCTCAGCCCGTTTCTTTGGTGGAGCTGAGTTGGCATCAGAGGAACTTCTCTGCATCTCCATTCATGCGCCTTCCTGCTCACTCTCCCACAGACAAATCAGCATCACACACTTCCACGTTTTCTCCCTGTCTTCTTGTCACGCAACTCTGGCCTCTTTTGCCCTACATTGCATCGTTCCCCCCCGACCCGCTATCCCCTGCTCTCCTCCTTTCTCCTCTTTTTCCTTGAACAGCACACTGATGAAATTAGGTGATGTGGCCTTCATAGTATTAGATTTACTGACAGTGGTGATACAAGAGCTGTGGAAGGTCCTGGTGTGTTTTGAAGTTTGACTATTTTGCCAGACTTTTTGCTTCTATCGTGTGATGGAAAGTCGCTCGGCTGTAAGATCACTGAAGACAAACTTGCAAGGCAAAATATGAAAATCGCAATGTTTAAAAAATACCAAAAACAGTAGTATGAAGGTTATGCATCTAAAGATAAATTTGAAATGTATCCCACAAATATATGCAAGAACCAGATTTTTGCATCCATTGAAATCCTGCAGCTGCTGACTGGCTCCACTGTGAGTAAAACTGGTTTAATCACCTACTAATTTCTTTTTTAAAGAGGCTCCCCCGAACAAACATTTAGAAAACAAGCATTTTGTCTGGCACACTTATCTGAGTCATAAGTAGTGTGTGTCGCTCTAACTGCAGCCTTCCTTCCCACACTTGAGGTTTACCTTCACCTTCTGCAAGGTCTTTTTTTAGTTGGCAGCAAAGTGCAGCTGGAATGTTTTGCTTCAGCATTATCTGCAATTGAATGATTGACCTGAGCAAATTCAACAGCATGAACGATGCATTTCGAGGTGTTAACCAACTAACGCACAAAAATAGTTTTTCTTCAATACAGTCTCTCTCTGTCTGCAAGGTCATTAGAAACAATGATGTCATCTCTCTCCATATTTCTCTCTCTGTCTCTTTCTTCCTCTCTCTCTCTCTCCCTCTCCTGCAGCTCTCGCCCGCTGACAAGAGCCTGGAGTTTGACCGAGACTTTCGCATCAGGCACTATGCAGGGGTCGTAGTGTGAGTATCTTCAGCTGTTTCTTATTTATAAAAAGCTTTTTAAAAAGAGACTCGGGTTCTTCTCCCTCATGTCTCTGTGTTCAGAGTCGGATCGCAGCGCTCCAACAGGCTGCCTTCAGAGCACAGAGAGTTCATGTTTAAAAAATTAATCCTGATTCTCTGATGCTCATCACTTTCACAATTTGTTTTTATGCTGATCCTGTCTATAAAAGAACACCCCTCATACTTTTGTGTGTATCATTTGAAAAGCACACAAGAAGCAGAAGAATCAGCGATGGCTGCCAGCAACAATGGATCCGTTCCTTATTCCTTAAGATCAATATATTATTGGCTTCATAAATAGCTTATCAATTGTCCAAAAACTTATGAACTCCTATCCCCAACACTGCCACGTTTTTGCATTACCTGCATTAAGTTATTCTTCAAATTTGGGTTTTGTCACTTTCATTGATCTGAGGCTTCAAAAATACTCAATATTTAGAGCAACTGACATGAACTAAAAGTATTAACAATGTAGACGGAGGTCAGTAAACTCTAGGAAAAAAACATTAAGGATAAGATCAGCCCAATTCATAGATAGATGTTGATTGGATGCAAGCCAGTAACCATGACATATGGCAGGACATTAGAGGATGACACTGTGATTGATTGCACATCCATCATCTAATCCACACCTGCCGTGCTGCTCCTCAAAGGTACTCAGTGGTCGGGTTCATAGACAAGAACAAAGACACACTCTTCCAGGATTTTAAGAGGCTGCTGTACAACAGGTGAAACACACACACACAGTTACAAACAGGCACAGACCCTTGGTGACATGGCATCTGCTGTAGAAGCTGAAGTTTTTTTGTGTCGACTGTGAAACCTGCCTCTCCAGTTCCAACCAGGTGCTGAAGAAGATGTGGCCTGAGGGCAAGCTGAGCATCACTGAGGTCACCAAGCGACCGCTGACGGCCGCAACGCTTTTCAAAAACTCCATGATCTCACTGGTGGAGAACCTGGCCAGCAAGGTGACCCAAACTCACGGGCTTAGCTAGTGGGCTTTCCAAAACGTGAGCTGGACTTAACCCTAACCCTAATCCCAACAGCCAAACCCTCAACCCTAACCCCAACCCTAACCCCAACCCTAACCCCATGATCTGACCATCTAACCCCCCCAAACGCCCAACCCTAAGGGGGCACAACACTCTCGCCCTAACCCCCTAACCCCAACCCTTACCTCCTAACCCCGTAACGCCCTTACCCTCTAACCTCCTAACCCTAATCGGGTACAACACTCTCGCCCTCTCTCCCAACTCTAACCCTGTCCCTTACCCCCAACGCCAACTTCTAACCCTCGCCCTAATCCCAACCCCATAACCCCGATACCCTAACTCCAACCCTAACCATTAATACCAACCCTAACCCTAACAGGAAGATGATTTCTTGGAGATGGAGCTTGTGCTCATTTTTTTTTAAATTTTAGGTCAGTCACTCACACTCTGTCGCCCCCTGTTGGCCCCCCTAGGAACCGTACTACGTGCGCTGCATCAAGCCCAACGACGTGAAGTCGCCACTGCTGTTCGAGGAGGAGCGCTCCCGCCACCAGGTGGAGTACCTGGGGCTGCTGGAGAACGTCCGAGTGCGCCGCGCTGGCTACGCCTACAGACAGACATACCCTCGTTTCCTGCAGAGGTCAGTGCAGAGAGGCTTCCTCTGGCCCCCTGTGAGGGACACCTGTTTATTATGAATTCTTCTTCTCTCGTCAGCTGTTAGCCAAGCTGCTGCTGCTGCTGCTTTATTTGTTGGACATCTGAGGCCTATCTGCCATTTTGCAACTATACTTTTTGCCATTTCCTCCGAATGTCCTCATCCAGACACACACACACACACACACACAGACACACACACACTTGTGGCTGGTTTGCCCTCATTCCCCAGCTGTCACATTTGCCCGCTGTCCTCTTAGAGACCGTGGTGGCGAACGGAGGATTAGGCGACAAGTCTTCTTGCGTAACACGCCAACAAGTCGACTTTGGCGTTACATCACAGAGTCGGCCTTGTGAACCAGCTTTGAAATGAGGCAGGGTTGCCGTCTGCTAACCTTTCATCTTTGGACCATTTTTAATTATCCAAAGTCCAAGAGCACAAATGACTACAACTTTTTTTTTTTTTTAACTTTTGCTTCCATTAATGATTTTTCGTGTCGTTTACGCTAAAATATTATTTCTACCAATTTTATTGAACTACACGGTTTAAAGGTTGTCATTTTCTTTCTTTCGTGCAGTGTTTTTTTTTACCTTGTTATGAATGTACACAGCTCCTGGGGCAACCTGATGCCTGAGGAAAAGCCTTTAAAAGCAGCAAGGTCCCATGTTTGACTCATTAAAGCTCCTCACGTGTGTAATATGACCTGTGGCTGCCCACCCAGGGGTCCTGCTGCAGGTGCACCACACAATGATTTAAACCCTTTCACAAGCAGCAAGCAGCTCCTTTATTAATAAAGACGACCATTACAGCATCCCAGGAGCCAATTTTCTCTCCCCACTTCACATGTTATGTGATCTGTGGAGAAAATTGTATGACTTTATATTGACAATAATGAATGACAATACTGTGGAAGTGGCATGAAGACTGGACAGCAGTTCCAGTGAGACGCCAATTTCTTATGTTGATGAGTGATAATAAGCTAACTCTTAACGATGCTAACGCTACAGTACAGAGTTGAATACTTGGTGGGGAGCTTTAAGATTTTCTAATCTTGGGATTTGTCCCAACAAACAACCAACATTTTGCACAGACGTAGTGCTAAGCATTAGCTAGCATGTCCAGTACCATATTGAAATAATATATAGCGCTAACAAACGTTTATTTTCGTACACAAGCAGAGCAGATTCTTCATTGTTCTGTGCTCCGTCTCTGCTGCAGGTACAAGATGATCTCACAGTTCACATGGCCGAACCACGACCTGCCCTCCGACAAAGAGGCGGTGAAGAAGCTGCTGGAGGGCTGCGGCTTCGGCCAGGACACAGCCTACGGCAAAACCAAGGTCTTCATCCGGACACCTCGCACGCTCTTCAGCCTGGAGGAGCAGCGGGCAGACATGGTGCAGAGAATCGTCCTCTTCCTGCAGAAGGTACGGCTGCAACCCCTCTGGTGGACCCTAGGAATTCCAGAGTTGCTGATTTCACTGTTAAAAACTTAAGTTATGTCTTTATTGCGTGGATATGTTTGTGTATTTACCTGAAGCACAAAGTCACTGTATAAAAGCGTCTGCCAGTCATATCAACAGCTGATTAGACCCTTTAAAGCCAAAACCTGGGATATTTGGATTTTAAGGTCAGTCGTGCTGTTTTTTTCACCATTGACTTTTTTACTTTTCAAGAACCTGGGAAACTAGAATCAACATTATTATTGAGCTCTGCATACCAAATTTGCCTCTTAATGTCTACAAATCTCTCTCTCAAAAAAAAATAGTCCTCTCAGTGTGACGTGCTTTGAACGATTGGCCATGAATATCGATGACGGTTTGTGCGTCTCGGTGGGTGGAAAGTCCTTTGTGCGTCACTGGATGCCTCATGGGTCAATGTAAGAGGTTTACTGCCTCGTGGTGATTGGAGTGCGTAGGCCGAACTGTCAGGAGGTGCTTTATACACCAGGGACACTGTAACCTGACACGGCCGACGGATCTTTGCCCAGATCCTTTAGATTTATTCACGAGCCTCTCAGGAAGAGGAGCCCAGAGCATTGAAACTGGGTGAAGGCCTTTCAAAACTACCCGGGAGCTGATTGGCGGAGCCTAGAGTTTGTCACGTTCAACCAGTCAACCTCGCTGTAGTTTCATGTTTTCATCACAAGTCCCTTTTCTCAACTGGAAACTACACTTTTCAAGACAGATCCACAATAATTACAATTTGAGATATCAGCGATTTTATTATCCGAACACGTGGCGCACCATGTGATCAACCCATCAACAAAACAGTGTGGGTGAATTCCTCCACAGCCATGAAAGCTCGCGCTTCAATCCCTGAGTCCCCGTCGATGATGGATCACTCGGCCGACCCTGCCGCCATCGATCGGGGCCCGACCCTCAGCAGGCTCCTCCTGCTGACGCACCACATGCGCACGTCCTTCCGCTGCTCCCTCGGGGGAGGGTTCTATCTTGTATGTCCCTGGATTAGCAGCCTCCATAACCAAAGGAAAGGCCCCTCCCCCAAGAGACGCTGCTTTTTCAGCCCAAACAAGCAGAGGCGGCGATGCATTGAAGGGGGATGGAGGGGGAGGGGGAGGGATATTTATTTAGTCTTAACCTCTGTCTACGCCGAGGCCATGCACGCACGCACGTGCACGCACACGCTGACTCACGCACTCTGGGACATGTTGCAGCCTCAGCGTGCCAAAGAAATCCCCTTATCATCACCTGGCACACCGGCCGGTGCCCCGGCGCTGCGACTGCCACCGGGGCTCAGGCTCAAAACTCCCACCGAGCTGTGAGAGAGATGCTCGTTCTGCCTCAACACACACAACACACACACAAAAAACCGTGAAAAAACATATTTTTCTTTGGCTGCACCTTCAATTTGACCCTGAAACTGCTCTGAATGCTGCTACTTTGAAGAGGAGGAGGAGGAGGAGGAGGAGTGGCTGTAGCGAGGGATTGGGGGCAGGAGAAGAAGAAGGAGGAGGAGGAGGAAGAGGAGGAGGAGGAGGCGTCTTCACAGCTCCATTTAATCCTTTACGCCTCCTCATCTCCCTGCCGGCCGCTCAATCACGGCCGACCTGGAATTTATAGCGTCCGAGCTCGACTCCATTACCCCTGAACGCTCCTGCTGCCGCTGCACCTCCTCCCTCTTCATGCCGGCGCCATAAAAAACCCACGAGCCCAACATATAGATACAGATTATCATGAATAATGCACAGGCTGCCCTGCCCCCGCCTTCCCCTCTGTCTTAGAATGAATATTTCATAAATCGAAGCTCAGCCATCCGCATCACATTAAGTGTCGGCACTTGTCGGCACAGTCGCAGAGACAAGAGAGTCAGCCCCCCACCGCCTCCCCTTCCACCTCCCCCACCCAGCACAACCAACATGTATCTGGAGCTGCTGCCTTAATTGCTTCCAAAGCACTGACACGCCGCTCTCCGCTGCGTAGCTGTCGGACTGTGTTGCGTTCGCGCCGCGTCGGCCCTTTCGCGGCGCAGCCTCGTCAGGGGTTCAGCCGAGCTAAGAGGAGGACGTCCGCATCGGACAGAAGCCCTTACACGTTGCGTTCCCCAGTGGAGAGCTCATTTGGGGAGGCAGTGGAATATGTCCAGTTACGAGAGAGAGAAAAAAACAATGGGCGGAAGGATCCGAGGTATCTGTGTGTGGCGCCTGCTCAACCTCGGCACAAACGCCGTCTCTAATCCTCGGATTCGCCTCTGAGCATTAAATAGAAAAAAAGAAAGAGAGGAAAAAAAGCGTTTAAGCAATCACCGTGAAGCGATCATCTCCGCGGCAGCAGATCAAAGGAGCATGGCTCAACTCCTCATGTTAAGATCACACCACTGGATTTATTTTTTTTTGGAATGGAGGATAATGTTTCCCCGCTCTTCTCTGTGAAGGCGAAATCTTCCTCTTTGTGTCCCTGGATTCCCTTCACTCATCTTGTCGCCGCAGATCCTGTGACTCAGCCGACAACAGGTTTTTGTGTTCAGCACCCACTGTACTGCCCTTCCCACCAACTGCCATCACAGTTCACTCTGCGTGGAGAACTGCACAACACAACACAACACAACGCAACACAACACAAACAGCCTGCAACGAAGCCACAATTCAGAGAAGTTTCCTTCCTCCCCTCGTCATTGAGTCTAGCTTGGGGTTCAGAGTCAGAGTTGGCTATTGTTCTGGCTGTGCTTGAAATGTGATATTTGTCCGAAATATTGAATCGCTGGCGCTACCCCCTTCTCTCTGACAAAGTAGCGAGAAACTGTCACTAAACACCAGTTTTATAAAACCGAGGTCATCAAAATGATAGCGATTAGAGCCAAATGTGATCTGAAGGTTTTGCTGTGTCAAAGATTAAAGGAAAATAAGATGCTGATATATAATACACATCCATGGCACTGTTTAGTAGTTACAATTATGCTGTAAAATATGGTAATTCTTTGTTTGTTATTTTTAAATATCATTTTCCTCCTGAAGTGACATCATACCTTGATATTTTGATACGTTGCATCCCAAGTAAAAAAGAATACACGGCAAAAATATTTAAAAATGCAAGTTGCAAGATGTTTTTTAAAAGGTGGTTGATTCTTATTAGCATTAGCAGTCATTGTGTGTGCATTCCTCAATAGGTGTTTGTGTAAAGAACAGTGCTACTGTTTATCCTGACATTGCTCTGGGGTATTTGTGTATTGACCACAAATATTGAGTCTTTGACCAGTAGGGGTGCTGTGGAGACAAGGATTTTAGGAAAAAAATTAAAAATTGATCCCCGTTCCAGAACTGCTAGCGTTGCAGTGTTGCGTTCTGCCGGCTGCTTGCCTTGCGTGTCCTTTGAGGGTGTCCCTTGAAACTGTCGCCACTGGTCTCCCACTCTATTGGCTCCTGTCCCATCTAATTGATGGATGAACCATTCCGAGCTGATCACTTGGCAACTCTAATGAGCGCCTCTCCTGATGAAAATTTTGAGTCAGACCCATGTCACATGACTGTACACTGCACTAGCAGGGTGCTAAGACATTTAGCAGGGCGCGATGCTGAAAACAAAGAGGGAAGGGAAGACAGTGAGCCTCTGCTTAGCGCCATCATCAGAGCGCCTTATTGATTCATCATAACGACTGCTGGCATGTTCTTGTGCCCGCCCTCCCCCCTCCTCTGTGACAGCCTGTACCAATGCATCACACACACACACACACACACACACACACACACACCACCTCCCTCACCGGACTGAGTCACGCCCCTCTGATTCCGCCTCCCTCCGCCCACCGTGTGCAGCCAGCATGTCAGTGGAAAAGCAGCTCGATATCCCCAGAGGATGTGGAAAGTCAGGCACTCAGCAGTGAGCTGCAGCCGAGTGTGTCGATGGTCTGGACGTGGCCTATCTGTCTTTCCATGTCGGAATGGAGTCTTTTTTTTTTCTTTTTTTGCCTCAAGGTGACAAGAATGTCAGAAGTGGTGGGAGTGTTTTTATGTTGAATCTATGGCTGCGGGTGAAATAAACAGTTCACCACCTGCAGACTGCAGACTTTCTGAATTCAAACGTCCAGATTTTTCATGTCTGCTTATTTATTATACACGTCCAGGAATGATTAGAGGCAGTTTGCTGAATCGATTGAATAAATTGTTATACTCCTCAGTGAGTGTTCTGAGAAAGAAAACATGAGTTTTGTACATTGCCTACTAGGTTAATTTACTGAGAAGAATAAATACATCTGGATGCTGCAACCAGTTTAGCTTTAGCCTGAACTTTACTTCCAGACAATGAATGTGGGCCCAATAAACTGGACCAAATAATAATTAATGTGTCTTTTCTCTCAGGTTTTATTCTGAACTTAATTTTGCTCTTTTTGTTCAACACCGTATTGACACAGTCAGTCTGTTGTCTGTTTAGGGCTATAAAATTTACGGTCTTTTTTTTTTTTTTTTTTAAACTAAACTAAACCAAATATTTTAGCACCTGCTTTGGTCACGTGAAAACGTCCTACAAACCTTCAAACGATTTCAAATGATTTCACGCCGCCACCACCTTCTTCCAGCTCTGCGTCTGAAGAGAAGCTCTCACCAGTTGCCTTTTAACTCATCCAGCTTTCGCCCAACGTGCGTCTCAATCAGCGCCAACACGCTCGCAAATCAAAATAAGGCCCCCGCAATCTGTCTCGCTTTGTTGCCATCACAGATCCCCCAATCTGGCTTTGATGAGCTCGTAAATCCTGCCGAGGTCAGGCTCCATGAGGGCCGACTCTCTTAAGGGATGATCACATGGTTTTATTGGCCGGGAGAGGAAGGTGTGGGTGGGGGAGGGGGGCGGGCAGAACGTCAGGGAGGAGCGCCGCCTCGTTATTGGCCTGATTTATCCTCGTCCCCCAGGGGTGTCGTCTCGGCGAGCTCGGCAGCAGAGGCCCAGACGGCCGGCGCTCCTAAAACCTCCCGCTGCCCTCCGTGCGCCTGCCGGGCACCTGCCGGGCACCTGCCGGGCACCTGCCTCACGCCGTAACAAGCCTCCGGCAGGCCAAGAAGTTTTATTTCCTCCGTTATCTGACTCATTGCCGCTTTGTGTCCGTGTAGTTTGTTTCCTCTGTGCTCCTTTCGCCCGCAGCCTCTGCCACTCGCCATCTTATTAGTGATTTGTTGCCACGACAAACACAGCGGCGGCTCTGGCAAAGGCCCACGTGCGCCATTTGGCTGCGGCGCTCGCAGCATCTCATCTGAGCCCAGCGGAGGAGGCATCAGCCAGCGTGTCGCGTGAAGAAGACACTTCATTCCATACACATATACAGTATATACATGTACACACATAGAGATTCTTTCTGATAATACAGTATAATATTGTATATTCTACTTATGCAATCAATACCTTACAAAATATTTAAAATATGATGATATAATACATGTTTGTGACTATTTGCAGCAAAGAAATACAAGAGAGACGTTATCATGATGAAATGTATCACTTAATGCACAGTTAGAGTGATGCAATAATTGGAAGACATAAGACATGTAAATAAACAAAAAAATTATTGTATATATTGAACGCAATACATTTTTCAAAAACACATTTCTACAGTATATTAATATAAAACACATTTAAGTATTGAAATATCATTCTGTAGTCTAATCATTATTTAATAGTCCTCACGGTCCCACCCCCAAAGCTAAGTGAATATATAAATAAACTGAATGTTCAAGGGCGGTATTATTAACACATTAGAATGCGGCTGCATTCAAAGCAGCAACTCACCACAGAAGCTTAGAAATAATCTTTTGTGACAAATTAATTACCTTGATACTAATATATCGGTTTTGAAATGTGTGACTTGCCATGGTTGTTATGAGTGCGAGGTTCATTAGCCGCCCACTATGTCACACCGATAACTCAAAGAGCTGCGTCTGCGTCAGTGTTTTGTTTGTGAGTAAGATCACTGAGGCTGTTGGTTAGTCACTGTTTTTCTTTTTCTTTTTTTTCTCTTTTCTTGACATCAGCAGAATCTGCAGTTCTGTTCAAGCTGAGAGTAGAATAAAAACCCATTTGGAATACTATAAATATCCTTTTCTCCTACAGGGAAATGTGATCTCACATATATTAAGTTGTTTGTACTTGATTTCTTTGCCTCAGAGGGTTCACACTGGGTCATTTATTTCTGCTCTTCCTAATTCACTGAAGCAAAACAGACTATAAATAATAACGTTAAGGCTGTTTGGGAGCATGTTTGGTCATTTATTGATCCCTCCAACCACCCACCAGCGATGAATATGTACTTGTAAGCCCATTATGTATCAGGGACAGTGCAGCGTGGAGGAGACAAGGTTGCTGTTAGAGCTGAGAGGCTCATTTACAGATTAACACTAAGCTGGTTGTTGCATCGGAAACTCTGTCCGCCTTCTTTTTTATTGCTCGCTCAAAAAAATAATTCAAAACTTTGAATAATATTTATTATGATGACTTAGTGGCAGCTGCAATTTTAATGCATGTTTCAGGTTAAAATGTTTTTCAGTCCTCTTTTTAAAATAACAAACCAGCGATCATGAAAAAATACTGGAAGGGTGTTAATGCATCAAAACAGGGTTTATGGCTCTGCTGGGTCCCATTTCCTGTTTTATGGGATGTAATGTTCCACTCAGACTGGATTTGGTTACATGGGCGTTTCTTTATTTAGCCTTTTCTTCAAGTGATGCAATAAGTAAATAGAACACAAGTGGAAATAATTCTGCTTTTGCACAATTATGAATAGGAAATGTTTTAATATTTGATATTTTCTCAGCATATCCTGCTTTTAGCTTGATATAAAAAAAATCCTAGTTCTTGGTGTTTTGCTTAATGCTTAAAAAAACATGGAGTCAGGCTTTATAGTCCTTCACTAAGACTATAACATAGTTATAGCAGAGCTGTTGAAGAAAACTAGGTTCTTCTTTTGCCATTTCCTGGGCCTCCTGATCCAGACTGAAGACCTCCTTGAGGTTGGAATTGAAAAAACTTTAAGAAACCAACAATACTCATTACTCCCACTAACTAGCTGCACTGTCTCTCTCCAGGTGTGGCGAGGAGCGTTAGCTCGCATGCGCTACCGGCGGATGAAGGCAGCCCTCGTCATCCTGCGGGCGTACCGCCGCTACAAGGTGAAGTCGTACATCCGTGAGGTCAACAGGCGCTTCAAGAACGTGGCCTCCATGAAGGACTACGGCCGGCACGTGAAGTGGCCCACGCCCCCGAAAGTCCTGCGCAAGTTTGAGGAGGCGCTCAGGAGCATCCACAGCAGGTTCCTCATCAGTCCACATCCACCAAATTTATATTTTTATTTATTTTTATTTTATTTGAAGAGGACAATGCACATTCATTTACATTCCTGTTACATTCCTGTCAGTGTGTCGGTGTTAGCCAGAGGCTAGTTTTCAACCACAGTCCTCTGGCCTGATGTTAAGAACCATTAAAAAAACACATAAAAAGGACACAAGGGTCATATTATATAAAATAATAATTGATAATTGAGATAGAGGTGCAGTAATGCCAAGACCAGAGCAAGGTTGGAGTTGTGCTAAGATGGACTAAGAAACACAACGACACCAAAGACGCACAGTGTAATAAAGTGCTACAGTGCTCATGGAATTATTGCAGTGCTCATAGAAAATATTGTTTCGTAGATCTTAGTTTTATTGGGGTGAAAAACGTCCTGGGAAAATGCTTTTTAACCGTTAGTGTATATTCTATTATGTAATTGCAAAAATAGCAGTGGGAGGGCTTCCTTTCGAGCCTTTCAATCTGCTGTCTTTGAAGAAAATCAGCGTTTTAAATTTCCTGATTCAAAAGCAGATCAGTGCCAAGGAAACGTTTTGCCTCAGGTGTTATTTCTCGTCCAGATGCGTCCGTTTGAAGACACTTACACTTGTTTCCTTGAGCCCGGAGCTCTCACTGTGCATTGATTTTTTTTTTTTTTTTGCCTTTCCTCCATCAAAGACTGTTCACCTCCTTTCATCCCCAACGTCTTCTTGTTTGTTTCGCTTCGGTTTAAAGCTGGTTAAGGGAAAAAAAAAAAAAAACGCTTCTTTGGAAATTAATGTTGACTGTCAGGACGTGTGAGTGAAACAACCTTGTGCACAAAGAAAAAGTCGATTTTCCTGCTCTGACTTTTTCTCTGTGTGTGTCTTTGTGTGTGTGTTTTGATGCGTCCCCCCCTCCAGGTGGTGGGCTTGGACCCTGATCAAACGACTCTCTCCAGAGGAGGCGCTGCAGGTCAGGGCCAAGGTAGCTACTCTGGAAGCCCTGAAGGGCCACCGGGCCGACATGGGACTGCTAAGGGCTTGGGAAGGAAACTACCTGGTGAGTGTGATGGATTGTTTTTCACTCATGAAACAGAAACAACTGCTGTACCGCCAGATCTTGTGTATTAAAAATAGCCAACTGCTGAAATATTTACTAAAACTATCTGAAATTCTAACTCTGCTATGGATCGCTAAGAGTTCAGGTCCAAAGTCCTGCTCATCCATCTTAAAATAAAACTCCAGTTTTAGCATTAATGAACCAGTTCAGCATGTTCTCAAATGCAACGAGGAAAGATACAGTCTTTGCTTAAAAAGCCTCGCAAGTGGACAAAGGCGGAAAAAAAAGTGGCTGTGAGCTTGTAAACAGCGGCTGCTGTCTGAGACGTCAGCATTGATGCTGCAGGAGTGACAGGTTTCACAAAACAGGACAACAAAGAGGAGGAAAAAGACGTTAAAGGTTTCTCCCCTCGCTGCTAACTGGCTTCAAGAAGAGTTTAGCCAAACACTGTGGCTCGCCAGGACCGTGTGCTGTTACCCACTGCAGCATTGTTTGTTTGTTTTGCTCCCAAATGTTCTCCCTGGGCTCTTTTCCAGATGGATGTATGAAATGAATCCAATAGATTTGGGAGACATTTTAACTGCTGCGGCCTGCAAAAGACATTTTTGAGTGGTAAAAATAGGCTCCGTTATTTTTGCCAGGTTGCCCAGCAACCGTCAGAAGCGCCAGGACTTCTTGCCCATTAGACGTCTGGCAAACAACTGGCCACAAATTGGCTTCTTGCTGTTTTTATATTTCAGATTTTGTCTCCATACATAAAAAACACACATAATTTGTTTTAAAAAAAAAAGATAATTGTGAAAACATTGCTATGTTGATATGTGGCGAAAGTCAGCAGGCTTGGGTCGCGTTCAGCCGGGAGCGTCCGTGAGGTTAAACACGGCCGCATCTCTTTTCTTCTTATTGACGCTGACAGAAGCGGGACAACCCTGACCGAGCCTCAGCCTTCTCGCTGGTGGCCAGCGAGCTGCAGCGCAAAGACAAATTCATGCGGGTTCTCTTCTCCTGCAACGTGCGGAAGGTAAAATACCGCCCGGACACATGGTGGCGTGCATCTGTCGGCGCACATTTGAACACACACACAAGTGACTGCGTGTGTGTGTGTGTGTGTGTGTGCACGTGCAGGCGGGACTAATGAGCTGCTTTGTTTTCACCCCAGATCAACCATTTCCACAAGGTGGAGGACCGCGCTGTGCTCATCACCGACCGCCACCTGTACAAGATGGACCCCCAGAAGCATTTCCTGGCCATGAAGAGCATCCCCCTCTACAACGTACGGAACACTGCTCCTTTTCCACAGCATTTTTATGTAGATTACGTCAGATAAAAAAAAAAAAAAGAAGCTCTGAATCGCTGATTCGAGTCCGGATGGGTGAATCACAGTGCCACGAGAATCACTTACGCGGAATTACCATTGGTATGAGAGTAAATCTCATCCTGCACACTCGAGTAACTCCACAATGAATAACACTGCCAGTTACGCTAACAAAAGAGGACGCTCCCTAAAGCACCATAGTGTTGATTGGTTATCACAGTGCTAATATCTGGGACAGGAATAGAGACAAGAGAGACAAGAGACACCATCCTTTTTGTTCGCAGTTGCAGTTCCGTGAAATATTAATTTTATTAATACCCCAGGGGATTTTCCTAAACCCTAAAAAAAATGACAGTTACTGTCATTTTTGCACCGTGGCAGCTTCATGTGTATGTCGGCAGTGAAGTGTCCTCAACCGTGCTCGTAAGACGGTGTGGCGACACTGTCTCTCACACACACACACACACACACAAACACAGTTTGAAAGAAGCCCGATCACGTGACGCAGACATATGGGGAGACATCAGTGTCGCAGGACAGGGGGCCACCGTGGAGGTTTCACACTGACACATAAGCTCCTGTAAATGTCCTGTATGTTACACAATCCAGACACACACACAACCAGATCCCTGGTTCACCCTCTCATGTGTCTACTAAGCCCGGGGAAACCCCTGTCCTAAAAATCATTGCATTAAAATGGTAAATGGACTGCACTTATATAGCATTCACCCATTCACTCACACACTCACGCACCAATGGGTGGCTGCTGCCATGCAAGGCGCTGCCAGCCCTATTGGGAGCAGTTTAGGGTTAAGTGTCCTGCCCAGGGACACCACGACAGACAGGGATTTGAACCACCAACCATTGGACAACCCACTCTACCTCCTGAGCTACAGTTACATATTATTGCAACGAAGCCCAGTTTGAGCCTGTGTGACTGTGACATTGCAGCAGTGGAGGAGGACGTGCGCTTTAATAAACACGGCCGTGCTTCCTGCCAGTGGGAGGGAACCTAATGTCAGCAGACTTGGACAAGTGTTTTCTATCGTTGTGTGACAGAGCGCTGTCTTATCTATCAGCGGTGGTGGAGGAGGAGGAGGTCAGACTGAAGGGACAGCCGTTGGCTGCTGGTTGATTAGCGGTCAGAAGCTAAAACCACAGTCGTCCTGCTGGCTGCCTTCAACCCCCTCCTGCTCCTGCAGGCCTGTGGAACCAGCGAGGAGCCGGTGGCGGCTGCGGCGGCAGCCTGATAGATGGCCGGTGATGTAAAGTGAGCAGCCTGCAGCCGTCTACAGCGGGATTTAAGGCCCGTCTGATGACCGTGCAGTGGCAATGAGATCATCTTCCCGCGTTCTGCTCCGCAGGAGAATCTGCATCAGTGACTCATCTCGCCCTTCTTTTTTTTTCCTCCTTCCTTTGCCGTCTCTTCCCTCTCCCCCTCTTTCCACTCCTCCCACTCCTCTCACTCCTCCCCCTCCTCTCACCCCTCCTCCTCCTCCACCCCTCCCGCTCTCCCCTGTCACTTCTCGCCCACCGCTGTTGTCATGCCAACCTCCCTGGAGACGGTGTTGTCATGGATACTGTGCAGCCGGGCAGATCAGCTGATGTCTGGTGTTGCTCGGGCGGGCGGTCGCGCGCGCAGCTCGGCCTCCTGTACCGAGTTGGTGCTCCTCGTAACCCACATTGCCTTCAGATTGAGACATTCATCAGGCAGGACTGTCCAGTTAACAGCCGCATGCAAAATTAGGTTGTTTAAATGACACCCAGCCTAATTAAAAACCCTCCCTCAAATGTTTTTGGAACAGTGGTGTCTCTGCAAAGTCCCTCCTTTACTTCTTCTTGCTGAAACACACAGTTCTGGTCACTGACGTCAAGCCCAGCCAGCTGTTTGTTCTGCCCTGACGGCTGCTGTGGTTTTGATCCTTCCCAATGCTGGGAAGGTGGCGTCTATACAGCCACTGGGTAATTGATCGAATGCGGCTGGTCCCTTGTAGTCCAGGATAAAAGTGGGTCTAATGTGGGACCTGTGATGTCCTTCACTGGATGATGTGCAAGTCTGTTTTTAGTGTAAATGGGATCAATTGGCGAGGTTTCTGCTGTAGACGCTTGAAAGGGGAATTTAGAGGACACATTCTCTCATTCTTAGCGCCGGAACACTGAAATAAGACAAAGATAAATATTTCATATGTGAGACTGAGTTTGAAAAGGTCATCGTGGCCCTTGAAACGGAGACGAACAGAGGTTTTATTCATCTGAATAATCTCACATGTGAGATCTCAGGCCAAAGGTGTGTCAGAGACGTAATTTATCAGATGTCGTCATTTATGAAGAACATCTTTAAGCGTCTCTGATGAAGCCTGCGATGACGCTGACTGATTTGCGTTGTTGCATCATCACACCAGCGTCACCCTTCTTTTGTTTTCCCTGGCTGATTTTATTCCCTCCTTACATGTAGAGGAGATCTTGCGTAACCTGAACTCGTTCTCATGAGAGCGCCCAGGCAGAACCTGTTGTTCCGACGTTTTGGCTGCAGAACAGAATGCATCGCACCAGCGAGTGAACACCTGGTGCTCTGGCTGCGCAGGCTTTATAAAACCCAGACCAGACATCAGTGGAAAGCAGTGCAGTGTGAAAAGGCCTGACAAGTTCTATGAGTGCGTGAGTGAGTGGAACATCTTGTTACTGTCATAAAATTGGGATTCTTTTCTTCTAAAACTGAGAGAAAATTCAATCCAGATTTTATTTTTAAATTGTGCCGCAGTTTATCTTTTTATAATCTCCTCGCTCATGGAAGTCAATTTCCCTAAAATGCTTGTCACTTGTCTCCAAACAGATGACATCCAATAAATCTTGATATTAAATTGAGACAATTGAGTAGAGAAGCTTCACAGTTTAGCAGCATTTGTGATGGATTATAATTTTGACGTTTTTCAGCGCAAATCGCATTCCGAAAAAAATCCTAAAAATAATAAACTCCATTTCAATCAGAGTCGGCCGCAATATGCCTCGTCATTGGCCCAAAGTGCTGAAACAAATAAACACAGTTGGGGAGGTGGGGGGACGGTAATGATGTTGAGTAATGACTTGTGTCACCGTGCTGGAGATTTGTCCTATTTATCAGGATTGAACAGTCAACTGGTCACCTAAACGCCACGTAACACTGGCAGAATCCGACAAGGAAATAGAGTGTGCGCTGTGTCATTAGACAGCTCATTAGAAGGCCGGCTGTCGTTCCGATCTATTAGTCCTTTAATATAAATGTAAATGTAATCGGCGCCATGTAATTAACTGCTGAATTGCTTTGGGCCTCAGCTCACTGTGGTCTTGGTGAAGTGTTTGTTTGCAAGGAGGTGAAATGCTCTCGCTGGTGCGTCGTTTTCTTCTCTCGCCGCAGGTTGCAAGCCTGTCCCAGCCTCTTTAATGAACTATTTTTCCCAGCACCACAGTTTGATGCGTGGAGATTAATGCTACCTGACTGGCTGCCCCGCGGCACGCTGCTGGCGTGAACACGCGGCGCTCTGGGTTGAACTCCGAAAGACAAATTAAGGAGGGAATGAAAGGCTAAAGACCAGAGGGAAGGGGAGGCTGCAGAGAAGCGGGGACAAGTGTCTCAGTTAAAAAGGATTAAAAGGAAATAAAGCTGCAAGCTACAGACCTGTTTGGTCACCTGCGGAGATGTTGCAGGAGCTTTATCCTGTTTGGAGGGTGTCGGTAGATCGGGCGGGGGGGGCCGCTCCCATGTCCTGTGAAACTAATCAACCCAATCACTACCGGGTTTCTATTCCCACCCTGTGTATACGTTCCCTACAGCTGATCCTGTCCAGGGGGTTCTGAGTGGAAAAAGATGTGACTGGGCCAGTGGGACGGTGATCGATAAATCTGTTCGGCTTTGCAGCTTCGCTTGTTGTTTTTTGTTGGGGGGGAAAAAAGCTAATGCAGACAAATGGAAAGTGGAACGGCTCAGCTCGATGAATCCTGACATAGTGAACTTGTGTCTGCTTGTTTCAGCCACCAAAAGGTGTTGAATGTGCATATATGTGCATATATATATATATGTATTGCCCTGTTTTTTTGCAAAAGACAGAAATGCACATCTGGTGGAAACAGTTGTTGTGTTGTTGTAGAAAGAGAACAGACAAAAGATTATCATTGCGATGTCCATTAAAAACATTGCCTTGGGCTTGGCAGCCTGGTTCCTTTGCACTGGACTAGTGGATGCAAATTCTGCAAATGGTCTTTTTCCATTTCCTCAGAATCCTCCTGATAAAATCTCAAAAACTGTTTGTCGAATTTACTGAGGATTTATTTTCTTCAAACAAAAGCTTCTTCTTCCACCAACCGCAGCACGTGAAACAAACAGAAAATACAACCACACCCCAGCCCCGTCCCACAATCAAGCGCTGTTCATCACAGGTGTGAGGGCAATTTTTAAATTAAACTTAAATTATATCCAAATTTATTCATCATGCAAAAAACATATTCCAATCCTTAACAATTTTACTTAAATTTAGCCGTTTGTAATTGCAAAAAATAATAATTTTACTAAATCAGTCTCAACACCTCCACCTATGCTGCAATCAGGGTAACCTTCGTGCCTTCAGACTGCAGTACCTGGAGAGAACCCACACAGACACGGGGAGAACATTCACACTCCCTGGAGAAAAGCCTCTGGCTTGGAACTGAACCCGTGACCTTCTGAATGCAAGCGGAGCTCACACACACGCACACACGTTCATGCAGATGAGGTTCAGTAGAATGTTTCCACAGTCCCACCGGTCACCAGTCATCAGTGTCATCAGACGTGGATCTCGTGCATGAACTGCTCGACGCACACTGCAGCCTCGCTCGCACCTGTTCCCCTGTTTCTCTTCCCTGCTCCTGTTTGTTTGTATTTAATTAGCCGTCTCCTCTTCCCCTCTGCCTCTCTGGCGCCCTCCCAGGTGACAGGAGTGAGCGTCTCCCCGGGGAAGGACCAACTGGTGGTGTTTCACACCAAGGACAGCAAAGACCTGGTGGTGTGCCTGCAGGGCATGGTGCCCGCCCACGATAGCCGCATCGGCGAGCTGGTCGGCACCTTGCTCAGCCACTTCAAGAGGTGAGTGGCGGGGCCACACGTGGGGGAATTGTTGGGGTCACTTTGCTCCGTCTCTGTGTCGTTCCCGTTCTCGATTGGCCCTCAAAATGGCTTGTGAACAAGCACCTGCCCGGCCAATTGCATAATATTGTGGTCTAATGGCACGAAAACCAGACAAAATGCTAATAAACGGCATCGTCAACATTAAACACCATCAGCAGCCAAAATGAAAATCGCAGATTGTGTTGTTGCAGTTTCTCTGAACTCTATGGGCAATTTTAGATTAAACTGGCAGCTACATAATTGGAAAACATTATGCTGGGGCTATAACAGAAAACATAATTGACCAATAATTTCACAGTGAAATGTTTGCTTGTCTCAAACGGTTGTGACAGAAAATACAAAAGAAAAGATGCAATTTTTATGAAGTGACGATGTGAAATGTTGCGTGATGATAGTTTATTTTATGAAGCGTTTTCCAGCCTGAAAGTTGGGCCTTGTTCACACTGCCAGCCAAAATCCAATTTTTATACCATCCAGATTGAAACCAGATGGCTTTTTTTGTAGTCACAAATCACATGAAATCCGATTTTTGCAAACCGCATTGAAACCACCTTCGGGAGGCAGTTTCAAATGGCATTTGGGCAGAGGCGCCTCAGTCTGAACAGCTCCAAACACCCTGATTGGTTTTGACTGTCCGTGACTTCAGGACAGGATTCTGAGGAAGCTACGCTAACCTGAAACTCCATATACATTTCATTAGTCCAAGCCTGACTGAGTGATGTGTCCAGCTACAGATATGGATAACAAAAAAATGCTGGCAGTCATTTTGTCTTGGGCTCCGGTTTACTAATGTTCATTTCAATCGTGCTAAGAGCTAACAGTAGTTAGCACTGAACCCTTTCTCACTTGCAACTGAGAGCACGAAACAGTTTATCTATATTTTACATACATGTAAATTACAAGTGCAGTGCCTGTCGTGAAGTGTGTGCTAATTTTAAATGTGCTCTACAAGGGATTTGTAATCTATATGACTGGACTACAAAACACACAGCCTGGCTTTTCACACCACCTGGCTATAGTCTAGCACAGCTAGACAAAGGTTATTGGTATCACGAGAGCAATACAAGCATGTGCACACACGCATGCACACACACAAACACACACACGCGCACGCACTCTATAAAGAGCTATATTGTTTTTGTTTTTTGCTGTTAGTAGTTGGTATGTGGTCCAATATATGGACAAATTTCCCTACACAACATTTCTTTCCTGTCTTGGTGGGTTTACATGAGGTCAGACTTAGACACTCTGGTTGCTTCTCCACTTGGAAAAAAAGGTTCCAGACCTCACTGACTTCCTCAAACAGCCCTGCAGTAGTTCACGGTTCACTTTAGCTGCTCGAGTAAAAGAAAATGAACGTCACATTGGCATGAAGTCCTTGACTCAATAGTATTTTTATCATTCGAAAGCCTTCAGGTTGTTGTTTTCTTCCACTGTGAGGAGTCAGTGAGTTGTGTTTTGACACTGTAGCCTCAGCGTAGACACACATCCACACATAGCCTCCACACATAGCCTCCACATAAAGAGGAAATGGGAGCTAATGCCCAACAGTAGTCGAGAGATTTTTTTTTAATTATTTTTGTTTGATAAATACATTAAATAATGTGTCCTAATTAAGGAGCAACAGTCTTTGGTTTCAAACAGAATTGTCGGTGTAGTTGAGCTTCAGTTTGGCAGAGCAGAGGGACGCGGGAACTGCAGCTACATTGCTGTCTTTCCTTCCACTCCACTAACTCAAAGGGATCCGGTGGTCGAGCGGAGGATGCAGCGAGTGACGAGGGAGAAATGAGTGACTTTGTGAAGTTGTGAATGCTGCAGCTAGTTTTAAATGCAGCATTTTAGAGCATTTTGCTCTCAAGGAGTGACAGAGGAGGACAGACAGAGAGGAAATGATACAAACTGCTGAGCTGCAATTAATAAACAGCAGTAAATATATATTATATTATATATATAATACATACATATTGTGACTGTCAATTGTTTCAGATTGCAGAGGCTGCAGTTTTTATACACATGATATCCAGCTTTGGGATGAAATTTCAGAATGCACCTAAAGTGCACCTTCCCTTTTCAACGCACATGTTCCATCATTCAGTGCCTCAGCACTAGCATGCTTATGGCAAAAACATTAACAGCAAAAATCACAAAGACAAGTGTCTGATCCATTAAAGGCCCCTCTGACTGTTCTGGTTCAATGTATTGAACCCGTTCTCTTCATCGTGCTGTTCGCATTCAGGCTTCATGAGACCAAAGACGACGCCTAACAAACACTGACTGTGACAAATCCTCCACTGTTGTCAGCATGCTTCTGCATGCTTCTATTGAAAAGCCTTACTTTAATATTACAACATATCTTTTTCACTCTTTCCATAGATTTCACACCAAAGTCAAATATCCCTAAATTAGTGTGAGTGGTTTTTGCACCAAGTCCCATCATACTGCATGCACGCTATCTCGGGTCCCAAGGTGTTATAGTGACATTTTGATGTTGTTGCACGCCAGCCAGTGCTAGTATGTGCACTCTGAGGATGTGTGACCTTTAATTTCCCCGCAGGCATCATTCTTTTCACTCATTATCCAATTGGCTCAATCGTCTGGGCCCTCCCGTATCGACCTGTTTGTCTCCCTGTATATGATCCTGTGTGAATGTGTGCGCTGGGAAGTGGGGTGTGTGTGTAGGGGGTGGGGGTGGGGGGTGCGGGGGGGTGCTCTCAGGTGCTGGTGGGGAGCTCGTTTCTCTGCAGGTGCTGAGCTGATGAAAAGCCCCGGTGTTAATGACTGCGGCTCTTCTCTGCGTGCCAACTCATCCATCACTATGAGGCCGGGGACTGAACAAAGAGCGCAAATGTAAACAGTTCAACTGTGTGTGTGTGCACGTGTGTGTGTGAGAGAGAGCGAGAGAGAGAGAGAGAGAGAGAGAGAGAGAGAGAGAGACACACTGTCTGCGTGTGACAGCCGTCCTGTGCGTGCGGCGTCCCGCCACTGCGTCCCACCACCGTGTCCCACCACTGCATCCCACCATCGCGTCCCACCACTGTGTCCCACCACCGTGTCCCACCACTGCATCCCACCACTGCGTCCTGTTATCTCCTCCTCATCGCAGCAAAGTGGCACTCAGCAAGACGGCAACACTTCCTGCTCCTGGCGAGTGAGAGAGTGAGTGAGTGAGTGAGTGCGAGGCCGAGGCGGAGCAATGCTCCCCCCCCACCCCCGGCTGCTCCCCCTGATTTTGACAAATCATCCTGACGTTAATCCCTTTTCCTTCACGCTCAGGTGCATTTCCCTCGCTTTACATTTCACTGAAGCTACCGGCAAGTTTTTTTTTTTTATTCATAGTCTTTTGTCACTTTCAGCTTTTCTTTGCAGCAGTTGTGTGGAGGAAAAAAATCTTTCTTGCTTCTGCACAGTGAGGAGTCTCTGCTTCCCCCCCAACCCCACCACCACCACCACCACTCCTCATGTTTTTTTTTGGCTCCCTATTTCCGGCTGTATCCCCTTTGTGGCGATGAACACCCCCCACCCCACCCCACCTCACCACCACCACCACCACCACCATCATCTCTCTTCCTGAAAATCTCTCACCGGCTCCCCCGGCTTCATATCCAGAGAGGAGGGTCATGAAATATTTAAGGCTGTGCTGCCGTTAAATCCTATTTTTAGATGAGACAGAGCCTCCGTCTTCCCCTTTTTTCTCTGTCTCTGTCTCTGGTGTGTGTGTGTGTGTGTGTGTGTGTGTGTGTGTGTGTGTGTGTGTGTGTGTGTGCGTGCGCGCGCGCGCGTGCGTGCGTGCGTGTGTGTGCGTGTGCGTGCGTGCACTGCACACAGCAGCAACTGCAGCGCTCCCTTTGCACAGCAGATGATCTGCATCTGTCACACACAACAGCAGGCCTCTGAAAACCCTCGTCCACGTGTTCCTCCTCGCTCTGACCACCACTGTGACGCTCATCACAGACCTCGGGCATGTTGAAGCGAAGAACTGAAGGCTCTCTTTACTTTAGGTCAAACAGGATCTTCCCAAAACAGAAACTTTTGATATCTGCTCATCAATTTCAGTCTTTTTATTGTCATTATTTTGTTATTTTTCCTTTGATTATTTAATTTCTCACGCCAGCAGAATCCCCAGAGATCGACGCTTCTGGATAAAGGTTTATATTGCAGAAGCTGTAAGCTTTAGAAAATATGGAAAGCAGATGATATATGTAATAATAATTAGCCTGCAGACAAGTAGAGATAAAATCATCATTAGCTCTTTTGAATTAACATACAAATTAATCAAAATCGCTGTAGGTGTTGAAAAGGACGCCGAACAAAGGGAACTGGCTCTGAAAACGATTGTTCCTGCTAAGACGAAGCACCTTCATCATCTCTTCTCGTTCCTTTTCATTCACATCTCCAACACTTTTTTTCAGCCACATTTTCTCTCTCTCTCTCGCACGTCTCTCACCGGGATCCGAAAAGCAAAAATAACACAGTGTTAAATTATTTATTCGCACCATGTGACAAACTGTGATAAAAAAAAAATTCTCTCCATCTGCATCATCGGCAACTGAACTTCACCCCAGTGCACAAATCCTCAAAGGCTTGAAGGACGTATGAACGTAGGAAGTGAGTTCTAGTGTGTGTTAGGTAAAAAAAAAAAAGTGTCACATTTTTGTCTCGCCTCCCCTGCGAGTGTTGGTCACGACCTGGTGACAGAGTTCCTGTCAATCCCTGCTGCATGCAATAGGCTCAGCCTTTGTTTCACTGCTGTGTATTTGTCTATATATGTGTTATGTAGCAGCAGTTAGCGTGTTGCCCTGCTGATCAACACCATCAAATGCACACATGCGTCATTATTTCCGTTTGAAGAGATAAGTGCTACTTTATTTTTTAACGACTGGGGGCAGTAAAGCGCAAAACCACGGTTAGTTTTACCTGAAAGCGAATAAGAATGAACTTCCTGTCTGCGGACTATATTAAGACGATTCTCACTGTTTCGGGCAACCAGTCCTCATAAATTCTCCGGTTGCGGTACGTGTCGTCCAGCTTCCGTTGAATTGATTCCTCCTCTAAGATCGCATTCTGTTCACATGTCCGTGAGGAATGCTATGCGAAGTGCGAGGTGGTTTGACTGATCGGATGACAATACAGATTTGGACTGTTTCCACTTGGTTACTTCGTGTGATTTTTGCCGATCGGAATACGAAAAACATTTGAAATGACCAAGTGCAGACAGGGCCATAGATAGAATCATATTATACATATATTATAGATAGATAGATAGATAGAATATGGTTATGTCTATCTATTGTTCGTTCGACCGCAATGTCGTTTGTCGTAATAGAGTTGCCGTATGTGACGTCGCCTTGCAGACACCACTTAGCCAATGACAGTTTGCCACATCATTGAAATTGGCTGAAATGGCCTGACCTCAGACAGCTCTCGTGGCCCGGATAGATTTTGCATCTACACCGACAATCCAATAGTTTGAAGAATGCTAAAATATAAGGCAGGGGTTCAAAGCTGGCGACTGAAGGCCTTTATTTTACACTCACCCAGCTTTCAGCTTCAATCTTTCCCTAGAATTCATCTCACTCTGTGAACACTTCATATATTTTTTCCCTCCCAGATGGTTTCTGTGCAGATTTTTCTCTGCTGCTCAGAACTGACAGCCACCACCACCACAAGGAGACACATGTTTATTGGTTTCCCTCCGTCAGACGGCAGCTGTCCTCTGCCTCCATTCATACCATCCTCATCCCCTCTGTTCACCACTCCTCCACCCGCTGTCCTTCTCCATCTCCTCCGACCCACGTGTCGTTCTTCCGTCTCTCAGGATCTGTGTTGTGTGAGTCAGCAGTCCACAGACCGTTAATTGATACGTCACTTTGATGCGGTCGTGTTGTGTTTCTGGCCCTGTGAGTGTTTGTCAGCCCCTGACGCCACCGAAGGGACTGGAGTTCGACAGCGTGTAGGTGACAGTGTGAGGAAAAAGGAGGCGAGACCCAGTCGGAAGAGCATGCAAATCTGAAACGAAATAAATGAAAAAAGGGCAAAGAATCTGAGATATGAAAGAACAACGAAATGTGCAGTATTTTAAAGTATATATAATATATAAGTATATTGTGTGTCTGTCGCTTGTTGGTCTCTTTTTTTCTGATGACCAAAACACAACCTCTTGATTAATTTGCTATGTTAAAGGGGTAGCTCAACATTTTTTGGAAAGTTGTCCCCTAGATAACAGAGCACAGCACATTTCAGGCTAACTCTATATCATTCTTATTTACTTCTACAATGCTGCTGTATGGCATTGGTCAGTTGCTTGGTTTTAAGGAGCTGCTTTGTTTCCACTGTTGGTGAGCAGAAGACATCCAGTTCACCACCCAACAAATGGTTTGTCCTTTTGTGTGGGACATCTTGCCAGCATTTCCACCAGGTGCCACTCCTTTTTTTCCCAAACACCAGAAAGTCCAACAGATTTCTAAAATGTTCCATCTGGCTCGTCTGGTTTCTTTTATTGTGTTGTTGGTTCTAATCACTGCTTCGTGGTGTGAAATGACACTTGGCGTTTGTTTTCTGGTGCTGCCGACGCGGCTACGGCTCGTTGCTTCTCGATGCTGTTGAGCAACAAAGCAGATGTCTCAGTCCAGGTGTCGAGCTCCTGTTTGCAGCTGCTTCAGCCCACCGACGGCGACACCTTTTATTTGACAATCAAACCCAAAACAAAAACTGCTTTAAATGGTAACATGGTGACTGGCTTGTATTGTTTTCTTACACCGTTTCAGAATTTACGAGAGTTGAACAGTGAGGCAGAGCAGAGGTGAGTGTGCCAAATTGTGTTTTGTCAAGTATGGAACAAGGGCAGCAGCACTCTCTACGTTTACATGACACTGGAGCAAACCCAGTTATTGCCTTAGTCCGATTACGATCGGACAACTGAAGTGCATTAAAACGCATTAGTCAGACTAAGATTGCAGTTTGAGAACTCGGATTGGAATCGGAAAACTCTATGAGTTGGTGAGTCTGTAACAAGCCCCCGGGATCCAATATGGCGGCCCATTCCTTTCAATGGAGGCGCGCAGCTTGCACATGCTTGTAAAGATGTATATGCAGTAGTGTCACTTCCCATCATGCCTCCGTAACTCACATGATGCACCAGAATGCATCAGCCAATCAGAATGAGCGGTGACAGGCTGGGAATAAACTCTTTTCTTGTATTTTTCTGACCTTTCTCATTTTTTTGAAAGATTAAAAGTCCATGGCTTAAAAATCTAGAATACAAAGATTTATTATGAACCTTGTTTCAGGTCGCAGACGTCCTCTCAGCCGTTTTACAGGCGTTTCTTTTTACATCGCGGTCTGTGGGGAAAAACGCTTTTCGGGCCAAATGGGGTTTTTGACTGCAGTACATTGAGTGGTCACTAGGAAAATAATTGCCACGCCGACATATTGCCAGTCCGGTATCCAGTTCTTATAATACGAGTCTGTAATGAAAGGAGGAGGAGACAAGAAAAACAATGAGAGGTGGCACAGAGCCGAGCCGTCTTTGTCTTCCCCGCCAAGGTCACCTCGTTCTGCTGAATCAAACATTTCACACTGATGGAAGGTGGATCCTCCTCCTCCTCCTCCACCGCCACCGCCTCATCCTCCTCCATTGTCACCTGCTCCCACCACCACCTCCGCACCCCCCTCTTGTTTTTCACCTCACATTCCACCTCTTCTCCGTCTCCCCCCTCCCTCCTTCCCTCCTCTCTTTCTGGGGCGCTGCGGATGCAGTTCCCATGGCAACCATCAGCCAGCAAGCGGGCGTTTGTCTGATCCGCTCACGGTCCATTAATAACTCCGCCGGCTGCAGACGATAACGGCACATCTCGTCCCCAGACCGCAGACTGGAAAGAATGGCGCCGCGAAAAGCCCGACCAAAAAAAAGCCGAGTTGGGAAGACGGGAGGGCGGCGCGAGGAGAGGAGGGGAGAGATTAGAGCGAGTGATAGAGGACAAAAGAGGGAAATCAGCACGTCTGTGGAAGACATCGGTCCTCTGTGCATTGTTTCACGGCCAAGCATGTCGACATCATCACAAAAAAAAAAGCCTAAAAAGAACGCCGCGAGCGAGCTGTAGCGATGGCGGCCCATCACTGGCCTTCTTTTATTGCTTTTTATTCAGGCAGAAATCTTGTGCAGGCTTTGCACAAAAATTCTCTTTATGAGGCGATGATAGCGCTAATGAAACACGAGCGCGGCGCCGAACCTGGATTGTTGAATCAGCAGGAGTGATTTAGTTGCTTCAGCCCCCCATCTGCAGGGATCATTTAACTGCAGCCGTTATATAACATTATAAGTTAAAGAGCACTGACATCTCATTGTCACGGGTTGTGCTGGGGCGTCGCGGGGGTCCGCCGTACCGCGTCTCTGTGTCTCAGCTTTTGAAAGTGTTAAAAAAGAGAGGGCGGGGGGGGGAAGGGAGAGGGAGGATTAAAAAACTTGCAGTCGTGTATGAATGAAAGAGGTGTGACTGTGCGACATGGGCTGACCTACTTTTTCCGCCGCAGAGAAATGCAAGATTCCCTCCGAAGCGTCCCCGTGCCTCGCACACTGCAGCACCACAGCACAGGCACGTCGAGCAGCCGCGAAGCCACCAACTCAGAGCTGGCAGCAGAGTTGGTTGTTTTATCCTTCTAACCCAATATAGACACGTATGTGTGTGTAATTGCTCTCATCTGCAGTGTTAATTATCCTCTTGAGGCAAAGCTGTCTCAAGAGAGGCACTCTCACTTATCCTGCAAGTTTTTTGTTAACATCCTCACTGTTGTTGTTGTTGTTGTTGTAATAAAAACAGTGCACCGTTCAGTTTTATGTGTGTGCAATCAAGATATCTTGATCTCACACACACAAATCCCAGCTAGTGTCATTGTTGTTCAGATTGAACAGTGAACATTTCCGTTGCATTTGTTACTGTTATGCCTTTGCCCCTCTGATGCAACCCAGCAAATGTCCTGAACTGAAAGCTTGTTATTATCACTGGCAGATCAATCTTCTCTGAGTCAGAGCAGGGAAGCCTCATTTCGAAAAATGGGAAATCTCATTTATGTGGGTCAGTTTTGTTCCAGCACAATATTTGGCTCTTTTGCAGAACTTGCAGCTATATCTTTCAAATTGAATTGTGGGGAATCAGTTAATGAGGATTATGATGAGATTTTTGTTTTTGTTGTTTTTAGCCTGAAATGTTGCACCATTAACTATATGTATGTGTATTGTCTTAATTTTGTTGTGCAGACAAAAGATTCAGAACTACAAAGACAAAAAAAAAAAACAACACCTTACAGTAAATGTAAAATGACAGTGCCAGTCCACTGTCTTTAATCTTCCCCTCTGGGCTGTTCACCTCCAGGGGTGGCCGCAGCCAATCGCCTGCCTCCATCTCACCCCATCCTCTGCATCATCTTCTCTCACACCAACTGCATTCATGTCCTCCATCAACACATCCCTAAACCTCCACTCTGCTCTTCCTCCAGGCCTCATGCCTGACATGTTTTGGGTCATTTAGGTTTTCCATCCAGACCAGCATGTTAACTGCCCAGAACAACTGCCTCAGGTTGCAGAGTGGATAAATATGAAGACTTCACATTGTAACATATTTGCCTGAAAACGACCTGAAACATATGCATAAAGCCAGCACTGTATTTACAAACTGAGGTTCGTAACCAATGCTAACAGGAAGGCAGACGTGTTGGCTTAGACCAACTTCAGGGTCCAGCTCCTTCTCTTCAGCTAACGCTAGTAGGTTACAGCCAAAAGATTCACTATCTGCTGGATAGGTAACACTGATGTTGTTCTGCAGCTGCTGCTGCTGCTGCTGCTGCTTCTCCTTCTTTTGTTCATATACACCCTGCTAGCTTGCACATCGGCTCTTCTCCATTTTGAGGTCCAAGGGTTACAGCGCCACAACAGGCCTGGCATATATAGTACAGCGGTTTCAGTCAACTCTGGTGGTTTCGTCTGAACCCTGATATTTTTGTAGGCAATTCCTCTTTTACGGAACGCTCTTTGAAACAGGTAAAGATAAAGATCAGACAGCATCAGCAACATCCTGTCTCTGTGTGAGCATAGTCTCTGTCTGACCTCTCTGGCTTTATGCCATGAAGAAAGCTTGGCTAATATAAAATGTATTGCTAAGATTGAACCAACTTTCAGAAATTCAGGTAAAGGAAATGGAAATGTGATTCCTCCCCCTACTACTGCTATTTTAAATACAGTATTTTAAGACACATGCAGGATGTGGATGGTGAGAGCTTGTTGTTGTTTTGTTTTCTCCATAGCAACATTTCACCATATTTTTTTCAGAGCTTCCATCGAGCACTTTTATTTTCAAATCAAAAACTGATACATGATGAAAACCAAACTAATTGTTCATTTAGAGTGAACATTCATGCTAGTAACACAAACATACAGTAAAACAATACAAGCAATGAGCTGAGCTTCCCCTGCTAAATACAATCCTTAAATTCAAATCCTTAAATTGAAAACAGCCATATAGAGGAGGTCCACGCAGGACCAAGTCCATGTAGATGGGAGTTATATTTAATCTGAGCTGCACTCAGGCTGGATGTACATCCTCCCACTGTGGTCCGAGCGTCACTTTAGATAAAAGCATCACTTAGACTGGAGCCTTCCGTGTTCTGCAGACTCCGTGTTCCCACTGACCTCCTCGTGTACCCCGTAATCCCCCACCCGGCCCCAGCCATGCCGCTTTTTCACCCAGCAACAGCACCCCACCGTCCCCCCTGCCAGCCAGCAACACCCCATCCCCCTCTCTCCTCCTCCGCCATCACCTCCCCTCCTCCCTTCATTCCCTCCATTCCCTCCATTCCCTCCTGTTGTTGCATGTCGCCACATCCACAGTGTTCTGCAACATATTTTTTTTTACCCATTTTGTTCTTTTTCAGTGAGATGCAAACAGCGTAAACTGAGATCTTATTAAACAGATTTACAGTGATCTTTTTTTTTTAACATTGTCCTGTACCCCATCCTTTCCTGTCAACACACAGGAATCGCTCATTATTCATCTGGATCAATAGTCTGATTTCTTTTCTACTTGTTAAAGTAATTGTGTCACATTCCAAGAGGGAAATAATGTCATGAATATCCCTTTACATGGCTTGCTTCCATCTTACTGCATGAAAATGCCATTTAACAAAATAATTTGCAATATTCCCCCAAAAAATGTATCTCTGCAAATGTTTGGGAACTGTTGCCCTTTCTGGTGGATATAACAAAAGGAAACAAGAACAAATAAAAGTATTGTCGTGCGAGGTCCAGAAAATAATCAATATTTTACAAATATGAGTCTACAAACTCAGTTTAGTTGAGGTACAAATATAGTTTTTTTCCCTCTAGTTTCAACTAATTTCAAGGACATTTGCTGCTTCATTTCCAAGGTAATTCAACGCTGCAGAGGAAAAGCATCTCTTTATAAAATGAACCCTGAACTGAAAATCTTTTTTTGGCTGCTTAGCAACAGTGTTTGAATACATATGAGCGTCGGTTATTATTAGCTCTGCTTTGCATTATTATAATAATAATAATAATTATTATTAGACTATTGAAAGGTCAAGAGTCTCTAGGACAAGGTCTCATCTTGATGTAATTCAATAATTTCTATTTTAAAATTAACCTTTAAACATGATGTTACTGCTGTTGTTCCACCCTGACGCTGATTTACTGTTGACTCCAAAAAGAAACAAAAAAATCCTCAACCCCATGCGTCCTCTTGTCAGCAAATGGGAACAGATGAGCCGTTGACTGAGCCATTGATTGCCCTTAATGAACAAAATCTGATACAGTGCCACTTTAAAAGAAACTGAGCCATTTCCCTTTGGTAATAAGCAACTAATTGCGGCCGCCTGCCCGTCTCTTCTGCTTTGACTCTGTGTGCGTTGGCTCATTGATCGGCCAAATGTGTTTCTAGCCCCGCTCAGCCTTGAGTCCTTTCAGGAGGCTGAGGACACAGCTGAGCAGCTCAGCTCCCTGCTTGTGCCGCTGCGGAGTCGACCTCCAGCGAGTAAACACACACTTGTTTAACTCCCCCTCCGCCACGGTCACCGCCTGCTGTGAGTCTATTACGACTCGGCCTCCGCCATCTGTGGAGCTCCACCTCTGTCTTCCCTGGAGACACTTTGGGTTTTTTTTGGTCTGTTTCCGGTTTCTTTTTTCTGTCTCCTGCTGGGCGGCAGTGGTGTAGGGTTGTGTCACAGCTTGCAGGGGAGGATCCTTATTGACGCCCATCGCTCACCTGCTGTCTAATGGCACAAAGTCATCAGCTCCGGGTCCAGCGTGGAGCAGCTGGACTCTTCTTAGTCCTCAAGTGCCTAAAATGTTGTTAGAAAGAACTCTTCATACCTGCGATGCTCTGCGGCTGTGCATTTGGTTAATGTAACGCCCCTTTTGCTGAGCCAAGCAAGATGCCACTCTGTAATCTTGACCTGACATTTTCTCCTCTGAATCGTTCAGGGTATCACCATCCCAGTCAGTGTCCTTTGACCACAGTGGCAGCATCCGCAAGGGAGATTCTCTGTCATGTAGGAAGTTGCTGCAGTCTGTCTGGGTAATTTTACCAGAACTTGATTTCCTCATTAAGGGAGAAGAGTGAAGAAGGGCTTTTCTCTGCTCACAATAGGCTTTGACAATAGTTACTGTGGACCAACTGGTAGGAAAGACAGCTGATTGGGCTTCAATGAGACAGACTAAAGACTCATCCCATTCTAATGTATGTTGTTATTGTTTCCCAGAAGGACGTGGATCCATAAAATGGAGATTTGGGAAACGTTTCATCTGTTTTCTCCAGGTTGTCTGCACAATGCAGCTCTGTTCTGCATCACTTTGAAGAGAATCCAATGTATTGAGAGACAAGAGTGTGGGTGGAACAGCTTTGCGTCTGCTTACTTGATGTTTGTCTACTCGTCAGTGTCTAAGACGAACCGCACTAGATCCTCATTGGTGAGATGGTGTTTGGCTGGTACCCACGCTGAACCTTTGTTCAAGGCGCGTGCATGGCGGGAAGAGTTATGTTTTTTTTGTTCCAACCAAGAAGCAGACAAACTGAGGAAATGTGAGCATAAAATATTTATAATCTCAGATCACAAAAGGCATTTTTTTCCACCTCCCTGGTGAGCTTCCATTCCCCGAACACGGCTTCTTGCTTACTGTGCATGAAAGAGCTGCAATAGCTTTGCATATTAACAAGCAGCGGCCGGTTCTTGCTTGAGTCTTCTGCTCATGCTTGGTCCATGCTCTAACAGAGCCTCCAGAGAGTTTCACCAATCAGCTCTCATAATATCCTCCAGCGAGTCTCATGGGTCTTACGGCTCTCTTATCTTTGACGATTGTGTTTTGTTTTTGTATTTTTATTTCGACTTTTGACTTGTTTTCTTTCCCTCCTCCTCCTCTTTGTCTCCTGCAGTGGCCCGCAGGGTGGTTCTGTTGCTTTCAAGCATGTTTGATGCTCAGTATGGCTTTAGCAGCTCCACCCCTGAACTCCTGAGAAAAAAAAAAACCCTGACCTTACTATTTTCCCCTCTAAACACGTTTTAATCAATACGCTCTTTTGCTGTTGCTGCTGCTGCTGCCGTTTTTTCTCCATTTTTTAATGACCTACTTCAGTAATCTTCGCTCACTTCTCTGCAGCGAGAAGGAAAAAAATGCAACAGCTGTGAAAGGAAATGCAAATAGGACATGAAGGAGATAATCATGAGTGCAGTAGCTGTGCTGCTCTTGCTGAGTGTGTGCTGCTGTTTGCTGGAACAACTGGATGCACCAAACAAAGACAGTCAGGGTTTCTTCTTTCTTTCTTTTTTTCTTTCTGCCTTTCTTTCTTTCTTTCTTTCTTTCTGCCTTTCTTTCTTTCTTTCGTTTTTAGTGCTTTACTGCTAACACTCCTTTCCTCTGTAGTCTGGAGTTGCTTTACTCAAGACCTAAGGATGGACCCTAAAACTAAATGCTGACACGACAAGTTGAAGTTGTGTCCTGCAGTTATGCCCCAGCAGCGTCATCGGCTCCCCATTGCCCCCCATGGTGAACAGAGGTCCTGTTTTGTAGGTCCAAAGGTGCAGGTGACTTCATGACACTTGACGTATTCCTATGAAGAGAGGAGCCAGTTAAGCTTGTGTTGAGCTTATTTGAACCTTGATGAAACTCTGCGGGTGCTGCTTTTTCTCCGTGATGCTTCCGCTCTCATATTATGCAGCCGCGAAAGAAGAAAATCTGCCGTCATCACAGACCGTGACTCTTTACCGTCAGCACTTAAGCTTCTTTGCGAGCTTGCAAAATGTGCTGCGCCTCATCCGCACCTGCAGCAATCATGAATAATTCAGCAGCGGAGAGCTCGGTGGGGAGGTTCGGTGGGCGGATGGAGGGTGGAGGGGAGGCGCAGGTGCGCCGTTCAAGGGATACGTCGGTCGTGTTGCTGGATGGCCTCACAGACACGAGGTGATCCTGGCTGCCAATCCTAAAAAAAAAAAAAATACCCTCCGTCCATCGGCCCAACTTCACGCATTTTGTTGCACCGATATCTTTCAGCGTCCCAAACGCGTCTCCGAAACCTCCCCTGACCATCTCAAAAATAGAGGAGCTGCCTTTAGGGAGCTGGGTGAGCCTGGGCTCACATGGCATGAAGGTTAAAAAAGACAGGTTGTTGGGGGAAGGGAGGGGGGGTGTTGGCCCAAAAAGGAGAAAATTGATTTCCCAGTCAGAGAGAGGCCATCTACTGAAGTCTGCCCTGAGGGGGCGGCGGCGGCAGCGCCGGCTGTGACTTGGTCGGGATGTCTCCTGATGAAGAGCCAGTCACTGAAACACACTGCAGATGATGATTTTCCAGTCGGAGCTGGAAAAAAAATTCTGTTTGTTTTTATTGGAAATAAAGGCCTTGTTGTTGTGCGTCTCACACACCTCTAACCCCATTTGCCCTTCACCAGGAGCTCAGAGCTGCCCCCCCACCACCCCTGCCTTCCCCCTCTGGCATCTCAGTGAGATGCAGAAGTGATGAAAGACAGACAGACACACACACACACCAACACACTCGCACATGCTCACATGAAGCGCCGTTGGCTGGCTGACAGCCATGACAGATGGGGGAGTTTGCTTCGCGGGGCGGTTTCCATGGAAACCGGCTTCGGCGGCGCTCTTAGCCCGGCCGCTCCTGCAGAGGAGTGCGGTGTGGGCGGCCGACGCCTCCTCGCTCGCTTTTGTCTGGGGTTTTGTTTTTTTTTGTTGTTTTTTTTCATTGACTTGTAGTTGCAACAACAAGTCGGTGTCAGCGGACCGCTCTCCTCCACCCTCACCTCCTTGGCCCCGCATCTCAAACCCTCTCGCTGAGTTCAGGGCGTGAGGAAGCGACGAGGTCAGGCTGCACAGCTGCATTGTGTGTATTTTTTTTTTTTACTCCACTCTTCAACACCGATCTCCACCATTGATTATATTCAGAAGTGAGACAAAGTCGTTGACCCAGAGAGAGCGGACCAGCGGTGATGGACGCTGAAGGCCACTCCGCTACTACTGCTGCCTTCTCCGCTATGTTTAACTCACCCTTGATTAGTTCCTGCTTATTTTTTTTTTAAATAAGCAGATGAAAAAACACACACTTAAAAATAAAAAATATTGAAGAGGTGCTCCACAAGCGTGTTTCGACCAAGTCTGCTTCAGTGTATTTGATCATCCAGGAAATGGCATCATCATACAGTCGCTCCTGTTCAATTTTTTGCCTTCTGTTTTTGCCGTCTCTTCGCTCAAACTGCCGCTCCTGCACATGCACGATGATCTCTCTGGTGCGATGAGGTTGAGATCTCGGGACGTTCAGCAGGTTAACACTGCAGATTCTTCACCCACGCACTCACGCACACACACAGGCTCGCACTCGCGTGGCCTCTGGCTTACACAACTGCACTTATAAACAGCAAAACGCATCCATACACCTACGTTCCCCCGCTCTCATTATAGTAGATGTCTGACTACTCATCCTGGCATTGTACAGTACAAGCGCTTGTGTTATCTTAAAGTTCAACAATCCCAGTCTATAATCCCCATGTGTGGGCACATCCCCTTTGACTGTCAGTAGCTGTTGTTTTCAGTAACATTACGAAGCGTCTGATTATGGATTTATTGACTTTGTAGTGGATTGTGATGATACTTCTTCACTAACTAACCCAGAGCCTTATTTATCTGAGCATTAAACTAAGTGGCTGCCCAGTGCTTCACTCAAGAAAGCAGTTTGGAGTATTTGCTTTGTGTGTTGCCGAATTGTTAAACATTATTGCATTATTAAGTTAATAGGTTGGAGTAGGTCACAACTGTTGTTGGATTGTGCATGACTTTGGACAGAGGCGGACCTGTACCCTTCACCTCCACTGTTCACCCACCCACCACTGCACTGATAATTGAATGGAATCTATTGACTCATAAAACCATTGAGATGATAACAATGTGCGACTGTGCCAAACTGTTGAACTATCCCTTTGAATATTACCACAGAGTGCCTCTGGTCATTGTTCATGTGTTGTCTGCACACTGTCACTGGCAGGAGCCATCCTGCAGGCTGGAGGACTGGAGGGCTCAGCTACCACCATCTCTGTTTAATTTCTGTTTGTTACATCCAGCAACTCACATACATACATACCAAATTAGAAAAAAAATAGCCCAAACATGTTGACCGCCTCCAGCTGTTGTTGTTGGTGGTGGGGGCATCGGTTATAAACAATCATTGTTTCTTCTGCTGTAGTGAGACCGTGTAAGAGTGCAGGCAATGGGCTGCAGTATTAGTTATAAACTACAGGCTCAAAATAAACACTCAAAACACACCACAAAAATGATTTTGCTTCCTCCATGTTTAGTCTGGAACCTTTGGACCAATGCTTTTGGCCTACTGGAGCACAACATGGTGGCGCTTCTGTCCACCATGTTTTTGGCTTTGGATTTTCTTAGAATTATAAGTCTGTACTTTGTCATGCCTGTCAAACCCATTAATCGCTTAAGAAACTGTTTTGCGCCTTGATGCCGTTCATCAGCACATTAACATAAGTCAGCTGCACATGTGTGATTTATGGCAGCATGGTCAAGATTATGAGTGATTTATAGCTCTCATGTATTCAATAAGTGGGACGCACGCACAGGCGCGCACGCACGGGTCACTAATGGATCCGCATGTTTTATTCCTCTGCATTTTAAACTGGGAGTGAAAGCAATGCAAGTCCACTAAGGTAAGTTGCTTGATAATTGACTACAGTACAGCGTGCGTGTGTTTCTGTACTTGTGTTTATGTGTCAACTATGATGTGTCTGCGATGGCGTGCGATGAAGCACTCACTCTTCTCCCCCCTTTTGTCTCTGGTGCAGCGAGAAGCGGAGGCTCCAGGTCAACGTGGCCAGTCCCATCCAGTGCAGCTTGCACGGCAGGAAGTCCACAGTCATCGTGGAGCCCAAGATCAACCAATCACAGCCAGACTTCATCAAGAGCCGCTCCGGCTACATCCTGGCTGTGCCTGGCAACTAGAGTGGACCAGTGGGGAGTGAGAGCCCTGAGATGATGACTGTCCAACTGGTTTTCTCCAGAGCTGCTGGTAACAGCGTGACCGTTCACACCCGAGATCCAGCAGATCACTGAATCACTGAGTCCCCACGATGCAAAGCAATGCCAAATTTGACCTTCTTCCTTCTTCTCTGTGCAATTTAACCATTGGTAGGGAGAGTGCACGTGAACACACCCACGTGCAAAACCAGCAGAGTAGCTTTCCGAAGTGCGCACTACAGGATAATCCTTCCTTTTTTGTTCAATTCAAAACTCCAGTGATTTGCTTACGTGCAATATTTACTCAAACCGCAGATGAAATATTGTGGTCGTGAAGGTGAGAGGAGATTATACGATGCCTGCTCCCTGAACCACTGATGTTACATAATTGAAGGGGGTGGGGTGGGGAGATCGGAGGGGGGATCCTGAGGCTTTGCGGGGATTAAAAATCCCTGCAGCCGTGGACGCAGGAGCCAGATCAAGAGCGGGACCCTGAGGATGAAGCAAGATGATTTGTGACGTCGATGTTCTGCCAATGGAAGGGAAGACACTGACTCGAAGTCAAGAGTTGTCCACATTCTTCCCTCACTGAATGTTTACAATCGCACATGACCAAGGGAGTCTGAAAGCATCTTCGCCGAGTTTGTCATCATTTCCACAGGATGTGCTGAGCAGATCCTGAGCATTACAGCTGGCTAATGCTAAACCTTAGAATATATTAATTTAAATCCAGCTACTTACACTCTTTATCCATTGTTTTACTTGTGTAATACCCTTATTATATCGCATTAAATGTCGCAGCACTTAGTCCACTGTTCAGTGTAAAAGGGATGCCATAATTAGAACAAGTACAGTAGATAGTAAATGTTTTTCTCACACTCTTATTGGATCTACACTTTCACATCATCATGAAGAACGTGTGTGTGTGTGTGAGTGTGTGTGTGTGTGTGTGTGAGAGAGTGAGTGATGGTGGGAGTGAATCCAACCTTGATTTTCAGTTTCTTTTTTCCAATGCTGCTGCGAGTCCTATCATAGAGTTCTAGCCTTGGTCTTGTGTGCTGCTAGCCACTCAGGCTTTACACTCTTGTCTCCAGTTATTCTACATATCATTCAACCTATTGTGTTTATATGGCTCAAATGTCCAGCTATTAGGCAGACCTCATAGGCGATTGCATCTCCCTGACTAGGACTCAATCTTTCGTAGTTAGTAAATTAGCTAATTAAAGCTAATTCCAACATGCTAGGTAACGTTTAGCACGCTAGTTTCCTTGCCAGCCTGGCTATATATACAGTAGAGCTGTAATTAAACTTTCAAAGCTCCTTAAGTTCAGCCTTCCTAGCTCTCACTAACCTCTCGGGATGTTAATTTCAACTGTCTTGATGTAAAAGTAAATGTACAATTTTAAACACAAGTAATTTCCTTCTGTTTTGGTTTTAGGAATGAGGCTAAACCAGGCGGCTAATATTAGCCATTTAACAATTGTCTTAGATGTTAACATGGAAAGCTTGGAGTTGGAAAAACAGTTTCCAGACAGATGTCGCAATGTTCTGTTTCACCTGTAGAGAGTGGACACAAAGCTGAAGGGAACATCAATGTCACCAAGAAAGCAGCCGTCACAGGTTTGTGGGTTTCTCTGCCCACAGCTGCTCGGCTCAGTCTGAGTCACAGACTCGTGGTTGGCACTCGGTGCTCCCTGGGTGTCTGTCCTAGTTGAGGGGGCGCAGTCGCCTCCTTCTCTGGTATAGTCACACATGTGCGTGGCCATATTCATTGACATCAAACACGCATCTCTTATCCTCACTGGCTCGTCAATCCCTGCCCGTCTCTGGTAGAAGTATATCAGAAGAGTTGTTTTTCTGCCGCTGCTGCGTTCGCACTCTGGATGAAGGAAGTGACATGGCTCGCTTTAGTTGGCAGCGATTGGGCAAAGCTCAAGCGAAGGAGCTGTCTGCGGTCCGCGCGTGCGTGCGTGTGTGTGTGGATGATCCGTGTCCTGCAGCACGGCTAATCTCCCACAGGGCCTTTTCTGCTCTGCTATTCAGGGCTCATCATTAGGAGGCTCTCCGTGTCACTCCTCCTCACTCCAGCGCTCCTCTCCACGGCGGAGCGAGTCGGAGAGCAAAAGCCAACGCGTTGCCTTCTTCTCCTCCTGCCATCCCATAATCCCCTCAGCCCCATCCTCACTCCTCGCCTCGCTGGGCTCCCTGTGTCCTTCGGCAAAGGCAGCGAAGCCGCTCCGCTGTTTCCACTGTCTCCTTCTAACTCACAGCTGCAACAGGAGCGCAGTGTCAAACCTGAAATAATGCTTTTTTTTAATCAAAACAAAGAATAGTTTATTATCATTTTGTCATTTTTTTGGATTTCTTCTAATGAACCATTTTGTAATTGCTTTTTTTTATGGTGTACAACGCTAATCAGCAAAGATGACTTTTCGTTCATTCTCATCGTCTTTCCTCCCTCATTGTCACTTCAGGATGCGGTGCAGGTACTTCAGTTCTAGTTGTGTGTTCAAACGATGAGTGTCGTGCCATAAGGGTTGTCCCACATTAAGTGACCTCAGTTGTCTTTCCTTTCCTACCATCAGCCAAAGCTCAACCAGGTCCAATGTCTCTGCATCGCTCAATTTTTCCTGTGTGGGTTTCGCAATAATTGTCAGCATGTGCCTAATTTTGAATATACACGTTTATATTCTGCTGTTCTATTTGGTTTATATTCATAATTAATGCAAAGTATGCATTTAACAAAGTTGAAAAAAATAAAAATAAATAAATGTATGTCTGTCATCATTTAATGAATAAATTCATTCCCATACTGTGGCTGCTTCTGGTTGTCATCATTTTGACTCGAGTGCTTCCGACGTGTGTGTGTGTGTGTGTGTGTGTGTGTGTGTGTGTGTGTGTGTGTGTGTGTGTGTGTGTGTGTGTGTGTGTGTGTGTGTGTGTGTAGTTAGCGCGGGAGGCTGACACTAATGCCGACGCTGTGATAACTGGGTGAGGTACAACATGAGCCCACCCACCCATTAGCAGCTCTGTTCAGTGGGTCGACATGACGACGCATCATTCCATCCATTCCATCTGCGCTGTGTGTCAGCCGTCAGCTGTGGCGATCAGCCCAGCAGGGCCTTAACAACAACAACACCACTGGTCGAGGGAAGATCATCTGCTGGACAGAGTGGGAGGAGCCTCTGGGTTTATCATTCAATGCCCCGCCCCCTCCCTGGGGGAAGCGATGAAGAGGTGGCAGACTGGCCCAGCGGTTAAAATGAATGGGAATTAATAGAGGGTGCGATGAGTGTATCGACCCGAGCTAACTCATACGAGGCTCTTTCAGGCTGTTGATGAGGCTGAGGATGCAGCAGTGATTCCCAGCAGCCTGGGGGGGGGGGGCCTCATGGCAGCTGTTGCAGGATTTACTGTCAGCATGTGTGCAGGCCAGGCGCTCACACAGAGGTGAGATGTAAGGCACAAATGCAGGATACATGCCGTCTTTGGAGAAACATTAATATTTTATGTTTACATGTATATCCTAAAGCAGGCATGGGCAAACTACGGCCCGGGGGCCATATTCGGTCATATCTGTCAAGCCTTTTAATCCGGCTCGCCAAACTTGAAGAAATGATATTAATAGTCAGTAAGTCATAAAATAGCTGAATTTCATCCATTATTTTCAGTGTTTTGAGAGTCATTTCAATAAAGAGCGAAACACTGTGGGGCTTCAAAGACACTGATTTCATTGAAACTTTGCTTTGGTTCATTTTCAACTGAAAGTAAAACAACTTTTTTTCCTCATATCCCATGATATATTGTTTTCCTCCTATGAGGTGGCTCACCAAACAACTCCATCCATCTGCTCCTGCTCCGGCTCCTCTGTCAAATTTTAGAACCCGCTGTGGCCACCAGTCAAAACGTTTGCCTCCCCGTCCTAAAGTCTGTTGGATTTCCTTCACTGGTCCGCTTTAAAAAGAGTCCACTGGAAACATGTGGACATTTAAAATAAAGCTGCAAAGTGATTCATGGAGCCAATATCTGTCACATTGATGGCAGACAAATCAGATGTCTTTGCAAACACAGACTGACTGTGAAGTTGTTGTGTTTCCGTAAACTCCTGCTAAAGTCTTTCTGGAGTTGAGAACAAGCCTTCAGCATCGCCTGTCACTCTCCCTTTCACTTGTCCAGACCAAGCAGCAGCCACTGTTTTACAGCTCTGTCTTCCAGCTGTCTCTCAGACTAAAAGACTGCTGACTGGTTTCTCAGCACTCACCTAATGGCACTTCAGGCTGGGACTTTTCTCTTGGATGAGAGAGACTTCAGTCTTGAACCCTGAAGAGTCCTGCTGCGTTGCTTGTCCTCTTGTCCTGCTGTTGAGGTTTTGACCTTAACAAGATGATACATGTGCTGCTGTACCCTCCATACATTTGAAACAAAGTCTATAAATCCCACTGCAATCAATCAATAACTTTAGACAACACTTGCCAATGTGATAAAAACAGATAACATATAACAGCACTGAAGTCTTGCGTGTATAATATATATGACGCGTGTGTCAAATACTACAATGCATCTAATCACATGACAATAACATGGTTAATATTCAACAGTATCAAATCTGGTCAACTAAGTCCTATTTCAAGCTTTGTTTGTTGTTTGTCTGTTTGTTTTATTATTATTTTCTAACACTTTCTATGGCCACTTCACCTATGGCGTCTGCCAGTGTTTGTCATGAAGTAAAAATATATTTTTTTTCATTGTGATTTTTGTGGTCAATCACAAAATAGCTGAATAATGAATAACAAAAAAGTTGTTCAGTAGACATTAAAACATTAAAAGCTTTGAAATTCATATCTTTCTGTAGTCTTTTCATCTTCAAATGCAAAACTACTATCGGTACTACTACTGCTACTACTAATAATAACAATAAGAATAAGAAGAATAAGAAGAATAATGAGAATAGTAATAATGTTAATCTGTTTCTCAGCTCAAAGTTCACTTGAATTTGTGAACACCATGGGAACATTGTGGCACTGTGTCTTTACTCCTACACTGTCTGTCTGTCTGTCTGTCAGCTTCAGACAGTTGTTCTGCAAGCAACAGAAAAAATAGAAATCAAAGCAACTGGCTGTCTTCAACAATCAGTGCATTTTATTTTTTCCATCACAGTACAAAAATAAATTAAAATAAGCAAAAGCTAACTAAAAAAGAAGTTTCAGTCACAGGAAACAGTTTTTTGTTTCTTTTCCCCAAAAGAAAAAACATTTTTTGTTGGTTTTTTTTTTTCATTTATCAACATGGACACCCCTCCTGCACCCTTCTGGAGTCAATCAAGTTCTGCTTCAGAGTGGTTGGTGTGTTTTGCTCCACGTCCATAAGAAAAAAACAATGTGTCACACGTCTGTACAAATAAAACCTCATCGTTCACACACACACACACACACACACACACACACACACACACATGCGCGCTCACACTCGCACCAAAAGCCTCCTCTTGAACTCCCTTGATTTTTTTCTTAAATCTACAAAGTACGCAACGAGATACAGAAAAGAATTTGACAGAAACTCTTCAACTATCACTTGAGTTCTTTTTTTTTCAGGTTTTAAAAGCGTCTGAAAATCTCAAACAACTACTCGATGATGCAGAGTGGAGGAAAAGAAACAGCACAATTGAAGCGAGTCTGAAGGCGAGGGGAGAATTAGAGGCCGCTTTCTTTCCCTTTTTCATTTTCCTTTTTTTTGTTGCACTGACGCCCTATTTTTTTGTTTCTCTGCAGCCCATACAAAGTGTGTCTGCCCCTCCGCAACAGGCCTCAGCCGAGGTGTTTGGTGATTCCCATCAACACGACAGTTGGGAAGCAGCTCCGACAGGAAAAGGAGCCATCAAATGTCACTGTGCTGAAATGATTTGCCCTCTCTACAGTCTGCAGTGTAGTCTCCCCCTGTCATTTGGGTTTTCCTGGTTATGTTAATGCAATTTCAGTCACGCAGCGGCCCGACTGGCCAGAAGAGATTCCTGTTGGAGGTCAGATCACGTGATGTCTGACGCTGGAGCTTCTCTGCCGTCCTGCTGAACTAGTGTCATTGAAATAATTGATTGTTCGATGTGTGTGTGTGTGTGTGTGTGTGTGTGTGTGTGTGTGTGTGTGTGTGTGTGTGTGTGTGTGTGAGTGTGCGGCTTTTACTTTCTGATATGTGGGGCATCAGGTTGGAAGAATCTCAGCGTCAAAGTCAGAGTCGTTGCATTCAGGGCAAAATGTATCAGAGCAAAAGTGAAACGACGCGTTGTTCTTTGAAGGCCTCCTATGTTAACTTTGGTGACGGTCAGATTTGAAATTGTTTTTTTTTTTAACCATTGAGGGGTTTTTGGATTACATCTTCCTCATAATATTCGTGCGTAAACCAGATCAATCTTCATTCCCACCAAAGGTAAGCACACCTGCAGGAAGTAAAGCTCCTCCTCCAGTCCTCTGCCTTTCACAGTCTTCTTCTCTTCCCGTCAACACTACATGTGCCTAAATAAATAAGTAAATGGCAATAGGTTATGTGTCAGGTCGTTAAGTAGTTAGTAGGAGATGAAAACCCACCCGATGCTTCTCGAGTTGGACAAACAACACAGCATTTCGACACCTGTGTGGTTTCAGAGATATGGCACTGTTTTAACATATTATGCTTGAAGCACAAAATCATTCCAAACATATCGACAAAAGTACCAAAAAAGTGTCTTCCTTGGTAAACAAAGAGCCTATTTTAGCAAGCATAGCTAAAAAAAAGAAAATCGAGAGAAAAACCTAGTGTCACTTTGTCTACAGCATTCTCTAAATGCAGATGCAGTCGGTTTACAAATTAAGTCGAAAGAAGACAAATAACAATTTGCTCCTGCCCTCCGGGAAAGGTTTTCTGTAAAGTTGCATGGCACACGTGCAAAACATTACATTTCTAAGTAAAAGAACAAAACATTTTCTTCAAAAGAAAAAGACAAAGAAAACTTGTTCCAGAAATAAATTAGCCTCCGTACAAGTTAGCATCGGGGGGAGCAAGACATCCATTAACTTGTTCTTGTATGTTGTTGTTTTTTTTTTGTTTTTTTAATTATATTCTAGGTAAAAAATAATGTAGTCTGAAACCACGCACAGTATGACCGCTCACAATTTGCCATACGTCCACTGGCTGTTGTCTCCTTTATCAAAAAGTCCCATAATGCAGTTCCTCTGTACAGTAAAAGCCCATTGGTTGAGCCACAAACAGAAACCCACAACAAAAAAGGAAAGAAAGAAAGAAAGAAAGAAAACATGGATCCAGCATTGACGCCTCCCCCTGCTTTTTTTGTACTACAGCATAAACCAGTCCAGTCGTATCCATATTATTGGATGGGGCGTGGTGGTTCAGAGAGCCAGGGGGCGGGGCAGGGTGGGGTGGGCTTTCTGCCTGGGATTCATCCTGGACGTGTGGAGAAAGCCAGTCAGGCGATGGCCCTCACTCTCCTGCAGTGCACATCACATGGTCAAACAGTCAGAAGGTCACTGGTTGGCTGCTGCAGCCTCCGTCTCCTCCACATTCATTGCTGTTGATGTGTGATTCCTTTTCTAATGCTTATTTTTCATATAGATATATGTACTATGCGTCTAAAAGCAAAGGGTTCTACCCAAGTCTGGCATTTTTTTTTTCCTTGATTGTTATTGGGTTGTCTTTTCACTTTCATCCTCAGTGTTCAGATTCAGCTGCATATAAACATTTTTCAAATCTGGACTTCACACGCTTGTCCTTCACACTCATGTTCCTTTTTGTGGTTTGACCTGTCATTAATGGTTTAAAAAAAAAAAGAAAGAAAGCAACCAGTCAACCCTGGCAAAATGCCAGACTGGAGTATCTCCCTCCCACCCTCTTTCCCACTCCCCCACCCCCCCCGACATCCCCTCACCGGTCCAGGCCGATGAGCAGGCGGCTCCTCTCCTCCTCCTTCTGGCTCTCGTTCTTCAGGTCGGCGAACACCTGCGTGAAGTAGTGCGGGTCGGAGTTGATCTGCAGCATCTTGGCGCTCATCAGGTCGATGATGGACAGGCAGCGGTCCCAGAAGGTCTCCTTGGAGCTCTCCACCAGGAAGGGCTTGAGCGGGTAGGAGATCTCGTTACCCATGTAGGAGTAGGACAGGTAGAGGCAGGTGAGCAGGACGGCCTGCAGCTCGTGCTCCGTGGCCACCTCGGAGGAGACCACGTCGCGGCACAGCATGTAGACGAAGACCACGTTGGCCGGCGTGATGAAGCCCTGGTCCTGCCAGCCCTGCAGCAGCAGCGAGCGGTCCACGCTGCGCAGCCACAGCACCGGGTCGGTGGGCGACAGGTGCTTGAGCCGGTAGCAGCGCCGGCACAGGAACTCGCCCAGGCAGCGCAGCAGCTCGCTGGTGGAGGCCTGGACGATCACCCTCTTGGGGGTCCCGGGGGCGACGGTGGAGTTGGCCGGGGGGGCCTTCTTGACGGACGAGACCGGGTTGTTGGCGCTCTTGGCCAGGGCCGGGGTGCTCTGGTCCTGGGCGAAGGTGGACAGGTTGGCGCACGACTGCGACTTCTTCAGGTTCTCGTTGTTCAGGTGGCCCACGTTGCTGCCCTGGTAGTTGCCGTTGGGCTGCACCTTCTTGGAGCCCTTCTTCTTGGCCGACACGGCCACGATGCGCTTCCACGGCAGCACGTTGATGAGCGAGTGGCGCTTCAGGTTCTTGTCCTTGGCATTCTTGCTGTTCTGCACGGCCGTGTAGTGGCCCACGGTGGCCGGCCCGTCCTCGAAGAGGGCCGCCTTCCGGTAGCTGGGCGACAGGGACAGCACGGTTCCCATGGTGAGGGTTTGTGTGTGGGGGAGGTTAGGAAGGGGGGGGTCTTCTCCAGGGGCTTCAGCCGCGCTGGCTCAGAGGGGTGTCCGCCAGACGGAGGGCAGAGAAGGTCGCGGGCGATGGGGGGGCTACAGCATCCAAAGCGCCGGAGGAAACTGTGTGAGGATCGCCTTGAGTGAAATCCAGATGGGTTCTACACGGCAAGAGGAGCAGATCAATAATCAGAACGCTTTGTTGTTGTTTTTTAAATAATCTTCAGATTTTCTACAGATATCTTCTTAAGCAGGAGGGGAAAACCCGAACACGACGCGCTGTGATCAGCACCGCAGCGCTCTAATGAATGCGAGCCTGATTGGTTAATCTGACGGCACCTCGAGCTGATTAGCACCATTGATCAGGCTCCGTAAGTGCTGGAATGGATCAGCATGTGCGTGCACACCCATTTGAGCAATGAATGGATGACTCATAGCGTCGAAATAAGGGCGAGATACAGCGGGAAAATACGCCGCCATTGAAAAATAAATGATTTTTAAATTAAACATCGCCGGCTGGATGCGCGTGTGCGCATCCGCGGCGGCGGCGGCGGAGTGATTCCGCATCGGCGTCATGTCGAGACGCACCCGGCCTGGCGAGCCTGTGAGAATGTGAGAACGCTTGATATTTTAGGGCCGGCAGCAGACGGGAGAACCACGCGGCAGGCGTGCACGCGGAAAAAAAAATGGCATAACGTAAACACCTCAAAACAGCCGGCGGGCTGAAGGTCGCGGTAGCTCCACGCGGCGCCTCGTGCTCAAAGCCAAGGTCAAAGAGATGTAGGAGGTTCAAGCCTCTGAGAGAAAAATACATCACGGATGCATCTGTGTGTTGCACGTCTGCGTGTGTATGTGTGTGCCTGTACGTATGTATGTATGTATGTATGTATGTGTGTGTCCCTGCGCTGCAGTGCGTCGCTGTGCTGCGCCGTACGTAACCAGTCGATGGATCGACTGAGCTGCGCTGCGCAGATCTGCGAAAACACTGCGCGATCCAACATCGCATCGCATCGCGCACGTAAACCGTCCAATCTGTCCAGAAATCTGCCCTCGGTGTCTTATAATGCGCTGAGGCTGCGGGTGTTTGTTTGTTTTTTTTTTCCTCCCCTAGGATGGGATAACGCGTGAATGTGTGAAGCTCTCCGTGGTGCTGAAACCGAGCTCGCGCGCTCGCTCGCTCGCTCGCTCGCTCGTCGTCAACACGCAGCCCATCCTATAGGCGGTGGCTGCGTCTCATCGAGCAGCAGGAGCCTCGTGTTTTCCTCACAGATCCAGCTCGGTAGCTCGCCGGATTCCGCAGGGTTAAAAAAAAAAAAAAAAAAAGAAGAAGAAGAAGGCTACATTTAACTGTACTGATTTTCCATATTGAATTGAACTGTGGCCGCTGCGATCACCTCTTTTTAAATGAATAGCAAATGTATTTATTTATTTATTTTTTCACTGGCTGGTCCATTCCCATCACATCACACATCATGTGTGCCAAAATCAAAGCAAACTCACCAGAGGTTCTGCTCGGTTGTCGATTAAACTGTACTGTCGCGATGGTTTCCAGACCGTGTTTCCCCCCCACACACGCACGGCCCAGTTAAAACATCAAAAACATCTCGACAATGGGGAGGAAATGGCAAAACAAAAATATAATCCGTGCCGATGCCTGAAGATCGGATGTGAAGCAAACAGAGGATTGGATGCGTCCCTGCTCTGCTGATGGTGCGGCCAGTTGTGGAATGGATGCTGGGATGAAGATGTGCTCCCGGTCCTCCTCCTCCTCCTCCACCTCCTCCTGGCCGTCAGATGCGGATGATGCTGCGAGAGCTGGTGCTGCGTTCACTGACCGAGGGGAGGGAAGTTGACGCAAAGGCGGGGGTATACGGCGCGCGGCTCTGCTCTTCGTGCTTTCTCACTCTCCGCTGCTGGGAAACAACTCCGCCTATAGGCACGGGCATACACACACGCGCGCGCGCACACACACACACACACACACACACACACACACACACACACACACACACACACACAAGCAGGAGAGTCCTCTATACAATGTGTCGGCAGGTTTATAGCTTGTACCTTACAAAGTTAATCGAGCCCGTGGACGCATTGAGTCAATGACTGTCATTTACTATGTGGACTGTGAATAATAAGATGCGAGCATCACACCTTCTAAAGGCACTCTAGTATTTTGCTTTTAATTTAGGTTTTATTGGTGATATTTACTGCCACTGTTGTATTGCATTGTCCGTGACGTCATGTCTAAACCTCACAGTGAACACAGGAGCGGAGATGTTTTCTTCTATTTTGAGAACGGCAATGTTGCTGGGAGTGCCAAAGCAAACGCATTGTACAGTATCCTTTCTCGTGGTCGTTTCTGACCCCCTTTCAATAAAACCACAATTCCCAACACGTCCCAACCTCCCAGCATGCAAGTCGTGCGCTGACGTCACACGCTCTCTGTCGCGTTGTTTCGGGCACGTAATATTCATTCAGGCAGCATTTTGAATAGGGAAGATGGCGGCTGCAGCAGTGGTTGAATTCCAGAGAGCCCAGTCTCTCGTTAGCACGGACCGCAACGCTTCTATTGACATCCTCCATTCGATAGGTAGGTGTCTGGCGGAGCTTTTGTGGCGGATTCCCTCCGTTTAATCGGAAACACTAGCTGCTTCATTTTCCGTGGTTGAGCTTACAGGGCTAACATGCTAGCTAGCATCAGCGTTGAAAAGCGAGTGCCGGTGCTGTGCTAGGCTAAGCTGCGCTGAGCTGTGCTGACTCACTGTTGAATGGTGGGCAGCACTGAATGCTAGTGGACGTTAGCGCGCTAGCTTATTAGCAACTGTGCTAGCTTTAGGCCCCGAATGTGAAATACCGTTGGGACAATGTTATGTTTTCACTTTTGCCTGTCTTTAGCTGCCAAACTTTGAGCCATATTCGTCAAACTAACGTTTATTAGCTCGATTTAATACAGTCGGAATGACATTGTTATTCTTGTAGCTAACATTAGTTAGCCTGTTGTGAAACGCCTGTGAAAATACACCAATAAATTGAAAGCAGGCTTCCTGGCAGGGAGAGGTAAATTACCAGCCATTGCTTTATTGCTGTTAAGATTCATCAGTAAATGACTCAACGCTGGTGTGTTCAAAGTTAAATATTATAGAAGGTACACCGGTCCACTGGAGACATTTCTTTACCGGCATCGCCACGGTTCAAATTGCGTTGTCACTCCATCCTACTAGCTCTTTTGCTTTACTTGCTGCATGACTTATTCCCTCAAGTATGAGTGTTGTGAGAAGAAATGTGTTTGGAACACTGACATATCTTCTACGAATGTTTCTGCGTTCATCAAGTTGATCAAGATTTCTTAAATTGTGTCCGGAATTGCATGTCAATAACAGAATAAACCTTTATTAGTCCCGCATGGGGAAATTGCACATGAACACATTTGATTATGACGTGATTCCCCTCTGAAACTTTCACGAAGGTCTATTATTATTGTTGTTGTTTTTTTTTTTTTAACTCTTTCATTTGTGTATTCCTTAAAACATTGTTTGCAGTTTATCATGTTGAGGCTTTGGGAATTACATAAATTCAAAAGCTGTGCTTCCACTTGTGTGAATTTAGTGCTGGTCATATGGAAACAGTGTAGACAAAAACATATGATATCGATCTGTTGTGTTTTTCACACTTGTCTGCAGTTTCAATCTAAAATTGAACCTAACCGTGTTGACTTTGTCTTGTTGCCCAACTTTACCAGTGAGGAGAGATGTTCAAGAGAATGATGAGGAAGCCGTCAGGGTCAAAGAACAGAGCATCCTGGAGTTGGGGACCCTCCTGGCCAAGACCGGACAGGCTGCAGGTGAAATGTCCCTCTGTGACGCTCACACCCTCCCAGATTCATAGAAATCTCTTTTTGCAACTTGTTTCTGTGTCTCTTTAGAGCTTGGGGGTCTGCTGAAGTTTGTGAGGCCTTTCCTGATCTCCATCAGCAAGGCAAAGGCTGCCCGACTGGTGCGCTCTCTGCTGGACCTCTTCCTGGACATGGAGGCGGCGACGGGTCAGGAGGTGGGACTGTGTCTGGAGTGCATCGAGTGGGCCAAGGCAGAGAAGAGAACCTTCCTGCGACAAGCTCTGGAGGTGAGTGAGCCGTGGACCAGGAGAGACAGGTTGTTGAATAAGGGGGGGATGATGCATGGATAAACCTGCGTCTTCTGGCAGTGAAAAGCAAAGCCCGACGCCTCGAACAGGAGGAGTCAACGTGCTGCGACTCGTACTGCGACAGACGCTGTGTTTGCTCTCATGGTGGAGACGTGATATGCTATGCAGCATTGTTAATGGACCGTCGCTTGGTTTTGAAACTGAATGAAAAGTTGGTGAGTTAGTGAGACCTGGTCTGTCACCTCTGCCTTAAATGCTGATAGCTGTTGATGCTGAAAGGCTTTGAGACTCTGCTGCAGCAGCCAGGAGAGGCTTGGTGGGTTCTATTCCACACTCAGATGTTGGGTTATATTATTGATGTGACTGATGGACCGCAGTATAGATCAGGAAGTGAAATGTTTCACGCCCCATCTAAGCCTCACAACGAGGAACACTCTCAGAGTAGATGCTTTTAACTTTGCCAAACTCCAGAAAACTCGTCAATATGTGAGTTTCCCTCCAGGTCCAAATGGATCTTTTGAGTGTGAAGGAGTGAAATAAAGCACTTCTGTCTTTTATTTGGTTTCTCTTGATCTTAATTTGGCTCCTTTTTCTTTCCAGGCCCGCCTTATTTCCTTGTATTTTGACACTAAGCGATACCAGGAGGCCTTGGCGCTGGGTAAGTGTTGGAGAAACAACGTCTTGCCGCTGTCCTTGACACACTTACACAACATAAGACGGTGTCTTATCTTCTTGGAAACAAAACAATAATTCAAACGTTTGCTGTTATTTAAATGTTTGCTGTGTTTGCCACATGCACTAAATGAGCTGCGTCAAAGCCGGTGGTGGTGTTGTCTGCCCTCCTGAAACACTGCAGAGGTGTTTTTATTGAGCGCGCTCGCTCTGTCCCTCCTCAGGCACCCAGTTGCTGCAGGAGCTGAAGAAGATGGACGACAAAGCTCTCCTGGTGGAGGTGCAGCTGCTGGAGAGCAAGACGTACCACGCTCTGAGCAACCTGCCCAAGGCCCGCGCTGCCCTCACCTCCGCCAGGACCACCGCCAACGCCATCTACTGCCCTCCAAAGCTGCAGGCTGCGCTGGACATGCAGTCAGGTGTGTTGGTCCTGCCTGGCCTGATGGGGTTGCACTCATACTGATATTGTGTTGTACCATAGAGGTGAAAAACAAGTGGCAACAGTGAGCGAGGTGATGCGGCATAAGGACCAAAGTGGTGGGAAGTTCTGGGTCGGGTGCAGCAACAGACTGCAAACCTTCTGACAGACGTTTCTCCAGATGAGTTTGATTTGGAAAGGCCTTTAAAGTGCAGCCACTAGGTGGCGATCACGCGTCTCGGTTAATCTGAGACATTTTTGTGTTTTTCAACACGGCTTGTTGTGTCAAAGCCACTGAGGTCGGACCGAGTCACTTTATGCTAGCGAGCCACTCGCTGCGATACACAGTTGCTGCTCCCCGGTGTGAACGCAGAGCGGCGGCGGCGGCTTTGCATCGTCTCTGCGCGTCGTCGACGTTCTCTCGAGTTTGGCCGCTCTTTGCCGCCGCCTGAACCGCTGCCTGTCGCCTGCGCCGCAGGGATCATCCACGCCGCCGAGGAGAAGGACTGGAAGACGGCCTACTCCTACTTCTTCGAGGCCTTCGAGGGCTACGACTCCATCGACAGCCCCAGAGCCATCACGGCGCTCAAGTACATGCTGCTGTGCAAAATCGTTCTCAACTTGTGAGTAGAAGTCACTTCTTCGCACGTCAGCGCTACTCTGCTGCTCCTCTGCTGCTCCTCTTGTGGAAATGCTGATCTCTCGTCTCCTGCAGGCCAGAGGAAGTTCAGGCTCTCATCAGCGGCAAACTGGGCCTGCGATACGCCGGACGACAGGCACGTAGCTCCGTTTGTGTGAAGCTGCGCACCGCAGAGAAACATTCTGAGAGGCTCCAGTTTCCCTGTTGGAATCTTATGCAGTGGTCCAGGTCGTCTCAATGTTTTCCTCTTTGTTTTCATTTCCAGACAGATGCACTGAAGTGTGTGGCGCAGGCCAGCAAGAACAGATCATTAGCAGACTTTGAAAAGGTGAGACCTCCCTCCACTCGTGCGGGCACTTCAAGGTCCAGTGTGGCAATTTGGCTTCATTTTTCATTTTTATATTGGTAAAAACTTAACACACAGCCCATAAAGACATGGGTAAGATTGTATAATTGCAGGACAATAAAAGTATTTTGCTTTTCCTACCCTTTCAACAGTTGTCATATACATCTATATAAACAAACACACACACAAGAATATACATACAGCAAAGGTCTTGCTTCCAGTTAGCATCCATATCTGTAAAGAAGCCTGGTGTGGACAATCCAGCCGCCTGACTGGGAGTTTCATCATCAGGGTGACTGCTCACATCCTCAAATAAATCAATGAAGAAGAATGTGGGTGAAGTGTCCAAGTTTGGGTGCGCAGGCCACCATAGCTCACTAGCAAGCTCAGAAGGGGAGGGGTGGGAGAGTGAAAGCCGCTGCAATCTAAAATCCAACCACTTGATGTCACTGTTTCTTCTTCAAAGTCTCTAAATATTAAACACGAAATCTTTAAATAAACAAAGTTTATTGTGGAGAACTGCACTCACACATGGAGAAGAGTTGTGCTGCATCCTGTGTGTAGCAGCTCACTGTGTGCTGGGCTGTGTCTGCTGCAGGCCCTCACAGAGTACAGAGCAGAGCTGAGGGACGACCCAATCATCAACACGCACCTGGCCACGCTGTACGACAACCTGCTGGAACAGAACCTCATCCGGGTCATTGAGCCCTTCTCCAGAGTCCAGGTACCCAAGGAAACTCAACTCAAACCCAGTTACAGCACTGCTTTGATTGGTCTAAAAGGCAACAATGAGTGTGAGGCCTGAGAGGGCGCTGGTGTTTGTCTGTGGCTCAGTCTTTGGCCTCCTGGTTGACTCGGCCCTCTGCTCCTGGGTTCACCTCAACCTGCCTTTCTCCTTTCAGATAGAGCACATATCAGGCCTCATCAAGCTGTCAAAGGTGCGGTTCCTTCGCCATCCTGAACTCGTTTCTCCACCTTCTACTGTTTTGTTTTTTTAATGAAGCTTCACCTTCGTGTGTGTATGTGTGTGTCTCTGCAGGGAGACGTTGAGAGGAAGTTATCGCAGATGATCCTGGACAAGAAGTTCCACGGTAAGCGGCCGATCTCGCACACTTGAACCGTCGACACCTCGCCGCGCTCTGATGTGTTCGTGGCGCCGCCTCCGCAGGGATCCTCGACCAAGGCGAAGGAGTGCTGATCATATTCGAAGAGCCGCCGGTGGACAAAACGTACGAGGCAGCCTTGGAAACCATTCAGAACATGAGCAAAGTGGTGGACTCTCTCTACAACAAAGCCAAGAAGTTGACATAGGTGAACAAAGCCGCCGCCTGGAGGCAGAAGGAACTGCAGCAGCAGCAGCGCTCCTGCTCTCCGTTCCATCTTGATTCAATGGTTTTTGTTTTTCTTCTTCCCCTCCTCCGACTCAGAGCGGCTCGTCGGCAGTGCGATGGAGGAACTGTGTGTGATTGACCGGCGTAGCGTCACATCTGAAGAAGGCAACAACGAGAAGCAGCGCCGAGTCTCACAAACTGCAACCAGACAGGATTCCCCCGTCAAGCTCCCCTCCTCCCCTCCCCCAATGGACAATGACATCACTTCTCGTTTGTTTTGTTTGTTTTTTCCTCTTTGATTTTTTTTTTTTTTTTTTTTTTTAATATCTTTTCAGGACTCTGTATAACACTCAGCGGCCACTGCAGGCCATCAGGGAATATTGTACAACCACAATAAAAAAGATGAAAAGGTTAAGAATACATAGATGTTTATATCAGCTGTCGGGTCGGGTCGAACAGAGACTCGGCCCGATTCTATCGCAACTTTGACCTCCGCTGTCGCCGCGCTGCAAACGCAGCTACAAGGCTTCCTCTTCACCCCCCTCCTTCCCTCCACCTCCTCCTCCTTCTCTTCCTCCCTCTCTTTTCAGAAGCACACAGGTTGGGTTTTGGAAGTTCGAGATTCTACTTTTGGCTCAAGAGCTCCCCCTAGCGTTTTCAGTTCCAAACCCTCACCATTTCAATGCCAACAGTTAAGTACCCGCTGTATTTCAGACATGTATTGAACTCACTATTTTTGTGTTGTTTTGTTTGACAAGAAAAAATAAATAAAATGAAGATTGCCACAACAGAAAGAGCCAGGATGCCACTTCACCACTTGTGCCACTGTTTGGCGCTCTGGCTTTGCCTCAGTGTTGAGGTGCAGAGGTGGAGATCCGGTCACCTCTGAGCGCCTGTTGTTCTCCATTTGAGCAGTGTCCATGGTTAATTCCTAGCACTAGTGTGGTATGCTAGTAACCAAACAATTTGTATGAGTTTTCGATTTGGTTCTGATTCTTTTCTTCCTCCTCTTATAAAGGCATTTTCAAAAATAAATATTTTGTATTTTAAGGATTTTGTGTTTTCTCTTCACAGACGCTAATTGACTCTTGGTCCCATTAACTGACCTTAGAACTTTAAATGATTGGTAGAAAGGGTGAAGAGAGTGGATCAACAAGCTGCTTTGTGTGACAGGGTCCTCACAAAGGCACGAGGGGAGAGAGAGTCAGTGGGACACTGTTTCATGTTTTACCACAACAATCAGCATTCATTCAGATCCTGCTGCTGCTAAATCTGTCACACCACCACAAAGGGCATTAAATGAGTAAAAGCTTTGAGTTGTCTTTGAGTTTTCACTTGTGACACACAATTACTTATTGTGGAGCAATAAATCCACTGCCAACTTCAGTTTTCACGTTCTACATTAAAGGGGATTGCTGCAGCAGTTCATGGAGGTTTGGTCTCACTGTGTGTGTGTGTGTGTGTGTGTGAGTGTGAGAGGGAGAGATAAAAGTGAACACAATTCATCACACACATTGCAATTGTATGCAAATATAGAACAGGGCGAGGTTACACAATGGACTAGTTGCCAGTTGATCGCAGGCCCAAATTAAATAAACGAGTCCTTCAGACATTCTTCAAAATAATCCAATAAAAATGTTTTATTTCTCCTCATTGACATGTTTCACGGAGACAAAAGTTTCTAATCTAATTCAATCTGCTTGACACAAATGAAAACATTTATTGAAACATATTTGTCTCTCTGTCAAAAAGAGCAATGACACCTACAGGACAGAATAAGTCATTACAGTTTTCATACAAAAAGTTAGTGAGCTAATGGTCTTTTCTCCTCAAATGAAAATGAAAAAAAAAACATTTATTTAAATAATGACAGTAAAGCACCAACTGGCAAAAGATGGGCAGATTGACATATACATTGTGTACAAATAAAACAGCCAGGTTAAAATCTGTGGTCCACTGCACAGACAGCACAACCCATCGCGCTGTGAGGTCAGCGTGCAAACGTCCTGGAGCCTCAGCGGCGCCTGAAGGCTCTGGAGATCCTCCAGGCGTTGGGCTCCTCGTAGCGGTTGTACAGCGGCTCCAGGCGCTGCTGCTTCTTCTGCTTGCTGAGGCGCGTGGGGTCGGACACCTTGAAGAAGGCGGGCGCAAACTCCACCAGCCAGCGGGGGTCGATGGTGGTCACCTCCCTCATGTACTCCTTGGTGGTCAGCACCAGCTCGTGGTAAACCACCCTGTGGGAGTGGAGAGGCCGTTAGACTCTCTGGACGTTCACCTTGTGTTGCTCCGCTGCAAAGGCGTGCTGAGGGGCGTGCGGTCGTACCACTCTGGCTGCCGGTTGAACAGAGAGCTGGAGGGGTGGATGTAGACCACCTGCTGGTCGATGAGAGTGCGGTATCCTTCCTGAGGATCCTTCTTGGCCGCGTTCCTGAAGAAGCCGCTGCAGATGGCTTTCTGGACGCGAACCGTCGCTTTGCCACAGGACACCACGTCCAGCTTATGCCTGAAAAAGAAGATTGTGTGTGTTTGTGTTGTGTGTGTCAAGGTCAAGGTTTCTTTATTTGTACTTGACAGTAAATACGGACAAAGAACAATCATACATGACAAAAGAAACACGTAAACGCATATAAAAACATCATTACTCTCAGCTTCAATGTCGCAGGAGTCTTCAACTCATGGTGAACCTATTCAGCCTGGCAATGGCTGAGGGTACAAAGGTGTTCCTGCACTGCTTTGTCCCTGCAGCCAGAGGGAGGAGCTTCAACTCTCCATGTGGTGGATGTCAGTAGGCATTTTTAGTTGGCTTTGCACTCGAGCTGCTTGTCATCAAGGGCTGAAGCTCCCCTGTTAGGCAACCTGCCCATTTAATAATTTGGCGCTGGGAGTTTCTATCCTGAAGTGATCAGTTGCCAAACCATGACAATAAAAGCACAACAGAACAGAGTTTTGTCTAAGTTAAGAAGGGACAGTTTCTGGTGCTGGTGTGTGTGTGTGTGTGTGTGTGTGTGTGTGTGTGTGTAAAAAGACCTCGGAGCAGTGGGAAGCTCCTGCCACTGAGGTGTCCTTCCTACCTGTCCATGATCCCCAGCATCTGTTTGCGGATGTCCTGCACTCGGCGCAGCGAGCGCGCCTGGATGAAGTTCTCGTAGCACCAGGGGTTGGAGAACTTGTTGTTCTTCCAGGAGTTGTAAACGGCCAGCAGGGTCAGGTGGTCGCCCTCGGGCTGGTGGAACTTTGCCTTCTTCTGGTCGGCCAGAGCCTGCTTGTCCTGTATAGACGAGAGGTGATACGAGGATGTGAGGGGAGAGACTTCAGACGCTGGCGTTGTGCAATTAAGCCTCAGATTAACATTTTTTTCCCAGTAGCTTAGAGTTGTATAGCTCATTGATACAGGACTGGAGAACACACCAGGACCAGCGTGGATCCAAACAAAGCAAGTCATGTGATGCTGTTTCAAAGACAATAAAATAACTATCTATTTCACCAAGGTGTGCGTACCTTCGGTCTGTAGAAGACATTGAGCACCGACAGCATGGAGACGATGGTGAGCATCTCCTCACTGCAGCCCAAATGGACGGACATGATCAACATCTTGCACAGCATGGGCTCCAGGGGGAACTCGGCCATCTGCAAGACAAAAGCACGTGATTGGAGTTTATTCCAAACACACTGTATGAGTGTGTGTGTGTGTGTGTGTGTGTGGGGGGGGGGGGGGGGCTGCAGAGAGGAAGAAAGAGCTCCTCACCCTTCGTCCCAGTCGGGTCAGTAGACCCTCGTCATCCAGGGCTCCCAGTGTGTAGAGCTGCTCCATGGCCGTGATCAGGGTCTCGATGGGGGGGGCATCCATGAAGTCAAAGGACAGGAGGTCATTGATGCCCATGGCCTGGAGGAGGAAACCAGGAGCAGCACATTAAAGCTCTGCTGTGACCGGACGTGGGGTCCAGCCAGCAGAAGGAAGATTGTGTCCTGTGTGGGAGTCGACCTCTCTGCAGTCAACTGCTTACCTTCAGAGACAGCACGGTGCTGGACAAGTTGGTCCTCTGGATCTCAGGCACGTTGGTGGTCAGCATCTCGTCTCTGTAGGCTCTCTCTGTGTAGAGCCTGTAACACTTCCCCGGGCCCGTTCTTCCGGCTCGGCCCGCCCTCTGCTTGGCCTGGGCCTGCATGACGATCATTGTTAGAGTGAAGTGGCTACAGTCACTGGCGATGACACAAGTCTGAATGTTCCTCACGTCACCTGGGAGATGGGAGTCACCACCAGCTGGTCGATGCCGGTCTTGGAGTTGTAGACCTTCTGCTTGACAAATCCGGGGTCCACCACGTAGTAGATGCCATCGATGGTTAGAGACGTCTCAGCGATGTTCGTGGCGATGATCACCTACACACAACACAAGGAGGTCATTTGACTTTTCAGAAAAATTCAATCAAACAGCGCAGCTTTTTTCTTCTATATTTTAGCATTGTCACCTTTCTGCTGCCAGGAGGAGCAGGATCAAAGATCCTGGTCTGCATCTCGCTGGGCAGAGCAGAGTACACGGGCAGGATGATGAGCTCAGGAACATCAGGCCCCAGAGACTTCATCCGCTCAAACAGGATCTCGCAGGCCGTGTCGATCTCCTCCTGTCCTGTGAGGAACACCAGGATGTCGCCTGGACAGAGGACAAGCGTCAAGTTGGAGTGACGGAGAAAGAAAATAAATAAATCGATTTTGTCTCCACAATGTTCAGGTCATACCAGGTGGCTCAGTCAGGTGAATCTGCATGACGGTGATGAGACTGGCGTCCAGGTAGTCGGTCTCCGGCTCTCTGGTGTAGAGGACTTCCACAGGGTACGTTCTTCCTGGGATGGTGAAGATGGGCGCTTCGTAGAAGTACTGGGAGAACTTCACGGCGTCCAGGGTCGCAGACGTCACGATCAGCTTCATGTCAGTGCGCTTCTGAATGGTCTGAGAGAAAAACACAAGATGCTGTTTAATTTCTCTCTCTTTTTTTTTTTCAATAAATCTTATAAAACATAGGATATAGGACAAAAGCAAAGGGACAAGGCAGACGTGCTGCTCAAACTCACCTTCTTCAGCAAACCAAAGAGGACGTCGGTGTGGATGGTCCTCTCGTGAGCTTCGTCCAACATGATGATGGCGTACTGGCCCAGCTCGTAGTCGATCAGACACTCTCTCAGCAGCATGCCGTCCGTCATGTACTTGATGACGGTCTCGGGGCTGGTGCAGTCCTCGAAACGGATGGTGTAACCCACCTGCGGCAGAGAGGGGAGACTCTCAGCCAGGCTCCGACCCGGTGAGCTTTATTTCAGAGACGCGGCAGCGGGCGGCTCGCTCACCTCCTGTCCCAGGCGACAGCCGTACTCCTCGGAGACTCTCTTGGCCACCGACATGGCGGCCACACGACGGGGCTGCGTGCAGCCGATCTTCCCCCTGGTGGTGTAGCCTGCTTCTGCCAGGTACTGAGTGATCTGGGTGGTCTTACCAGACCCCGTCTCTCCGATCACAATCAGGATCTGGTTGTCATGGACGGCCTGAGAGAGAAACATGTGAAGGACAGAGTTCAAGACACAGACACTTAGAGGTGGAGTATCAAATATATGGCTTGATTTATGACTTTCACATTGACAAAAGCTAAACACAGTGTCCATGAATACATTAATAAAAGGGTGTACTCACAGTACAATAAAAGTAATTTAGTTTTCCTCATATATATATGAATGTACGCAGAGCAATAAGGCTCTTGCTCCTAGTGAGCTGCCATCTTGCACTGGAATTTCTTAAGGAAGCCCCTCTGACAGTGGCGCTAAATACCAAAATGCAAAATGCACCGTGTGCATTGCAGGTTGATTAGGATGATGACGCCACCACTTCAGCCACATTGATTCACAAGTCTCAAATTTCTTCATTGTGACCTCGCACTTGCAAATTAAAATAAATAAACAAACCCCCCCCAAATCTGGTTTAAAATAACAGAAACATCCCTTTTGCAGTCAGCAGGTGTTTGGCTTCAGGGAAGCTCAACTTGTTCAGAAGATGATGACTAGAGAATCATTTCTTAACTGCGTTGACATGACTCAGTAAGTTACAAGTCTTGCTGTGCACCTGAATGAGCTGCTTCTTCAGCTTGTAGATGGGCAAACTCTCCCTCTGCTCCAGGATGGAGAGCTGCGTCTTCTTGCCGTAGGAGGCCTTGTTGCCGCCGAAGGCGTGCTTCTTCCACTCCGGGATGTCGTTGGGCATCATGCCGATGCCCCTCATGTTGGCTGCAATCTGCCTGCCGTCAGCTGGAGCAACAGGTGACAGGTGAGACGGCGTTAGAATGCGGCCGTGCTGACCTCCGCCCAGGAACCCTTCACCGTAGAACTGCGGTGCGATGGTTCGGTCCGGACTGAGATCAGACTGCAGCTCTGGGCTTCTCTCCAGTTTGGAACCAGTTTTTCCAACGGACTCGCCGGACACTTCAAACAATGTCATCACAGAAGATTGGGCAGACACGAAGGAGGTTCTAACCGTCTGGCAGAGGGTCGACCCAGTGTTTGTTCAGGCCCATTGGGATGGAGTCCATCTCCGCCTCGCGCGCCGCCTGCTTCAGTTCTCTCCTCTCCTTGGCCAGAGCGCTCTGCATCATGGCGGCCTGAGACAGCGAGCCGTCGGGGTTCTGCAGCCACACAAACACACAGGACAGCAAGTTGTAGTTTGTTATTGGCTCTTTATTGACATGAAGAACATTTTTTTAAAGGTCCGGTGTGTGAAACAACTGATTGCGTGTTTGGTATTTAGGTCTCTTTCAAAAATGGGTACCCTATGTATATTCTTACACACTACATGCATAATATTACACACTGGACCTTTAACAGGAGAGCTGTTATGTCATTGTAATTTGGAGCTGAATTCATGCTGTTGATTTTTTTTAAATCTAAAGTTACAACACAGGTGAATCAGATGTTTTACGATTAAGAATATTCAGCCAAACATTTCGACAGATTGCCAACAAACAAATAATTAACATTTAACAAGGAGTGTTTACCTTGACGATCTTGACTGGGCTCATATCCATGACCTGCTTGGTGTGTCCCCTCAGGAACGGCGGCTCCTCCTCAACCAGCTCAATTTCCAGATCCTCATCTGAAGGGCCGAGAACACAGCTCATTGACAGGAGGCAGACAACTGCTGGTGCCATCATCACAATCCTAAATCTCAATCATCATTCAGCACTGACGAGACTGGAGCTGAGACTAAAAAAAAGAAAAGCACCACTTCTCACCCTCTTCATCGTCCACTTTGGGAAGGATGCCAGTTTCATCATCAAAATCAGGGAACTCTTCTTTGGGCAGAACATTGGCAGCAACCATCTGACAATGAATAAGACCCCATTTAGACGATGAAAACAATGCATTAGAATGTTTCAAATATTTGAAAGGCGCACCTGCTTGATCTCCCACTTCTCTGCGTCGGAGATCTTGGTGAGCCTCTTGCGCTCCAACGTGTCGTCCTGCTCCATCTCGGGGGCGTGGCCCAGGTTCAGATTGCTTGGCCGGTCGGGGTTCCTCATGGAGACGTCCTCGGTGCCGTCTGGGCCAATGTTTTTCCTCCGGTTGGGGTTCAGGTCTTCTCCGGTCTCCTGGTCCACATCCTGTTAAAGAACAGACAGCAAGGTGCATTTGATGGGAAAGTTAAAAACACACTTCTGTCTCAGTGGGAAAAGCAAAACTGCGACCAAGATCTTGACTTTTCCTCTATTCTTCTTACCTTCATGCTGAGGCTGGTCTTGGAACCGGTGAAAGACAGCACTTTGATCTTCACTCTTTGGCCTTTGGTGACAACATCAGCCACGTTGGCCACGCGGCCCTCCCTGCGCAGCTCCGAGATGTGAACCAAACCCTCCCAACGTTTCCTGCCCAGACACAACAGAAACACGGTGGACATATAGAATCGTGCTGGTGTCAGAGCAGAGGTTTTGACATGAATCAAGTATCTATCCATGTTGCTACTGGCTAGGACACTGACCTCAAGCCCTCCAGCTGAACAAAGCATCCAAACTGCATGATGCTGGTGACCTTGCCGTTGTAGATGTCACCAACAGAAGGCTCCTCAGGTGGAGGCCGGTCCACGTGTTTGTCCTTCCAGCGCTCAGAGTCTCTGTCTTGGTCCTTCTTGGGGCTGGGTGAGCGTTCGTTCCACCTGGAAGATTTTTCTCTCCTCTTCCCCTGCTCTCTGTCCCTGTCTCTTTCTCTGTCTCGGTGGCGATCGCGATCTCTTGAGCGCGACCGGGAACGGTGCCGTCTCCTCCGGTCTCGATCATAATCTCTGTCTCTGTCTCTGTCGCGGTGGCGATCTCTGTCTCTGCTTCTGCTGCGACTTCGACTGTGGCGTCTGCTCTTTTCTGACCTGCTGACGTGAAGAAAAAAAAACACCAGCAAAATTACAGGTGAGAAAAAAAACAATCTTAATTTGTTGATTGAGAATCAGTGCATATACAGGGAAAAAACAACCTTGAGAACCATTCATACCTGCTCTTGCTGCTCTTGGAGTCTGTACCACTGACGCTTGGCATCAACATTTCCAGCTCTTTCATTGCAGCTTCTGCGACTTTTGCGTCATCTTCATCCAGTAAACGCTAAATAAAACATTGACAATAAAGATATTAAAATGATCTTTTACAGAAGACAACTGTAAACAAATGGCAACTTAAAAACGAAAACACAATCCATTATGGTTCTATTCAAAAGTGAATGTCCTGAGTTGTGCGCATTAGTTGAAAATAACTGCCTGTAGTAAAGCGACATACCTTGGGTTCTGGATCATCTGCTCGACACAGAGCAGGAAGAATTTCCTTCAGTCTGTCTTTTTCAGATTTAGGCTTAACATCATCATAGGCTGGAAGCAGATAGTTGTCAATTACAAAGAGCTCTGAGACAGTTTTATAGAGAAGTGAGAGTATGAAGGACAACCACAATACATAATAAATATATATAAGGTATATGCTGGGGAAATGTGACATCGATACAACTAAATCATATCTTATTTCCAATGTTAAATGGAACTAGAACTATGCGTTCTAAGAGCACAATGGCTAAAGCTTTAATAACTTACCTTTACTCGTCGACGCTTTGGTTGGAGGCCGCATGGTCTGAATGAGCCTAAGCAAATTACTGACGAGAGAGTCCTTCAAAACATAAGCAAATTCCCAATTAGATGCAGAACGACGTAGATACCTAACGCTTGTTATCTCTTAAATCCACCTAGGGGTTGATTTTGCTAGGTTCGACTTACTGAGAATTCGCCCCCATTTTCATCCAGGGCGGCCTTGAATCCTTCAAATGTCGGCTGCTGCTCCGCAAGGTGAATGATGAACTTGGCTGTAGAGCAATCAGAGAAATTATCACTTTCCAGGACAGTAGGTTGTCATGACCAGCTAGCTAGCATTGAAACGCGTTGAAACTAGCATCACCCAAGTAGCAACGACACCACGTCCAAATTGACAGGAACCACTTCACTCATTTTTAAATCCCGATAGTAGATATTTCACTTTCAAAATGTTACATTATATGCCCGCGAATAAAAAAAAACCCACAAGGGTTAAAGTTACCGAAGACAAGGCATGCTAACTCCAGCTAGTTAGCATAAGCTAACTCGTTAGCCAGTCTTTGTGATTCAAGTACTCTACTCTCAGCCACTAAATACGCACCTAGATCCTTGTCACCGAGTCCCAAATGGTTGTCGAGCTCCGTACAAACTTTGGACACCAGAGAGAGATACTCGAGCTCCCTGAGCTCGTCCACGGCAACTTCCGCCATAGTCCACGAGTTGTGTTGTGTTTACGACGTAATAGCGGACTACACTGACGCGAGTAGCTACATGAGCGTAGAAGAAAAGCGGAAGTGGAAGAAGACGAGTGACTCCAGAGACAGCACTTTGGTGCAAGGGTATCTCCCCCTAGCGTTCAAATATGGAAGGTCTGTTTGTCAGTACACAAAACGAGGTTTGAGCATCGTTGGATATTGTACAAAAAAAGGCGAAAAATTTTTTATTCAAATATCCAAAGAAAATTCAACCCGTGCCTAAATGTTTTTTTTTTTCATTTATCATTATTTTGAAAATAGAGACACTACTCACATTTGCCTGAAACTCACTGGGATTACTGTTGTATGATAGCCTAACACAAAAAGGGTGATAGAATGCAAAATTATCAACATGTACAATGTTTTTTTGTTTTTTGAAAATGTTGTAAGATTAAAAAGGTAAAGCACCACTAAAGGTTATTTTTCCTCTTTTTATTAAATCACCTTTCCAGTTGTTGGAAGAGGATGGCGACTGGCGATTGTGACCTGCTGGCACTGGCTCAGAAGTTTGCATCTCTGTGGTCTATCATCAGAAACGTCAAAGATCACAACAGGCCAGAAAAGGTGACGTACAACCCCAGGGGCAAATAGGATGTGTGCAATGGAATTAGATCAAATCCACCAAAAACCAACATATAGCTAAATATATATTGTAAATTGTAGGTTGTTTTTTTTTTAAACCCCCCCCCCCCCCCCGTCCCCAAACGGATGCAGAGATGTACAGCGTGGTGGCGCCGTCCTCGCCTGACCTGATATGCGAGGATGGTGGGGGAGGGGGAGGGGAAGTTGCATGGGCGGCGCGGGGGAAGGGAGGGGAGGGGGCTTATGTAAGAGGCCTGTAATGTATACGTAACACATGCTGCATGATCGCTTGTCCTTAATCGCTCCGCTCGAGTTTCCTGCACTGGTGAGAAGATACAAAAGAGTGGCAGGATTAGACGGATTGGGCAGCATAGGAGGGAAAGACGAGACCGCCTGCTGGAGTCGATCCACGGGGGGATTCTAGAGAAGGAGTCAGCCTGCGTGTGTATGTGTGTGAGACACAGGGGTAGATGAGGCCCCACATGGGTCTCATGCCTCAGATTTATATTCTTCTGCTCCACATTCCTGCAAGAATAAAAAAGCAAACACGTGCACGGACAGTGTTCCTGCAGCAGGCATGGAACACAGAGTGCGAAAAACATTTGAAAAAGAAAAGAAGAGAAAAGAAAAAACAACCTGGCCTTGCATCTGCCATGTACAGTACACTGTGTACTGGCGGTTGGTCGGGAGGTCAACCAACAGTCTGCTATTGACAACGCAGCTGCCTGCCATGTTCTGCTGCAGAGTGGAAAATTCCTGCTATGACAGAGCATGAGGAGTGTGTGTGTGAAGAGAGGGGGTGTGTGTATGACATACGTGAAAAAAAGAGGAGGGGGTGAAGCGGGGGGAGCGGGCAATCCAACGGAGGGCCGGGCTTTGGCGGAAAGAGGTGGGCTCGGATTGGCTGGCGCAAAAGCTGCCTTTGTGAGCTCACAGCCCCCACAACAGCTTCCAACCACATGTTGGACTTTGTGTGAATGGATCCGGACCGCTCACACCAAGTTCACACTAAGCCACCGTGATGACCACATCCTCAGTGTAAGACAAAACAAAACAAACAAAAAAAGCTGCTGGGCTGAGAGTGAAGAGCCCTTGCTGGATTCAGCCCTGCAGCCCAGCACCCTGGTGCTGGCAGGTGATGCCAGTCAGTGGTGGGACACACACAACTTTTATCCTGGAAGTGGAAGAGATGCAGATTTTGGGGATAATCCACAAGGTAGATCAGAATCAGCTCTGTTGGTCAAGTTTGTTCACACTAAAAGGAATGAGTTGTTTCTTGGCTCTGAGTGTGTATCATAGTCAGGAAGGTAAGTGCAGCTGTCCAGGCTGTTTGTAGAGACCACCATGGCCCCACCCTCTTGCGTGTGTTCATATCAAACTGTATAGCACTCCATCTATACACACTCATCTATGTGATATTATATAGAATGAAGCACTACACAAACAACAAATATTAAAACAAATTTCAGTGGACACTCTCTTGTGTCCTGAGCAAATGTGTCTCTCTGTTGTGGATTAATGTTATGGTGATGCTGGTGTTGCTGTGTGTGATGTGAAAGTATTGATGATGACAGGACAACTACATCACACAAGGCCCCCCCCACCCCCCAAACTTTATACACACACTTACCTGCCAACTTTGTGAGGCCATGTGACTCTACCACTCTTCCTGGTGCAAAGTGGTAACACACACCAGAATAGAGCAAAACTGTTTACTTCAAAAGTGTCAAGTGTGAAAAATTCCCCCAACTGCTTCTTTAATGAATCATTTTTTGAAAAAAATCTTTATTTTTGCGGATACCTGATACAATTGCCCGACTGTCTAGAAATGTAAACACAGGTTAAAGCCAGCTGTTTCAGTGTCCTTCTCCTACAGCCACTAGGTGGCAACACACTGCCAGACTGAGGACGTTACCCTCAGCCGACCCTTCATTAACCTACTACAGGGGGGCTTCTCAGGTGACTCTCATCTTTGTCCTGCCTTAAATCCACCCCTTTATTTTTGACATGTGCGAAAAAAAGAATACTGGAATATAATTGGAAACTAGAAGACATAATGAACTTAGTTCAACTACTCTATATCCGAAAAAAGTCATATAAATACAATAGTTCTGATGATGCTTGTAATTGGCCATGGAACCTTTCCAGGTCATTGGTCCAAACTACCCACTATGAGCTGCAGAGGCCTTCCCGCTGTCACGACGTGGGAATTTAATGGAAGCCAGTAATGGTGGTGATTTCATCTTGGCTCTTAATAAAACAAAGAGCTTGAACTCACTGACAGGAAAAGAACATTAAGTTCGACTGAACGGAGCATGTTGGGCTTCCTGTGTGTGAGCAGCGTCTTTCTTGGTAGACCTCAGACACCTAATTTTACCTGCCAATGTGTCACAGATGAGAAAGATATGCCGACAGTGAGGCACAGACGGTGGGAGACCATCTGCTGGTCTGGGCCTTTTCTCGCACATTGATGCACATTACATGCACATACATTAGCCAGAGAGCTGCGCGGCAATGTATGCACTTGAGGTTTGATGCTGAAGCAGACAGCAAACACGCCAGCCTCAGCAAACCTTGATGGTGAAAAGTCATAAGAATTCCACACATTTCAGGACTTTTCTTGGGGGACCTTCTCCCTGATCACATCTAAAAACCCACCTAAACCCACCAATGCAATGCAAAGTTACTCCTGGAAAGGTCGATCTGGGACACTGCATACAGTCTGTGGTGAACCGCACGTTACTAGCAAGACTAGAAGGCGTCGTTGACTCCAACTCTAAAACTGCATCATGAGAGTGAAAACCCTGACGCTTACTGTGCACTTGTATTTAACACAGGATTAGACACAAGGCTGTAAAAGCCATTTAGTTCCCAACTTGGACTGCACAACCCATGTCGTGAAAAGAAAGAGCTTTTTATTCACATGTGAACAAAGACAGCTGTTGACACAATGAGGCAAGAACGCTTTAGTTTCAGTGGGTTCCTTTTTTTTTTTTTTTTTTTTTTTTTAACTTTTATTAGTCCATTAATGAAAATCTCTCCAGCACATGACGCAGCTGGCCGGAGAACCAAAGAGCCAAAAAGAGCCAGTGAGATGTCGATTTAGTCACATATTTATTACATAAATATATAGTAAAATAGACCAGCGACAATTACCATAAAAATATCTTCCTTTTGAAACCCTGACCATTAAACAAAGATTTGAAAATCACACACATTGACATTTACAAACACGCTGATTGTCTGGACCTGTCGTTACGAAGCCCACCACAAGAACCTGACGTCACACCACCCACTGGGCTCATGTAGGGGGGAGGGGGGAGGGGAGAGGAGAGGGAGCAGGGGACGCTAAGGAGCAGCAGGAGATCCGGTCACGCAGAGAGGACAGGTCCAGGTGAGAACAAGGGTGGAGTGCGATGAAGGTGTGGGTGGTGTGTGAGGACATCACAGTAGATACTCGGGATATTTCCTGCCTGTGTGGGACTTTGTGAGTCTGTGTGTGTGTGAGAGAGAGTTTATTGAGCAACAGAGTGTGTGAGTTGAGCCCAGAGTGGTTGTGTCAGGTTGCCCCTGCTGTACTTGGGTGACCTAAATGTTGTTGTGTTTGCTTTGCATGGCTGTAATGTCATCTGAGAGACGGCTCTTGGAAACAAAAGAGGACATTTTCAGACACGGGTTCAACCTGCACCAGATGGTGGGAGGGCGGCGAGGTCCCTCAGGCATAAATGTAAACTCAAATACATGGAACTAAACTTTTTGCTACCCTGAAAAACACATTATCTGGCACCTTATTTTTTAGACAGAGACCAGAGAGAGAGAGTTTGTCCCCAGAAAGAGTGAATGAAAAGAGGAGTCTGACCTCGGACGTGTCTGAAACTGCAACATGATTCATCTTGCATGTTCTCATCTGGATTTGTTGTCCCTTTGGCTTCTCGTGCTCTACAAATCTCCCGCCTGTCCTGATCCTGGACGGCACAGACCCACAACTTTCAAACCTGCCAGAAGGAGGCAGAAGGAAGAGTGATGGCAACCAAACACTCCTGACCAGGGCTGGAGTCTCCTCACAAAAAATAATGAATCAACGACAAGAACCATCGGTTCTGCTTGGTTCAATTGGAGCTTTGAACAAATTTTAAATGTTAACATTTCTCAAAGTTTAATTTTTTTTTTCAACTTGGAAGAGTACATCTAATTTGTATTTGCAGCACTCACTCACTGGAGGAGTGCAACAATTATTTTCAAATCTTTTAGTTTTTTCAAGGAGTGCTACTGGTCCACACTCTTCCTGTCCTTCATTCTGCAGGCCACCGACCTGCTGAAACTGCTGCTTTGCCATTAAAACTGCCATGGATCAGTGCAGGTGCTCTGAGCAACGACAATCTTTGAACACAACCCACCCCACCCCCCACCACAGAAAAACGCTTCACATCTGGTCTTTGGCACTCGCCCTGATCCTGAGTGGACAGGCCGTGACCCCTGAGTGTCTGCAGAACACGTTTTTTGTTTTTACTCCTATTTTTTTTTTGTTATTTTTTATTCCCCAGCAGCCTCAGCACTCACAGTGAAGTCAGGAACTCTTAAGGGAGAGAGACACATAAGTAAAAACGCTTGAATGCTGTTGGTGTTGGTGGAGCTGAAACATGAACTGCTGGTCTGAAATATTCTGAGCACGCTGAACACCAAGAATAGACAACGAACTCTGATCAAACACATACAAAAAGAGAGAAAAGAAAAACACCTCTGCAGGTTTTCGCCCCTGTTTCTGCTTCAGAGAAATATCCAATCAGAATTGCTTTGCACACAAAAGAACAATTCCCCCCCCCCCCCCCCCCAACACTCTATTTCATCACGCCAGTGTTATGTGATGCAACAGTGCACCAGGATGCGGTCGGACTCTGACACATTCCAGTTCACTGTATCCGAACATGCGACGTGCACATGTCAGGGTGTGAACAGTGTGAGGTTGGCTTGGCACAGGAGATGCCCCCCACCCCTTCCTCCCCCGCCCCCTGCTGGATGCTAGAGCCGTCAGAGGTGGTAGTTGGTGCTTTGCTGGTGCTGCCTAGAGAGGTTTGGACCTGCTACAGAGAGGGACACAGAACTGAACCTGCTGCTCTCTAGAGCATTCTCCTCTGGTTTTGCATACTGGAGTTGGATCGTGAACTGCTGAGCTTGTCCTGGATGGACTTTGCGGACGGGATAGAGAGACACAAGTTGGACTGGGATACGGTGACACACAACTATGGAAAAGCACCCTTTGAGGCCGGCTTGAGCAAACCTGAGCAGTTCTGAACCAGTTCAAAAGCAGAACTTTTCCACCTGACCACCACTGCATATATATCTTTTTGTTTAAATTTCTCTAATAAACACAAATCTCTTCAAAACTAGATTTCACACAATTGATCTAATCTCTGAACTACTCCTCTGAGAGACATTTATAGGATGAGCTAATATGTGTACATTCTTCGCTGTCTAGGCGTGCGATTTCCCAGCCGTTTACAAAAATACCTCCCCTCACCACAAATCTCTTAGCAAATAGTCCCGGCAGCGTCTACCCGCCATGATAACCACCACCAAGTGCTCGCATGTCTGTTTCGGAGGGGGTTGCGGCTGGCGAGGCGACCATTGCATAACGGGACAATGACAGGCTAAGTTCCAAACCACTAACTGTGCTGATGTAGCAGGTTGTAAATTTGTGTCGAAGCGTGTGTGTTTTGACGATGACGCCGTACGTGCTCGACCGTGCACGATACCCTCTTCGATAAAGAAGTTAAAAAGGGTAAAAGTAGGCGGAAGTGACAACTGTCAAAATCTTGACTTCGTCCTGCATCAGTCTGCACCTCCGGTTTCTATCTAAATCTTTAATTTAGTCCAATCCTAGCTGGGAACAGTGGATGCGCCGCCATGGATTAGCTCATCAAACATTGTTTCATCATCACCGTGGTATTTATGAGCCGCCCGGAGCAGAAGGTTAGCGACGGCAGCCTCTTTGAAGCGAAACGTTTAACAGTCACAGTTTCAAAATCAAAACAGTTCGATGCCAGCGGCCCAACTGAGCCCATTTGGCACTTTGATTACTTCGCTCGCATCTCACGAGCGTTAGCATCGTCAGCCCTGTTGTCATCGTCGCCACGGTTACCCCCCTTCTCCACCCGCCCCCATCCTACAGCGCTATCACCCAACGCACTAATACACTCACTAGCCTAGCTCCAAATCCACGGCCTGCATTTTCATGCAAGAGTCTCCTTAAGGAGGCCATAGCAGGGATGAAAGAGAGCAATCAATACGGCTGTAATTTGGGAAGGGGGTGGGTGCAGGACTTGCAACAGCAGTTGTGAGAAAAAACCCCACCACAACCTGCTCAATAGCGAGGAACAACCTGCGTGGAACAGTGGCTGCTGTCTTGTGAAATACTCTTGCAAAGTCGTCTTCACCTCATGCCTGTTCAGATCTCCCAACTTTAAAAAAGAAAATGCTCCTTGCATCTACTCTCCATTAGCCTGCTAGACTTACATTCTACACAAGCAACAAAACAAAAAGTTTCCGACGGGACTCTGTCCAACAGACGCCTGTCGTGCTGCGGCCAAAAAAGGTGCTTTTTTCCGGGAGGTGGGGTTTTTTGGGGGGCCAGGTTTCCAGGATGTGGAAGGCGAGAACGGCTGGACTTGATATGGGCACCACAGACGGTCACAGCACAAACACACGGGTCTCTCACATGAAGATGGATGTGGATGATGCACATGCGCGCACCAATGAAAGCATGTACATGCGCGGCGGCTGCCTCGAGTCGCAGTTGCCCCTCTTTTGAAGAGGCGGGGGATCAAAAGTGGGAGACACAGGAACCAGACGGAGGAGCGAGGCCTGAGGGCCCCCATCACGAGTCACGGTCTCCACCACCGCTGCAGACTGGACTGAAACCCTGCCGTCAGGGTGGAATTAGATTTTGTAGGCCGAGGGGTAAAAATGTAGTTTTGGTGTGTTTGGTGTGGAAGCCTCTTTCTGCCAGGAGAAGAACCACCAACAATGACCAGTTCATCATTTAGTCAAAGATCCTGACAAAATACCATTAAAATAAAATATATTGAATTAACATGAAGATTAACCTTTTATTGCAATGTACCTGAATGATTTTATTTAAAAACTATACTTTGCATGACAGTTGACTGAAATACACATACTAACAAGTGTCACCTGTGAAGCATATAGCAATTTATAATTCTTTGTTTGAAAGTGGTCAAGAAATGAGCAAATGTTGCAAACATGCTCCAACAACAGCTCCATCGTGGCTCCTCCCACAGCATCAGAGTTCAATCAGAAGCAAATGTCAAATTCAATTGAACCACCATAGATGACTTTCTTTTTTTAGGATTAATAAGCAATCTATGATGCATAAATATCATTAGGTTTAACTTTTAAAGGAAGTGTTGCTCATTATTAAATGAGCAGCTTGTAAATTGACCTTCTCTCTTGCTTTCTGGCAGAAATGGGCTTAAGTCCAAATCCAAAATCACACCTCACAAACACCTCGTCACATGACAAGTTTTATGATTTCATGTAGGGTTGTGCTAGCAACAGGGGGCACAGTTCCTTAAAGCTGAGGTGGTCACAGGGTCCAGCTGTGTGGAACCTTATAAATCAGACTGCTGTTCTTGACTAAATGCAGCCAACAGGGGAAAAAAACGTCCAAGAAGTTGGGAAAAGGTTCAGAAAACAAGAAAAACAAAGAGGAGCTAACCAGGTTTTTTTTCATCTAAGGTTCATCATCATTTATTAGAAAATGTTTTTTTTACCTGAGAGAATCCTTCAATAGCTTCCTTTACCCACTCACAGGAAGTGATGTGTGCATGTGTTTGTGAACGCGCCTCTGGTGTTGTGTCCCGCTGGGAGAGGTGAGTAGCTGATTAGTAGCTGATGCTCTCATGGGCATAATTTCTTTTTGAATTGGATTATACTAGTATATATATTTTAACACATCTGGAGAGAAGATTTGATTGAATTCAATATTGGTCTACATGCTCACTCCTTCACACGTATTGCACTTAAGGAGAAATGTAAACATTAGAGTAAGTCATTTAATGCTTTGCTCTGGTGTCAACTCTTCTTTAGCAGGGTCGGGGGTTTCACCTAATTATAATAAACACTACATAGTCAAAGGAAGGCAATTGTGCAATTGATTCAAGAGTTTGACACAATTCTTAACACCAAAGATTGTTCCACAATAATATGGATGGATGGTCGGGGCCATGCAAAGTGCATTTTAGTTAAGTGCTAGCGTTGGGCTAAGGATCAACAGGGTGCAGATGGAATGACATCCACCACCCAAAACATTACATTTTCTTGGTCGTGGGAGAAAACAAAAACTCCAACCTTCACACACACTTTTCACAAGGTGTGAATTTAGGGACTAATCTCTGTGGCCTGATACAGTCGGATCAACCAAATCATGAGAGCATCTCCAGGACACAAGTCCGTACGTGCACGCACCGCTCAAACGCACTCACACATCACTTCCTGAGCATTTTACAAATAAACAGCAATCCTTAACTGCCAAAACATCCTCAGTACCCCTCCCGTGTGTTCTCTGAAACCAGGGCTGCCGTTCAGAGTTCGCCACCCTGAGAGGGGCCAACTCCTCCGGGCAGCCCCTGACCTTTGCCCATGCAGAGTAGCAAGGGTCTCCAGGTCATCCAAAAGAACCTCTGGATTTCAGACCGAATTTGACAGAAGCAAAGACCGGCTTCCCTGTTGTTCAGATGAGCTGGCCTTCCCAAAGGGAGCCGGAGGGAAATTGCATAGACATCTTGCTACTTGCATGTCTTAACAAACTCTACATTTGGCATTGAGGGAGGGAGGGGCAGACAACTGTAAAACCAAAAGACATCACAGACTCTTGCTCAATGTGTCCACATGTGAGGGGTTTTTGAAGCCAGAACCAGCAAATTGGAGGGATCGATTGGCCAGGAAGCCACACAGAGCCAGCCCTGAAACCACAGGATTCACTCAGCCAATTACGTTTTACTGTCGTGTCACTGTCAGCCAAAAGCTTGACGCAGTCAGACGCTGGAAACAAAAGAACGTGGTTCAAACTCTGATAAACCCCCGTTGATGCCTGATTTCCTGTGTAATGCATCATATCATCTCTAATCTCCAGATGACAACATTGTCGTCAGTCTAACAGGGTCTCGTCCAATGAGTGGAGATGAATCAATTTGTTTGGTTTAGCTGACTGACAACGACGCTTTTAAGAACATTAACATTCAAGATACTGGAATGAGGAGCATGAACAGTGCTTCTGAGAGTGATTTGTCCAGCTTTTGCATCAACTGAGATCAATTTTAGCCCTTGGCTTCAGGGAGGCCTGTGTACGGTGACAACGTTTGGACATTTCCAACCACAACAACACGGGTGTTTGCAGCAGCCACGGTTGCCAACTATCATGCAAAGGTGCACAAAAAACTGCACTTGCTTATATTTTGTCCCGCCCCCTCCATCAGACTAGATCCAATCAAACCAGTTGGATGTCCCACTATTCGCTGCTCTGGCTGCTGGCAACACCCACATTGTTAAGTCGGGACAACTGACGGGCACAGACAGACTGACAGACAGGTGGACACACACACAGTTATGGGCATTCATGTGTAGCGTGTTATGCGGTGGAAGGACTGCAACTATCTCTTTGCAAACAAGAGGCACAGGGTGTATGATTAATGTCACGGGGCACTTGGACATGTATCAGCATGCACATGTGAGAGAGTGCACACAAATATATGTAGCGTTACACACTTATTTTTATGTTTCCTCTTACATGACAGTGGGATGGAGCAGGGCTTTTTTTTTTTTTAGTTGCAACAAGTCTTTGAGTGTTTTATGATTTTGTATTTTACACCCTTGGTTATGGCTCAAAAATGAAACAAAATCAAAAAAGAAAGCTGAAAAGAAAAACATACAAAAATACATAACATAGCACTGCACCTTGCAAACGGGCAAGATATATATATATATTTATATATATATTTTTTTCAGTTTTGTTGGTTGTTTGTAACGTGTGTGTGTGACACCGCTATTCTTTCTGCTGGTGTGTGGAAGTTAGGTTGCCGGGCTCAGGTCCAGGCCCCTCCTGTCAGCTACATTCAACATCATAAAACACTCGGCCATTACAAAAGTCGTAATCCCTCAGTCTCTGGGCTGTTCACATTTTTTCTTTTTTTGAGTCGACCGTCTACAAACTGTGCCTCACAAAGTTGGGGAAGTGATCACATTTGCAGATGACACGTCACTGTTCTCACCCAAAAAACAAACAAACAAAAGAACAAACAAACCAACAAAGACAGAGAGCTCAAAAGCTTGAGGGAAGAGTCCTTTTGTAACTTCTAATGATGCGTACACACAAGCACATATTATCTTAACATATATATATTTTTTTGAATCTATATATGCATCTCTGAACTTTCACATGTGCCTGCAAAATATGACCCCCCTCCCAAGTTCCTTTGAGTTTTGTGTCATGTGAGGTATGATGAGATTGTTTCAGTTTTTTCCTTTTTTTTTATGTTTTTACATTTTTGTTGCATTATTTTTCCCGTTTAGTACTTTTTTTCTCCAAAGTTGTATTTCATAAAAAAAACAAACAAACAAAATATAAAAAAGAAAACATTTTTTTCCTGTTTTGTTGGTTGTAAATTCCTCCTGATAAAAGGGGACGGACAGCTGGACAGACACACAGACAAACAGATCAGTTGGCTTATCAACACAAACTATAGATGTGAAAAAACAAGTGAAATATTTTCTATGTTACACTGCACGCATTGTCAAAAAGTGACTACAGCTGTTTTTTTCTTCTCCATATTTTTAAACACATAGCAGTTTTAAGCATCAAAATCAGAAAACAGAAATAAGAAAACAGTGATAAATTTAAAAAAAAATCTCCAACCATTTTGTTCTGGAGTCCTTTTTAAAAAGTCATCTCTTTTCATTTTGTTTCATGGATTTATAATCATATATCTTTTTTTTCTTTAATCTTAATCAGATTCAGAAGGTAAAGCAGCATCACAACCCCTTCTGCCAGGCACACACACACACGCACACAAACACACCCAGCTCAGCTCACGACAACAGAGGACATTAACGATTTTCTTTTTTTTCAAAGTTTTTTTTTGTTTGTTTAAAAAGACAAGTTGCTCATCCAGACCTGCATTTCTGTAATCTCTTTCTGATCTTCACCGCGTGAAGTCATCCCACCGACTGGGGGCTGGGGGCTGGGCTGGGGGCTGGGACCTGGGCTGGGGGCTGGGTTGGGACTGAGGCTGGGTCTAGGGTTGGGGCATGGGTAAATTTGGAGTGGAGGCGTGAAGGAGGTGAAACGGGGGAGAGTCTGCACGTCTTCCGTCTCCCTCATCCTCTGAGTGTTAGTTTACATTGTCTTAGGGCTGTGCACAGTGACACTCGAGCGATGGTGGTGGTTGGGAGTGAGTGCTGGGGGGGCTGGTGGGTCCAGGCCCTCGGCTCTTCGCCCCTACACGTCTTCCTCTTTCACCTCCTCAAATTCCTGCGCTCTGGTGACTGCCGCCGCCGCTGCTCTTTCGTTCACATTCATCCAGCGGTGCCCGGTCCTGTCTGACAAGCACCGGGTGGGCGGGGGGAGGAAGTGGGCTGGATTGTCACTTACAAAGTGAGGGAGAAGAGATGAGGCTGAGAATACAAGATACCTGGTGGTGGTGTTGGGGGGGGGGGGGGTTCTGTCGCTCTAATACTGACGATGGCACAGGTTTGGGACTGAGCCCTCTGGGACTTTCAGCCTCTGGGACTCAGAGCGAGCTGGGGGGGGGGGGGGGGGGCAGAGAGGCTGACCACTGCTGCTGCGGCGCTTCCATTAGCCAGCCTGGCTGGGCTGGGCTGGGCTGGGCAGGGCAGGGTGGGGGGAACTGTTGTCATGGTGATGGAGAGGGTCGTAGATTTCAGTCTGAGGGCGAGGTGGGACCCGACTTCCCATCTCAGTCCTCCTCCCGATCCCCGCCGGACAAGAACTTCTTCTTCCGGTTTTCGATGATTCCCACCTGCTGAGACTCTGGAATCGGAATGAACAGAGGCATTCCTTCTCATTCTCGAAGGGTGATTTGGTTTCGATGCGCTGCCGTCCCGTGCCAGGAGTGGCGAGCCAGTGAGCGATGAGCTCGTCCCCATCGGCTGGAGTGAAGCCGCTCTCTGACGGTGGTCGGGGACCCGGCGGTGGTCGTACTGTGGAAGATGACCGCGGTGCTGAAGCAAAGTCCACACGCTCATCTGTTGCGTCGATGAGTCCATTTCCTTTTAAAAAAACAACACTTGGTCCCGAATAACTAACAAATGAAATGAGCCTCCCTCCCCCCAGAGTTGGCAGAGCCTCTTAAAGGGCCACATGGCTATCGTCTTCTTCATCATCATCTTCTTCTTCAGTGGTATTTCATTTTCAACCAAGTGAGAGCACTGAAGGGTGCGCGTGTATTGGTGTGTGTGTGTGTGTGTGCGTGTCATCGCTGTGAGTGTTTTGTCTTCCGCCGACCACAAGTGTTCACATACGACGAGAGAAGAGGAGAAAAAAAAGGAACAAAACAAAAAAGACGAAAAAAAAAACAATATGCACGTCCGTGTGTTATTGTACGCATGTGCCAACTTGAATGGTATATGTCTGTGTGTAGGCTGCGGGCAGCTGCCCTTTATCCACAGAGGGTGAGGTAGTGCCTGTCACCACAGGGGGCAGTATTGCTGCCCCAGCCTGGGGGTGTGTCCACTTTGAGGTAAATGGTAGCCTTCTCGGCGTTTACGGCCCGCTCTCAGTGATGCCCATCGGTTTGAAACACAAGAGAGAGAGAGAGAAAAGAACAAAAAAAAAAAAAAAGGCAAATGTGTATGGAAACCTGGAGGGGCCACACTGAGCTGAGTCTGTGAGGAGAGAGAAACCAAACCCTGCAGGGTCAGGGCTGCCGATGGACATTGACGCGCAGTGCCTGTACAGTAAAATGAGGCATTCCTGTTTCTGAGGTGGTGCGTGTGTTTTTAGGTTTGTGTGAAAGACAGACAGAGATCGTGTGTGTGTGTGTGTGTGTGTGTGTGTGTGTGTGTGTGTGTGTGTGTGTGTGTGTGTGTGTGTGTGTGCGTGTGTGTGCGTGCGTGTGGGGGATGAGCTTTATTGGCTGGCTTCAATCCAATCCGCCCTCATGACCCCGCCCACCCATTAAATCCGCTCGTGTCTCTGCGGCTTGGCCTTCCTCCTCGAAGAGGAAAAAAAAAAGGACTTCATTGTCATTCAGAGGTGGTCAGGCCACTGGCATGAGCAGCTCTGGCAATGACAAGGCAACTCTGCTCGCTCGTGTATGTGTGCGTGTGTGTGTGTGTGAGTGCCTACAGGTCACAGGAGCCGGTCCAGTGACACACACAAAGGTAGATATGAAGCCGCGGTCTGCAACTCTTTGTTTTGTCAGGAGCGAAAAAGAAAGAAAGAAAGAAAGAAGGTAGACGTGTTTTTTTTATCTCGCAGAACTGGAATAGCTTTGTATATAAATATAGCACCGGTTTTTGTCATTGGGATGCAGACGAAGGAGAGAGAAGAGAAACAGAGGCTCGGCAAAAAAGAAAAACAGCTGCGGCGGCTCAGATTGACGTGAGGATTTGAGAGTGAGCTGGTCGCTCTGTTTCAGTACTGCTGACGGAGGAAAAAAAAAAAATCCCAACGTGCAGTTGATTGTTAGAGTGCCGTCAGCAGCGTTCCCGAACGACCGCTGCGACTTTTTCCCATACGTGTAATACTGAGAGGTGGTGGCCAGCGTGAGGAGCTGGAGACACGGGCTTCAGAAACATCGGCTCGGAGTGAGGTGGAACAGGCTGTGGCTCTGTGTGTGTGGCCCTGTGAGTGTGTGTGTGTGTGTGTGTGTGTGTGTGTGTGTGTGTGTGTGTGTGTGTGCGCGTGTCTTGGCAAATGGCTACACGTGTGACTCGATAAGACATCATGCTCAGACAGAGAGGCCCCCCAGTCGGACTCTTAAAAACAGGGGGTCATCTGGAGGAGGAGGAGGAGGAGGAGAAAGAGGTTGAAGGAAACAAACAAACAAGCAAAGAAACGAGAAGAAAAAACAAAAACCCAAAACATCCGTTCGGTCATCTTCAGCGCGACTCTTCTTGTTGCTGGTGTGCTGCTGTCATTGGTTCCAGTTTTGGGTGTTTCGCTTGTCCTTGACCACGCACTCTGAAGAATTGCTACTGAGAGAGGACCCCCCCCAAATCCCCCTCCTCCTCTTTCCCGTGATAAGCCATCCTCTTCCTTTTTGCCAGGCAGCGTGAAAAAGACATAGAAAAGAAAACAAACAAAAAAAAAACCTCGATCCTCCCCACCCCCCTTACAAAAAAAACAAACAAACAAAGAAAAAAAAAACACCTGTGTTTCACACCTCCTGGTCCTCAAAGACCTCCAAGAAGAGTGGCGGGAAGAGTTCGTTGGGGCACTCCACCTTCATGTGGAGGAAGCGGCTGGCGTGACACGCCCCGATCATGCGCAGGTCCGTCACCTTCATCAGGAGCTTGGGCCAGAAGTGGGGAATGTTGTGCTTGCGGTAGTTGATGTAGTGCTCAAACGCCAGCAGGTAGGTCTCCTGGCACTTCTCGATCTTGTCCGGGCAGGTCAGGCCGGAGCGGTCTGGGGGAGAGGAGGTGGAGGAGGAGAACAAGGAGGTGGAGGAGAAAAGGATAAGATGGGAGAGTTCCAGTGACCACAAAAAACTGCCCATATTATCCTGACGTCTTCGCTCATAGTCAGCAAACAACACCTTTTCCACACAGTGACAAAGCCACCTTCACATTAAGGCTCCAATCAAAAGAGCAGTTTTTAATGTAAGGCTTTGACTGAGCAACTAACTGCGTTTCCATTACCCCTAGAATTGCACAAAACCTAAATATCGCAATTAAAAACTGGCAATGAAACACCTCAACTTCGACAAACCTCTCATATATGGCTAAAAGGTTTTCATGAGGTGGTCTTTACAGATGTATCGATACAGAGGAATATCGCAAAAGTGTCATGGAAACACTTTTTTTGCATTTACACGTCAGTGGACGCGATATTGGGGTCACATGACCAGTTCACTTCAAGTGAAAATGGAGTGTTATGTTTGGACGGAGGAGGAGCCGGAATATATTTTACAAGTAAATTCTAACAACCATTCCTGACAGTAAACAAACGTAAACAAACAAAAGCAAATGTAATTCTCGTAAATCTAGCGGGACGAGATTTTACGAGAATTCCGTCCCACGAGAATTTGTGCGGGACAACATTTTAAGAGAATTACGGCTTATGTGCTTCACACCATTCAACCATTCAGGGGAAACACCTGCAAATCACAATTGTACTTTGTCGAAATTTTAGAAATATCTTTTATTTTGTGAAAACTGGCATTGAAACACAGCTACTGTCTCTGCATTAAGTAGCATTTACTCAAATTCACAAAACTGTAGATGCATTTGGGTCACAAAATCGACAAGCATTGTGGGAAATTGAGTTTATGGTCGGCATAGACTTTGAAGGAGCAGATACTTTCATTTTAAGAAAATCATACACCTAAAATAAAGATAAAAAGATGTGGCAGGTTTGATTTGGCCCAGTTGACAGTCTGACTTGAAGTTTAGCTAGATGCTCATGTATGATGTCAAATTGAAGACAACATTCTCATAGTTTTTGAAAGTTGTATTCTCGTGGTCCCATCCTGGACCGATGATGGCCAACTGCAGGAATGGCAGGTTTTAAACACACAACCTTGTTGCGAAAAAAAGAAAAGGGAAACAGCAACTACCTGAACTCATCAGAAGCACGGCTTGCAACAGTGCCACCTCGCTGTCGTCCAGATTGAACTGCGCCAGACTCTTGCCCAGGTCGAAGATGGCGTCCGACACCACGCCCAGCCCGCCGTTCTTCAGCTGCTCGCGCTTCACCGCCATCTCGCCGCTCAGCGTCAGTGTCTCGCTCTCGGGGTCGTAGCGCATGGCGGCTCGCAGCGACATGATCTCCATGCAGCAGCCCTTCAGCAGGATGATCTGGTCTTCACACGGTAGCTGCCGCAAAAACCACAGTCAGAGGCAGCGGTCGGGAGAGAACCCAAAATGGCTCATTTACATAAACATCGCGGCTGGAAGTCGCTCAATTGAATTAACATAGCGCGACGGGCTGAATTAAAGCCCCGGCGTAATATTCACACGTTCCCCTAGTTCGCTCATCTTCATTTGCGATCAGTGCTCTCGTAAAAATCTGCCGCGCACTTGATTTTTAATAGTGACCAACCAGCCGGGGGATTAATTTGCTTCTGTGCGTTCCAATCTGTGATTCACAGCAGCCAACTTTTACCGCCTAGATTCATCGCAGGCCCAACTCTCTCTCTCGCTCTCTCTCCCCTCTAATTAAAAATGCTTCCTCCCCACTTATGTCTATTACATTGTGTTATAATCGTCACACTGATTGCCTACCTGACTGGAATAAAAGTCTGTCCGCCGCTGTTGCTGTACTCTAAATTCAATATTAGATCCGGCAGCACTGTGTTTGGAATTAATTTCAGCTTACACGCTAATTTTAACAGTTGGCTTCATCACTCGTGTAACAACTGTGTAATGTAAAAACACATTGCTCTTTTAAAAGCTCTGATGACCCTGAGTTTTAAAACAGTCTGTATTTTAGACACGTAAATCGCAACTTTCCTGTGATTGGATTCAGGCTCGCAGATGGCCTAATTCAGCCGCACAATTTGATTAACCGAACAATAAACTAATTGTGCTGTCTGAGTACGTTGGGAAGGCAGGTACTAATCAGCACAGCTTCTCAGGGGTCTGAATGAGCCAGTCATTTCTGGTGAGCTGCTTGAGGTGTGTGTTTCTTTTTTTAAATCACACGTGACATTTCTCCATCAGTGTGAGCACCTCCTGTGCAGATTCCCTCTTGTGATTTTTCAGAAATACTCAGATTTGTCCACACAGTCTTAACAATAACACCTTCAACAACCCACTCCTTTGGTAGCATCTGTTAGCCTGGGCACGCAATTCAGCACGCTGTACTTCACATCTCACCCATCGGTCAGCGACTCTGATCCAATCACAGGCAGAGTTGAGAGGGGACGTGGTGCTAGAGCCGGTGGATGTGGGCACTCACCTCTGAGAACATGGGCAGTTTTTTAGCAAAGTCGACAACGCGCGTGATGGCAGGAGTGATGATCTTGGTGAACTCGCTGAAGGCTTCCAGGTCCACCTTGTCCCCGTCCGACGTGGGCGCCACCGGGGACTGGCCGATCTTCTCTGGCTGCAGGGGAGCGTGGGAGGGTAAAATATGAGTCTCATTACGGGCAATCCTTAAAATAAGATTAGACACAAGGAGCGGTAGAGTCACAATCAACTTATACGAGTGGAAAGACGAGAAAAGATCTGATTCAATTGTTCAGTAAATGCTTGAAAATCTGTCAATCAGTGCTCTGTTGGTCAATTTGGGTTCTTCCCTGAGATCAAACTAAAAGGGGGTCCTATTCTGGCCATTTGCAGATTGATTTGATTTGATTTTTATTTGATTTTACATAATACAGCGAAGGGCTGCAAACCAGGTCTTCTTCATCACTGTCACAGTGTTGTACCAGTATCAGTTCTGTCGTTCCTCTGCTTGGTGCTCACTGGGCTGGCAGCTCCCAGATCACCTCACATCTAAATACCGTCAAGAGACAGACCTGACCTAAATAATGTGTTAAGTTGAAAACTTTTGGATCTGTTGAAGGCACAATACAGTGAGAGGGTCCAGTCGGGGCAATGGAAATGTAGTGCAGCTAGTAAAAACGGGGTTTGAGGAGGCAGACTGGAATTGACTTCAACAACAACTTTCGTTCATCTGCTCATCCATCCAAACACACAGTGTTCACAGCATTGACTGAGTTAGAGGCAAATCTTATCAACATCTCACGTAGCTCCAAGGAAGGTCAACATTTAACACAGTGACTAGCTGTGACAGAAGCCGGTAACATATTCTAAGAGAACTGTTTTCACTTCTGAACTTTTTCTAACCAACCCAAGACTAAACAATAGAGCTGTATAAACAATAGAGTGAAATTCTAGTCGCGTTACACTGCTCCATGTGGATTGCCGAGTTTCATTAGATGAGGATTGACTATTTTATGAAACAACTGATTTTTTTTCTTCTTCTTTTGACGGCGGGAGTTCAAGCACTGTAAAAAGGACACTTCAGTGCTACTGAGAGAAGGCGGTGGAGGGGGCGCCACCCAGATAGTTTTGGACATTTTTTTCTTTCTCAGGTAGATGAATTCACATTTGAGAGCAAAGAGCAATATTCCACTGGAGTGAGTGGAAGAAGGCGGAGAAAAGGCTGCGGGATACGAGAGGGAAGCCTTCGTGGAGCGAAATGTGAGTGTTTCTTTGAACTTGAGATCACGGAAGAATAAAATAAAACAAGATTACTTAAAGAGTCGATAAAGTCGAGGCAGGAAATGATGCACTTTTTAAACACTTTTATAGCCACTCTGCTGCTCTCTCCGCAAAGTGCTCGCTAAGCCTTGAGGGAGCCATTATAGCCAGCGTATCAGATAAAGATGGCAAATAGCACTCTGCCGGAGGAATGGGACGTGTCAGCCGACTGATAGCAGTCACTCGCGGCGAAGGACTGCCCAGCGGAAACTGCAAATCAGTAAAACATGCTGAACGTTGGTCGGAGGGCGTGTGATTGGACGGCCGCGCCGCTGGGAGAGATATTGTTTCATGCTCCATGGAACAAAAGCGGGCGGCGAGGCCGTGTCATTTATTCAGAGACGGCCACAACAACAACAACAACGACGACAACGACGACGACAACGACGACAACCACTGGGGCGAGACAAAAGGCAACAATCAACTCCAGCTGGGAGCCATCAGTCATCGTCCACACAGGAGGAGAAGCCTGTCCGTCAGCGTGAGCGCTGCCAGGCTCCTTTGTCAAGAGCGGAGCGCTCGCGCACACAACTAGGCTCATAGATTTATCACCATTAAACACATGAGACCACAGGCTTTCCACATCATGTTTCCACCCACAGAAGAGAAGATAACATAAAAAAAGAGATATTTACTGTTTCCTCAAAACGCTTTTGTCACGTTCTGTGTATTTCCTGTTTCATTTTGAAATCTGGCGTCTTTAGTTTTACTTCCTGTGTTTATTTCTTGATGTCTGTCACCTGTGTCTCGTTTTCAGCCCTGCCCTTGATTGTTCTCGCCTGTGTTCCTCTGCCCCTGCTACCTTTGTCTTTGTGGGATCATTGTTTTCTGTCCAGGTTTGTGCCATGCTGTCCCTGGTTTCGCCGAGTTGTTCAGTTATTTTCAGGCCTGTTATTTCACATGTTTTCACGTATCTTACTACGACTTTCTTTTCTACTCGCCTTGTCTGTTTTTTGTAAAGTCTCACGGAGTAGTTTTTATTCATAGTTTACCCTCATGGACACCCTTGTTTTTAGTTTAAAATAAACCTTTTTTTTTCCTGAAAAAAAACAACAAAAAAACCTAAGTGGTCCGCATCTGGGTTCTGCCTCCACGATCCCGTCCTGACAAGTTTCATTTTTCCTTTGTGCAGGTGTTGCCAACATGTCCTTAAGACACTGTAGCTGAGTCTTGTGCATAAACCGACACACCACAGACAAGCTAGGAAAATGAATTAGTCCAGAAATCCAATCCAATTATAATTTCAGACTTTTCAACAGGATTAAAAAAGAGGCTCATCTAAATGACAATATCAACAAACCCATTAACTCTCAATGACAGACAAAATATAATATTTCAACATAATGTCTCTAAATGCTGGTTCTGAACCACTCAGTGTGTCCTCTCCAGTCTGGGAGAATTGGGAGTGGCCTTTTGCAACATACCAGTCTGCAGTAATGAAAAGACAACAATTCCAGGATTTAACCGATTATGAAACAATGAAAGCGTAATCCCACGGAATCATCATCGTCAATATGTAATAACAATCCAGACATGAGCAGAAATTCACCCCCACAGTACACAAGAGGCCCTTTCCCACCGCAGGAACGTTCCAGAGGAATCAGGGACCTTTTCAGGGACTTGGTGAGTTCCCACACTCTGTAGTCAGACCCCAGTTCAGCCCCCCGGCCGTCGCTTCAGGGTTGGTAGAACCTTTTACTGGGTCTTCTGGTGTGGATGTGAAAGGACTGAAGACTGTCAGTGATGATTACTTGAGTAATGATTTTACTAAAGTCATAAAAACAGATGTCAGATAGCTTTAACTGTAAGCAGCTGTGTGGAATTTTGCTGTGGCTACTATAATCCTGCTGTCACCTTCCAGCTGAGGACGACCAGAACCAGATCTGCTTTTTAATGCAACTCATAAAGAGTTTGGAATATTTGGCTTTGCAATGAAATTCCAGAGCACACATAAAATGCCCAACAACCTTTCCAGGTGAACTTGAATTGAGCCTCTGGACTTTTGAAAAGCATGTGCTCAACTGCTAAGTGTTTCTAGAAAATCCTACACAGGAGCGCTTGCTAGACTCAGGAGTTGTAAGTTTGAGGTGCTCTTTGGATGGGATATATAGGAAGAAGCAAAACAGGAGAAACTCCAAGGAAATCTCATTGAAAAGTTGAAAAGCATTTATTGTAGCCGCTTGGTTACTACATTCAAACCATTCCTCAGAGAGTCAAAGAGGAGGTTTTAAGCCGAGTGTCCACCAATAATGCTAAGTGTTTCTGTACGTGCATGGCACGCATTTTGCGATTTTTGCTGCACTGGTCAAAGAGCAGCACTCTTTGACCAGTGCAGCAAAAATCGCAAAACTGTGTCTGATCCATGACTGGGTCACTAAACCTTCTGCTTCAGTTTCAGTTTGCCTTTGAACAGTCCTCTTCATCATCCTGTTCACATGATTAGACCAAGATGACATTATTGAGGTATGTTTACGTGCGCACATTTTCCAATCCAGCTAAATAAACCTTGGTTGATTGTAAATTCCAAATCCACTGTTTACGTGGACACTAAATAAAATGATCCGATCATGACGTGCGTATACATGCACCAAGGGTTTAATCAGAATAAATCATTTGGGCATGCGTGGAGTTGTCTAATTTTCCAGAAATAGTAGAGGAAGAAGCTGTACTTGCGCCTGTGTTGTAAACAAACGCCGCCTTTGTTTACAACAATATATATATAGAAAATATATATTATCTTTTTTAATATGGACCAGCGTTACGAACCACTTTGTGTCTAGGGGAAATGGTTGGTAACAACTAGTTTTGCTTCCCTCCCGCCATGATCAGAATCTTCCGATTGAAGGGTTTACATGAGGCATTCTTAATCTGATTGGGCCTTTATTCTGATTATTTGTGTTCAAGCAAACATAGCTACTGACACATTTGGCTGTGGTAAATCCTCCACTGTTGTCATTTTGGTTTCAATAAACAGTTTGAGCTCAAGAGATGCTTCTACTGAAATGCGCTACTTTCATGATATTACCCCACTGGAGCTTTATCTTTGAACACTTTCCATAAATTTCACCAGAAAGTCTAATATCTCCAAGTTTTGAGAGCCACATATAAAATAATGCTATAGTTTCCTTCTCCTGGGAGAATGAGACAGTCCTGTGACTGTTTTATTGACCTGAACTCTGCAAGAGAGACTTTTTTTTTTTTTTTTAAATAAGAAAACTTTGGGCTCATCAGCAGTGAGCTGAGCTTCAACTTTCGACCTTTTATCAGATGGATTAGTGCTGAAAAGATTGCTCCGATGCAGCTGGGGAAGAAAAGAAGATGAGGAAGAAAAAAAAATGAATCAGCCTAAAGTGTTTTTTCTGGCTGATGGATGGTGGCGAACCTCACACTCGGTTCAGACCTTACGTGGCGAAGCCCCCTTTGTAATGGGTGACACTAAGTGTATTATGTTGAGTCTGGCAGCCAAACTAAACCTTGAAAATACAAAATGTGAGGAAGGCAATAAAGGCATTTTCCCGTGGTCTACTTTGACAAAGAGCAGGGTGGCTGATCAGCTGGCCACTTCAGGGCACGAGAATGTCTGAATTCAACACTCGCCTTTAGAGAACATGTCAGACGAGCTTCCAAGAATCATCCAGCACCAGTGGAAAATAAACATCTGCCACTCAGATGTTGTCTCTCAAGGAGCTCTCCCTCCCGCATCCAGCACCACTGTACATTACGGTGATAAGATAATCTCTCTGACAAAGTCAAAGAAAATGCACAAGCGCGCGCACCAACACACATGCACAGGCATAGACACACACACACCCACACACACAAGCTTTTCTGAGGGAGTTTGCTAGCGTTGAAGCGGGAACATATATCTCCCTCCCAGCACGTTGCCAACAGGCCGGTGGAGATGTTTGCGTCAGCCTGAAGACGCTCCAGTAGCAAAGGACTGAAGATAAGAGCTCAAGAGTTCACACAACCCGACGACAACAGAAGGATTTGTTGGACTTGAAAAACTGCCTGCAGGATTTAGGCTTCAATCAAAAAACTAAAAATAAAAGAATAATAGTTATAAAAAAAAAAAAAAAATCTGCATTAAAGATCACAAGCGTAGTGTTTGGGTGCATGTGTTTGCACACAGCCTTACACAACTACACTTGACAATTAGGCCAATTTTTTCCATATGTATATAAAAAAACACATGCAAGAAAAACACATTTTTTATGTTGACATGTTTTTTAAATACCAGATTTTTCAAAATAAAAGATGATGTCGCCGTATCGGATAGCTTGAAAAATGAATACAAAGTCAACACTGAGTTGCGTTTTATGCATTTCACGCACACTGCCTCTATTTGGGAACAGCCCAAATGAACTGCGGTGCGTCAAAGGACTGCTAATGAATAAAAATGGCCTGTGAAAGTGCGCGCACTCACACAAACAAACCCACACACACACACACACTTTCCCCCCTAAAGAGTTGACGTGCGTGTTAGCACATCACAAGGCTCGGCTGCACTCAGCCGCCGCACGTCGAGACGTGTGAGACTCAGGTGCAAAGTGGATTTCAGGGACGTGTCGCCGCTGTTGGTTTTAGGCAGCTGTGAAAAATCTGCTCCGACAGGCTCTCCAGCAGCCAATGAGCTCGGACGGCGGCTGCTGATCAGGTGCGTGTGGACGCGGCCAGGTGGTCGGCCCACAAGCATCAGCGGGAACAGCGACTGGCGGGGCGGAGGGAGTGCGAAACAATGAGAACGTGCAGCAAACACCTTGGCGTTAATTGCGTTGTGGAACTCTGGCGCTTGTTAAAAACTGGAATCCATTGTGTGAACATACGTGTGCCGCCGTTGTGTTCCCACTATTATCCTTAAAAGCAACAACAACAAATCACAGCGCTGCTGAACTGCTCGCTGTCACACTTTCACAGTTTTGAGTGAACTATCCCTTTTCTCAGTGAGAGTCAATGTTCACCAGCCTCATCTTGGCTCACATGAAGGTTTTTTTTTTGAATCACTGGTCACCTCACAGCTCATTGGCCTCCAGTGTAGCAGCCACATTTTAAACTCACCCAGCGTGCCGGAATGCTCGGCGTACTGAGTCGAACTCATTCAGCTCGGTCGGCCACCCCCCCCCCCCCCCCGCCCCGAGTCGTCTCCTCTCCTCTCGCAGCTTTACAGTAATCAGCAGCGTCTCCCTGCAGTGAGCCCCGGGACAGTGATGGAGGCACCGTGTTGTCGCCGTCGCCGCTCAAGCGGCTCATCCGCCTCGGCTCAGCGTTCAAATTTAGTCAATCAGGATCGCCTGGCTGCAGCCAAAGCAGCCTTGTTAGTGGCTGACTGCTGTCTGAACTCTGCAGGCCACTACACCCATTATATGTATATATATATACATATATATTTTATCCTAATATATTGCAGTACAGAATTTGTAAATTGAAATGTACACCATTATTTACCCTAACTGAGGATTTCCAGGGGAGAGATGTAGATGCAGCTGTGCAGGGCAGCTGGATCTGCCTTGAAAAGCTCCATCTGTATTTATTTTACCCTGAGCTCATGTGAAGCAGTGATTAAAAATGGATGGGTGGATGGATGGATGGATGTGTTTGTTTTTAGCTGGTCAGGACTAAGGCTGCGTTCAGACTGCAGGCGAATCTGATTCAAATCGGATTCCTTCTCAAACCAAATTTTTAAGGCTGACTGTCCACACTGTTTTAGCAAGTGTCCAAATGGGGTCTGGCTCTGTTCAGACCAGGCCACATTATTGACCCATCTGACAGGTTGCTGTAGCAACCAAGTCGGAGCGGAGCTTCGTCCAGCGTAGCGTGTAGTGTGTGACGTCATATCATTGTAACAGCGGCAAAAGCTAAATGGACTTGTTGCGATACATGCCCTTGGGCTTGGCTTGAATGGAACTATGGAGCTACGGACAGTCAAAACTGAGCGGTGTGTTTGGAGCTGTTCAGACTGAGACGCGTCTGTCCAAATGCGATTTGAAACTACCTCCCGAAGTTGGTTTCAATCTGTTTTGCAAAAATCGGATTTCATGTGATTTGTGGCAGTTGAGACTACATAAGAGCCATCCGGTTTCAATCTGGATGGGCTAAAAATTGGATTTTGACTGGCAGTCTGAACGTGGCCTAAGAGAGGAGCAAAGCAACAGCATCAGCATCAGCACCAAAGGCTCTCCTCTGTGCTCCTGACGGGCTTCCTTTGGAGAGAGTTCAGTTCAACGCTGCCGAACACAACAGGCCATCACAGAGCAGCAATGACAGCAGACAGTGAAGCTTGTAAGAGGGCAGCGGCTTTGGTTGGAGCTGTCCTGTGATCTGTCGGCGTGCGCTCCCTCTGTCGGAGCCCCAGAGACGCTCGCCAACGTGGCAAATGTGCTGACACCGCCGGCGATGACAAGCGCCCAGCGAGAGTCCACCTCGACCCGGAACATTCCTGCAGTCTCCCTGGAGGCTCAGTTCACAGCGTCACCGCTGGTTTCACCTGCCAGCTGCTGGCGTCCTCAACATTAAATCTCAAGATGCAGCCAGACACAGGAACGGCATTCTGAAGCTGAATATTTTAAAGATGTGCTGAGAACGCACTGATGCGTTTAGAGAGCATCTCCACCAAAATGTTCAGTTTTCATAATATCATATTTCTCTCAGGAGCAACACAGGACAAAGTGACTAATGCTGCAAACCCACTTTGTCCTTAATAGCCGTTATATATTTTTAAGCTGACGAGCAGGATGAAAAATAAAGTATAAAAAGCGCGACCGAATCGATCAAGGTGTGTAATGAACCCTGCAATACTGACAGTGAGAAATTGTGACTTCAGATTCAAACTCCCTAAACTATTCACAGAAACTCATTTGTCAGCGTCAGCCGCTGCCATCCTGGACTCCCAACAATACCAATGTGCTTCCACCTTCTGTTCGCGCACAAACAGAGAATAAAAGTGGGGAGTCCTGCACGGCCAGACCTTTACTTGGCACCTGTCATGCATGCATGTACGGATTGTGTGTGCAGACTGTGGCTGTGTCTCAATTCAGGGTCTGCAGCCATCAAAGCCTGCATTTGTAGGTCAGTTATGTCATGCTTGCAGGCTTGCAGGCTTGTCCAAATTCACTAAAATTCCAAGGATGCTCCAAATGCGCCCGACTATTAGCCGATTTCATAGGATGCACAACTACTATTCTTGGCGGCCTCCCGTATCCCAGGATGCTTTGCGTGTTGCTGCAAAGCTTCCTGGGATCCTGGGAGGTCAGCTGAAATGGCAGCATCTACTGGCAAAGACACGACATATACAATTAAGTATTGAAATTTACCATAAAATATTTCGTTTTTCTGTTGGGTTTTTACTTATTTGAAGATCCAACGCCATATATGTGAAACCAAAATCCCAAAATTCTGTTAAAATATGTGACTGTTAATGCTGAGTAATGGTTAGCGTGATGATATAAAAACGTCACTTCCAAGATTGGCCAGCAGTAGGGAACGGCAGTGATGCAACCAGGAAATACGCCGAAGGCCAGACCGTCCCATGTGGTTACTGGGGAGGCGGGTTGGGGTTTGTCCTACATTGGAAGGCAGACCCTGAATTGAGAAACAGCCTGTGTCGAGACCTGCCCTACGTGCACTCCCCGCCTCCACCTGAAGATACGGGACTCGTCATTGGGTCAAGAGCTAAACTCCACCTGGCTGCAGCAAAACTGCTAACGAGGGCTCAGAGAGCAGTGAAGCAACTGGGCCAAAACATGAGGTCAGTGTCTGGCTGTGTGCGCTCGTGTGTGTGTGTGTGTGTGTGTGTGGACTATCTGACAGGGCTGTCCAGGATTAAACCTGAGCAGCAGCTGAGACAGTCGTGGCAGAGAGAAGCAGAGAGAGAAACTCTTCCCGCTTGCCAACTGGGGGATGAGCGCTCATGACGGAGGGTTTTTTCGGCGGCGGAGATAAGGAGGGAGCTCGCAGGAAACAGACGCCATAGGGGGGAAAGACAGGGTAGCACAGCCAGGGAGGAAGAAAAGGAACGTAGACGGCAACAGATTAAAGAGGGACGAAAAAAGAGAGGGAGAGGAGGTGTGAATGAGAACTATGAAGGGAATTAGGTCTGGTTAAGAGCCCAGAAGGATTAGGATGAATCACACCAACCCTCCCGAATGCAGCAGAGAGCGGGGAAATGAAGCAGGAGACGTGAGGGAGAAGGCAGCGATAAAGTCACGAGGAGCCGCTCTGACAGCGTGAGGGAAAAGCCTCAGCTCGCCCAGATCAAATTAAATACTGTAGTTTGTGATTTCAGCACGTGCGCCTGCGTGACTGTATAATCCATATTGTTCTGTGGTTCGCCTCCACTGGAGTTCAGAGCAGCGGATAAAACACATGCAGGAGCTAAAAGTGCCGGTTTAACTTTTGGGAGAAGACTTTAAAAAAAGAAGCCCAGCAGTGAATAAGCTAAATTTGATGTGTAGTTTTGCAACCCTGGGTGTCCCGTGTGAGGCGATCAAAGCCGCTTCCCAGTGTTTCACTATTTACATCAACATCTTTCAGCTCGGCAGCATGCGGCTGTGTTGGTAACTGTAAACGTCAGAGACGGCACACTGATAAAACGGAATCATCTTTAGACTTCCAGAGTGAAAAGCGAATCCAAGCGTATAGCCTCCAAAGTGAGCCGTCTTCTCAGCTTCGTATTTGGAAAAGACTTAGAGGGGATTAAGGAGTGACGTGTTGTGTGTCAACATTCAATTCAAAGCAAATCCCGCTCACGCTAACCTATTGTCAACTACAACAATAAATTCAATAGCTTTTTCAGTCCACTAGGTGATGCCAACTACATCAGTCGGGAGAGGTGGAAGAAAAAACAACAACCAAATATATATTGAAATGCTACAAATTTCGCAACAAGGCTAATTATACAGCATCTTGTCCACTGATCTGAGCTATAAACATAAAGGCAACTAAAGAAGCAAAGCAACTAAATTAGAATGATAGTTTTTTTCTCCCTACCAGGAATTTTCTCTTCTGCTTCCACTGGGAGCCCTGAGCGTTGGTGTGCGTGTGGGCCTCGGTCACCAGGTGGATCACATCCCACTCGTCCCCGGTGGGCTCCGGGCGGTTTTGGAGGGTCTTCACTATCTCCTCCTTCTTGCGTCGCTCCCTGTTCTCCTCTATGAGGCGCCGTTTCGCTACCCGTTTGGACTCATCCAGCACCACTGGGAAAGAGATTTTACAGTTGGCGAAGGTCACGGACAGCCAAGACAATACAACGTTGCAACGTTTGGTTAGGACGCGCAGTACTCACGGTCCATGGCCATGCCGACGGCGATGCACTTCTTGAAGCGGCACAGCTGACACTGGTTGCGGGTGATCTTGTCGATGATGCAGCAGCCATCGTACTTGCAGGAGTAGGCAGGGTGGAGGTTCTTTTGTATGGTCCTACGGAAGAAACCCTGCAGAAGAAAAAAAACAAGGACCGGAGTTGAAGTAAACCATGGCGGTTGGAGTGGGGGTGTGTGTGTGTGTGTGTGTGTGTGTGTGTGTGTGTGTGTGTGTGTGTGTGGGGTGGGGGTGGGGGTGGGGTGGGGGCGTTAGGTGTTTTATTTTTGCTTTTATAAAATATGTGATTCTCGCAGCGATGATTATGTAAATCGTTGTGCAGCAATGATGCGGATCAATGTGAAGATTTGCACTCATTGAAAAATCATCGACCTGACCTGCAGGCGGCAAGGAGGAAAAAACATCACGAATGTGACTTAGAGTGTTTCTGCAACGTAGCATGAAGCGCATTTTGAACCGTCGCAATCCAAATTATTACTGGTAATGGCAAAATGGGCACAATAAGTGCTGATGTGACTTTGGTGATATCTGCACCTACACCTTCTTAATCCCTCTTAAAACTGAACAAACTGCCAGTAGCAGTAGATGCAATTTGGGTCCTGAGTCAGTGGAGCCAGAGCAGAAGTGAACAACATTTTCCACTGTAGCATCTAGCATGTAGCTGGAGCAGCACCTGGTGTGACCAGTTTCCACAGCTTTCCCATGGATACAGAGAACACAGTATCATTGCATTCATGTTGAATTGTTATTCCGGAGGTGGGACTTGAGTGGAAGTGAGACAAACTACAGCGTGAGCGAGATAAAACTGGCCAGATCGCAATGTTTTGAAAAGCCAAAGAAGTCAGGTTGTGCGGAACAGCGCAACTCGTGCGTTGGTGAGGAGGAGGAGAGCGAGGAAAGAGAGCGCGAGGAAGAGGAAGCGAGTCTTAAAGCCTGGACGTCTGCAGCGACAACCAGTGTTATTTTTTCTCCTTTAAAGACGCACAACTTGCATTATGAGGGCGTATTCCATAAGGCTGCTCGGATTACACATTATACACTGGCGGATATCACATCCCGTCTATTTCCATGAACAAAAGGAGACCTGACTCCAATTTGACTGGATCATAATTCACATTTTTCCTGCTGACTGTTCAGCTGGTTTCTGTTCGCCCAGAAAAAGGCCGGGGAACAATCGCACACTAACCTACTCTGAGCGTCGGGAGTTTTCTGTGGAACTGTTCAGCACAGTAACACTTGTGGCCAAAAGCTTTTTAATTTGCCACCGTTTTCCTGGTTTCCAGCAAACTCAACAAAAAATATTGTCTTTTTCTGTAAGATTTCCTTGGCAAACTTTAACACGGCCGCTGGTTGTGAGAGAACGTGCGCTAGCTGCAAGAGTGCCGCAACCTTTTTCAGGTCTGTTTCTGACAGAGATTCATATTTATGAAGATGTCAATTTAAATATTGTCCCTGCAGCTGTCATTTTGTGTGTGTGTGTGTGTGTGTGTGTGTGCGCGTGTGCGCGTGTGTGTGCGTACCTTGCAGCCCTCGCAGGTAATGCAGCGGTAGTGGTAACCTGTGGCCTTGTCGCCACACACCACACATGGCTCATCCTTTTCGAGGTAGCTGGGGATGTACCCTGAGAGAGACACACACACACACATGCAACAAAACAGATCAATACCATCACAAGCAGTGTCGGGGAAATAAAACTCTCGTCACGCTTTGTGCCACCAGGAAGAAAATAATCACTGTCAGATGTCCAGGGTGATTAGATTGTTTTTGCGTGTGCGTCGCCGCCCCAGCGCAGCCCGAGGGCCCCTTTCCCCACAGGATGCAGGGTGAATAATGTTAAGTAAAAAAGGAAATGTGGTGATTTAAAAAAGGAGCTGGGGTTGTCTCGTCTTTCCGGTGCATTATCCCTGGTTATATTTTTGCTGGGGGGAGGGGGGCTGGGCGCCGGGGACTCCATGCTGGTCCAGTTATTGACAGCTGATGGTGATAACGCAGGAGTAAATAGCGACACCACTTTAGCACAGCTGGAAAACAAGGGAGCTTCAGACATTCCGGCTTCGACTGCAAAAAACAAACCCATTAACTGATATTTACAATAAAGTTAAACATTGCATTAAATGGAGCGATGCTGTTTATGTTTCAAATTCAACTTTCTGTGTAATTAAAACCACAATGAGGCCATTTTCACCAAGAATTCCTCTTGTGGGACCAGACTGCAGCGTTTCCAGATCCTTCCTGAGGAGGAGCTGCTGTAACCCACAAGCAAGTGTGCAGGATCTTAATGAAGAGGCCTCGAACATCCCTCTCTGTGCACTTCCCCTGTGAACCACAGGATGGTCTTCAGTTCTTCCCCTCCAATGAGAGCGAGACACAGGAAATAGCAGATTTCTCTGTGAGATGCACAGCTCGGAGGAGATGGGTGTGGTAGAGCTCTCCTGTCTCAACACACTTGCGCACGCATGCGTCACTGGACACGTCTGAAACGGCTTGTGTACTTGCTCCAGCAGGTCAAAGGTCAGACTAAGGCCAGGAATTGGCAATGTCAGGTCGCTGTGCAAGCCAGCAGCTCTTGAGTTGGTCAAACTCTGAAGCCATGGGAACACAACTCTGAGTGTGTTTTTGTGTGTGTGTGTGTGTGTGTGTGTGTGTGTGTGTGTGTGTGTGTGTGTAGAAAAGCACAGAGAGGGCAGTGACTGGCAGTGTCAGTTGTGCTCTGCCTTTTGGCAGAGTTTCAGATTTTAGAGGAGAGAAAGGAGGGGGGGCAAGACAATGTTGGCAGGGCAGTGAAAGAGCGGGGGGGAGAGAGAGAGAGAGAGAAAGGAGGGGCAGAGGAGGAAAAGAGGCCGCGGGGGTAGCGAGACCATGAGTGACACTTAGAAAATGAAATTCAAATTTGAAAAAAAAAAAAACCTGACTGAGTGTGTGTGTGAGGCTGGAAAGAAAATTAAAAACACTTCAGTGAAAATATTGAAAATGCAATGAAAAATATATAATAAGGAAAAAATAAGTCTTAGCCGTTAAAATGTTACATAATGACTTTGGACCAGGAGAAAACCAAACGGTAAGGCAGTCTTGAGCGGGGAAGTGAGAGGTTTGAGGTCCAAAGGAAACACAACTGGGCAACGTGAGCAGCGATCGCAGAGGAAAAACTGTCTGCTGCAGCGTGTTGGCAGCGCACAACTTCTGCAGCCAACCTGCTGTGGCATGTGATTGTGAGCCAAGTGAAAAGGAAAAAAATCAATACCGCTGCGGCTCTCCAGCCCCTCCCCACCTTCCCCAGGCAGAACCTTTCAGACGGCCACCACAGCAGCAGCAGCAGCAGCAGCAGCAGCAGCAGCAGCAGAGGTCAAGAGGTCAGGAGGGAAGAGAGGAGGAGGGTCCACCATCCTGGATGTTACAAGATGAACACGTTCCTGCCATCACACGTCTCATGGTGAGGCGTGTGAATCTCTGAGTGTGTCTGCATATGTGTGTACTGAGCAGGTTAGGAAAAATAAAATCCCAAACCAGTTAAAAAAAAACCCTGAGTTCATATGCGTCCCACAGAAAAGAAAGTTATTCCACCAACATTCTGTTGTTTGCATTCAAAGTTGGCAGCATTGCTTCTTATTTTTTTCTTCTCGCCATTGTTCTTAATGGTGCAGGAGCTTCCTGTTTGGTCCCAGTCTGGAAGCCTGGCTGCAGCACCTGCTTCTTCTGCCCAGAGCTCTGTGGTCACTGCGGTTGCAGTGCAAACACTGCAGACTGGAGCTCGTCAAGACGGATCGGCGAGACTTCTTCCATGAGAAAGTTGAAGTGATTGTTAGATCATCTCGTGCGCAGCAGCAGCCACTGTTTGGCCATAGGTGAGAATTACTGCACCGAAAGGTGGAAGAAAGTTGCAGGTTCAATTCCCACTCTGAGCCCTTTGCGTTTGCAGTTTTCGTGTTTGTTGTCTTTCTATGTGGCCCTGCGATTCACCGGCAACTGGCCACTGCTGGGACAGGCTCCAGCACTCCCATTCACTCTGAATGCAGAATAAGCGGTGACAGAAAATGGGTGGATGGATGAGTTGCATTAGTCTGAGTGAGCCTTGAACATTTCCTATAAAAAAAATCCTCAAGTAGGTATTCTTGGGTCCAGTAATAGGGCTTCAAAAACACATTTTGTCCCCCTTGATGGAATATCATTTGTGTCAAGCACGGTTCAGTAAGAGATTCTTTCACTCACATAGAAAATAAAATCTGTGCTCACTCAAAAACTAGAGGCATGAACGGCGATCATAATTATCGGCCATTGCCACCGTGTAAACACCACCACCCCGCTCAAGACTGAGGAGGGCCTCGGCGGCCAGAACGCGTTACAAGATCCAAGCAGAGGATGTATGTGAGTGTTCCTCATCGACGGTACGTGAAGCGCTCATCGAATATAAAAACCTAATGACGTGGAAGTGCTGCAGGGCAGATAGGTTGGAGACTATTTGAGTTTCTTTTCTGTGTTGGTAGCTGCCTCTGAACATGCTTTAAAACCCTTTTTTAAAAAACAAAACAAAAGAAAAACAAAGATGCACTCCACGCACCCATTAACACACTTCTATATTATTTCCTTTGCAACACAAAGCTGGTTGGTAATTGGTTTGGTTTTTGTGTTGTGTTGCTTTTATTTATTTACTGTTCTTGTAGCACTTTGAGATTTCCTTAATGCAAAGTGCAATATAAATAAAATCTATAACTATTTATTATTATATTATAAAGTCAAGATTTCCCGACAACCCAAAGTTAGTTTTCTCAGGACAGGTGGAGTGAAAAGTCATGAGCCTTTGTGAGCTGTGCTGAAATTCTGTGACAGAAACAGCATCGTGTTACTTTGCAACTGTCCACACAGTGCTGCATTGGGTGCTATAGGGCAGTGAGTAGAAATAAATCAAGAGACTATATTGTCATTATTAGGCTAAAAATGGTCATTTTATAATATTCTGGGTTGGTGGTGTGCCGTGGGATGTTTTCAGTGCAGAAAATGTGCTGTGGCTCAAAAAAGGTTGAAAAACACTGGTATACTGTAGGTGATCAGCGAGCGTGTCAGATAGGAAGGCACGAGGGAAGTGTTAAATGTCAAATTATCCGTCCTGTAAAGCTCCAGGTTGGTGCTCCCCTCCCCCAATCTCATCCAGCATCTCTCCCCGTAACTTGGTTGTTTGAGCTCAAAGGTATTTGACGCTGTCATTCAGAAGAATGCATATGGAGGAGAAGAAGAAGAAGAAGAAGAAGAAGAAGAAGAAGAAGAAGGAGGAGAAAAAGTAGTTTTTTTTGATTTGTACAATCACACTTTGTTTACAAAAACAGGCTGAAAAGGATGCACATTTTTTTACCAACATAGATAAAAAATGATAAAAAAATAATAAATGAATAAAAAAAAATATGAATAACAATGATACAAAAATCAAACCGAAGCCAAGGAGACAAAACCCATTCAAAAAAATATGAAAAAAATATAATTAATAAAATAAATAAATAAATAGACAGAAGAAGAAGAAGAAGAAGAAGAAGGAGAAGACGAAGAAGACGAAGAAGAAGAGGAAGGCCGTTTCCTGATGACAGTTTCCTGGATTTCTTACCCCCCTCCCCCTGGGCCCACTCCCCTCCCCGCTCTCTGGAGCTGACAAACTGAAAGCGTAATGCGCACAACGCTGCCATGAATAATGTACCGCAGGCTTCAGTGCAGTCACTCAACTGCAGGCGCTCTCCTCGCCGAGACTGACAGAACAATTTTCTGTCTCTGACAGAATTCTGAAATGTATCAAACAGCGGCTAAACAAAATGCTGGAGACGACTGGCTGCGCCGCACTCCCACAACCTCCAGTCTCTGAAGAGGAGGTGTGTTTGTCTGAGTTCTGCCGGTTTGTTTCAGCTCCAAATCAAAAAAAGCCTCCCGCAACTTTGGCAGATGCCACCTCAGGTTTTCTGAAGGAATCCCAAGCTGGATACATGGCTGTTTCATCTGTTGATGTAACATCCACACATTACCGTGGAACCAGGGTCTAAATTTAGTTGATGACATCATTGTTATGCTTGTTATGTTTGTGAAGCTTTTTAAAGTGTGCAATAATAACCCAGAAATACAGAACTGGTCTGACAACATTGGCTACATGCTAATGCTCTTACGCATATTTACACTATTTTATACCTTATGACTATTTTGCAACAGAAAAAATATTTGTTTCAAATGATATTCTTGCGTTGACTAAAACAAAAAAGACCAGTCAGTTGAGAGAAACTTGAAAGTGTGTTGCCTCTGTGTAATGTTGTATGCACATAACAGACGGCAAAAAAATTGATCTTAAATGGTAATTATAGTCAAAGTTTACCCAAGAAATTTGAATTATTCCTAAAGAAAATTCAACATTTTAACACTAAATTATAAATTCTGCAACAACTCGAATCACCGTCATGTGTATCGGTCCATTTGGCTGGTGATGGTCGAGGCTGATGCATCATCAGCCTGATTTGGATAACCTGCGTGGAATTTATGCCAAGGTGGAAACGCAGGCAGTCGTGGACTGCAATGAATTTTTAAGAGGCAGGCAGGAAAATACCTGGAACATTTTACAACATTCATCTTGTTTTTTGTGTGTTAAGCCAGCAAAGCACAGCTGAGGTTAGAATGTGATGGCATGGCAGGGAAGAAAAGTGGAGAAGGAAGCTAATGCTTGCATCCATTGCATTGGACGTATAACTAAAACTTAAACTAAAAGATTAAACACTAAGACCGAGGTCATCTACTGCTGACTTTTTGCACCAAACAGTGATGAGAACCTCGCTGTCCCACCTGTGGATTTGGACCCTGAGCAAGGAAATACACTGGATGAGGAAAATAGGAGAGCAAAGAAGCAACATGTGTAAGTTGGCTAGTGTGGCCAGTCAACATGCACGTTGGTCACATGGTTCTTGTTTTCCTAGTCCTGACTGTGACATGTTAAAAAGGAAGTAAAACAATATTATAGTTCCCATAGCGCTAACAGAAGGAAGAGAGGGTGGGGGAGGGGTTGGTTCCTTTCTTGGTTCACAGAGAGAAAGTGTTTATGTTTGCAGTGTGCACAAGTCCGCTGTGCTCTTGCAGAACAATGCATGAATTAAAAAAAAAAAAAAACCCAAAACAAAACAAAAACGTCTGCCAGCGGTTGATAAAAGGAACAAATCAGCTGAAAAGTTACTCAGTACCGATGTGTGGAGAGAAGCTGGAGCCATTTACTCACCAGTCATACTCTTCACCGAACATTGGCTGTTCTTTCTCTTCCTTTTCGGGCCATTGAGCCACCTGAGGGAAAGAAAACAGATATAAAATAAGATAAAAAAAAAAGAAAAATCAATAAACAGAAACAATACTGTAACTTGATATGGATCTGTTGTGGATCACATGTGGAACCTGTTGTACCTCAGCCAGATGTTTGAGCAACAAGAGCAGTTTGGATCCAACAAAACAGCAGTGAAGTTACTCACAAGCAGCGTCAGGGATGATACTGTCCAGGTAGGAGTCAAACTTTATTACCCGCGAAAAAGTGGTTGCAACACACAATAACAAACCAGGATTTCCCATCACTAGTTTGACTGGAAGCAGGGGTGGGCTGCACCGGTCATATGAGAAACGCATTTAATATGTTTACGCAACCATATTTTAATCCCTCAGAGGGAAAAGCATTTGCACTTGATTTAATTATCGGCCAATGAATCCTTCCTGCAACCCTGACTGACACTCGCACATGCTCAGCAGACACGCATCCCTCAGCGATGAACTCACTGTTGCCAAATCCCTCATATTTAAAGCGGCGTCACGTGCGGCGTAGGACCGAGAGCCGCATCTTTCGCAGGCACCGGCGCTCTACATCTGAGGTGACGATGACATCAAGTCCGGGCTGTGCGAACGATACTTAACTAAAAACAGAACTGCAGGCAGGCGAGCTAACAAGGCACCGGGTGGAGCGAGTCCACAGAGTGCGTATGCCTGGGAAAGTGGAAAGAACAAGGGCTTGGGAAAGCAGAGCTGAGGAGAAAATCCTGCTGCATGTGTATAAGTGCAGTGGAGAGAGAGAGAGAGAGAGAGAGAGAGAGAGAGAGAGAGAGAGAGAGAGAGAGAGAAGCGTTGCTGCCTGGAAAGACCCCAAACAACATCTAATTCAATAATATTACTGTGATACTGTAACTTGCTGTTGACTTAAGGTCCAAACGACGTTGTTGAACAACACGACAGAAAAGTCGCAAGTGGTTTGTTTCTCTCCAACGCAACACGCCGGGATCCTATTTGCGGCACTGATTAAAAATCTACGCAATCAAATATTGCTACTTGCAATCTATCCGCCACGCGCACATCATGTTGAGATGCAGCCGGCCATCCGCGGCGCGGTTTGACTGACGGGTGAACACGGGCAGTCCCGTGTGATCCCGGGGGCTGACTGACGGCTCGGACTCGGACTCGGACTCGGACTCGGTGCGTTGAGGAAAAACACCTGCAGCTGTGCAGATGGGGAGCGGAGAGGAACCAGGAGAGCTCGCTGACAGGGCTCCAGCTCTCCTGCTCCTGCTCCTGCTCGTCCCCCTCCCCCTCATCGTCCTCCACCTCCTCCTCCTGCTCCTGCTCCTGCTCCTGCTCCTGCTCCTGCTCCTCCTCCTGCTCCTGCTCCTCCACCTCGTCCTCCTCCTCGTCCTCCTCCTCCTCAGGACTCCATTAGCACCGTCATTAGGAGAGGAGCCCCTGCTCTGCTCGGCTCTGCTGTGATGTGCTGCTGACTATGGGATACATGTCCCCTCTGCGATGGAGATGATTCACAGCTGCTCCTCATTTCGTGGCAGAAATGCACCATTATCCGCGACCGGGAAGCTTTCCCCTGTTTGAGTGGAAGCTCCGTGGAGAGAGACGCTTGGCTGATGCCAATGACGGTAAACATACGCCGACATCCGTGAACTGGTGTTTAGGAGCGCTCAAGGCCACTGTAAAATTCGAAAAGGATGGGTTTATAATTTGAAAGAGGAGTGGTATTGTAAAGAGTAACAATGACACTCGCTCCCTCCGAGTCTGTGTGACGACACCAAACAGCTTGAAGAGGAAACACAGATGACAGCTAGCATGGAGGGTCGCTTGTTTTCAACACCAGCAGCTCTGAGCAGTAGTCACATGACTTGCGAGAGATAGTAGTCTTGCTCACGTGCACACTCAGACGCACACTGCAATTATATCACAAACGAGACAAGTGCTCTCAGAGCCACAAGTCCAGGCTGCAGCTTTCAATACACGGTTCAAATTAAATTCGCTCGATAAAATAAACACTCATCAGTGTGATGACACTATCAACAATCTTTTGTATCCAGGGACCCCTTTGAATTCACTTTGAGGAGGGATTCCATGCAGGCCACCACTAGGGGGCAACTCTGGTGTTTTCACAAACACCTTTGCAATTTTTTTGCAACATGACACTGCATTCAAAAGTGCTGCGCAGCCTTGATGTATTTATGCGTCACCCGAGCGCTTGATGAATGTGAACTGGAGATGTAAGTTGGTATGATGAGCCCTCCTTAAAAAAAAGAAGTAGCTTGCTCTGCCAGTTGGCTTCACAATCACTTCATGCCGCTGCTAGAGGCGACAGCAATCAAATTGTCAGCTATGTGACAGCTACTCCTCCCATGCGGCTGCACGTTAGCTAAAATTAATATGAACAAAGTCGCCATTTACCTATTATTCATTCCCGAGGTAGGAACTCTCATGTTACCAGAGTTCCCCATGGTGACCTTTTGATTTTTCACATTGTTTGCTTTTGTACACACACATAAAACTAAAGCCAGGCAGCAGCGACTGATGCCAAAGTTAGGAAGAAACAACACTTTGTCAACACCTGACTAACTCCACAATCGGTTGGCTTTGATATAAGTTAGCTTGCGTCTTCAAGAAAGGAAGCTTGGGGAGTTTTTAACCTCCCTAACAACCAACAGAGAAAAATCTAAGTCAACTGGCCTTCCAAGAAGTGGAAATAAGAGACAAAAAGTGTTCTCAGTACAGCAGGAATCCCCAGTAATAATCAACTTTCCCCTCTGACGTGGTGGTCGCAACCACTCCACTAGACAAACATGCAAACAAACACGACAGAGAGAAGTTTAGACCTGCGCCGCTCGTGCGGAATCGCAGGCAGCCGGGGTTGAATTTCAGATCCAGCTGCAGAACACGTGCGCAAATGTACCGTTTTGTGCATTTAGAGAGAGTGAGCGAGCCAGCGAGAGAGAAAGAGAGAGTGAGAGAGAGAGAGAGGGAAAGAGAGAAAAAAAAGAGGACACGGTAGCTGGCCGAGTATCCCCGAGAGTGGTTGTGCGCGGTTCGCAAATCGGGACAGGAGTGCACGTACGGCGCAGGCAACGACGCAGGACGCACGTGTGATTTCCCATCCCAAATATGCACGATTCCTCACGTCTTGGCCCTGAGCAACTTGAGCCAACCCCTAAAGAAACACACACACACACACCACACACACACGGGCGCTGAACTGTCTAATTCCTGCTCCTGAAGGAGCCGCAGCCCCTCTGGAGAGCCACGGAAGACGAAGAGAAGACAGAGGAGGAGGAGGAGGAAACTTACAGCGCTGACCTGAGGAAGCAGTGGGGATGTAAAATATGCATGGCGGAGCAGCTGCCGATATGCCGCTGCTGTGTAGCGTTCGCATGTGTGTGAGCTCGGGTCTGCGACGACTCTCGCAGCCTGATGTCTCTGGCAGTTGTGCTATCTTTAGCCTCCCGACACGCTCAAATACATTTGCCTTCTTCCCGTTCAGGACAGGAGACCCCGCTGCACTGCACTGGTTGGCCTGGATCAGCCAGTCCTGATTGGAGGACTGCCAATATCTCCACCTGAGACTGCCACCGAGTCACTTGCCCGCCCAGTCAGTCAAAACAAGCACGTTACAGAGACAGAGAGAGAGGGGGGAAGAAAAATCAAGTCATGTTAATTGTTTAACAGTTGTTTTCCCGATCCAATATTGCTTTAAGAGAGGAGGGCAACTCATCCACACTGTGACTGAATAATGTCAAGAAGCACAATAGCTAAATAAAAAAACTCAAACACAAATGCACAAAAGAAAAAAGTTAAATGGAGCTCAAATTAAAATGTTTTGGGTTCTGTCACTGCCTGTATTTCCTTTTATTCCCTATAAAAAAACAGTTGAACCTTTATTTTGATGAGACTCCACCGTCTTTACCTTCGTAGCTCTGAGAAGTAAAACAGGCTGCGTCTTTACATCAATCCTAGCGTCACATCCTTTCATGACTGGAGCTTCATGAGGCAAAGTGGGAACCTCTGAGACTCGGAGCACAGAAACATGCAGGACGCCACCCTACGCCGACACTGAATGAGGCTCCTTGTCCTCGCGTGTGGACAACAACGGCCCATTATTGAGGCGACTGGCCTCCAGCTGGGTCTGTGTTATCACTTACATCCAGCGCTAATGGACAACACGTTCCTTCCAGCTTCCCACCACTGTCTAAATTACACATGGTGCTGGACTGAGGAGAGATCTAGAAACTGAGAAAATCAAGGCGTCTGATTCCCAACACACACAAGCACTGAACCACAATAATGAACACAGAAATACATGAAACACAATTATATATATATGTATATAATATGAATCCCTGATAAAAAACTGCATTTGGTCTTTGTTTATTTTGTATTCTTGTCAGTTTTTTTGCAAAATATTTGCCAAATTCAAGGGATTATTTGCCATTTTTTGTTGTTCAATAATTTACATTTTCCAATAAAATCAGAATGACATAGTTCAATAACTGATGAATTGCACAACAGTTATCACGATGCACTGGAGAAGCTCAATCAGTCACTATACCAGATTTTCAAACAACCTATCAAGCCACTTGCAATGTGTTCACTGTGACAGCGAGCCGTCAGAAGAGTCTCATTCTCATCCTCCCTGAGGGTGTTGGGATGTATATCAAATACACTCCAGTGAAGAATTTAGACAGGCGAGAGCCGCTTTCATTCTCGACACTCTGAACTGGTTGTTGCTTGATGTTTGTTTATGGCTCTTCGGGCTGAGATTGTTGCAGGAGAACAAGGACACTGACAGTTGAGTTGTGTTGCTCTGTGACTATAACAAGTGCAGCGCTGAGGGAACGAGAGAAGACGCAAAGACCAAACTCACAATCCGGTTATTACGCTCATGTCTTAACTGAGATGGCAGGAATATGAAGGTTAAACAACAACAACAACAGATTTCCTCCATGATATCACAATGCAATGCTGTATACATTCAATTCAAAGTCATACAAGCTAAACAAAAGCAGTCCCTCATCTGATGGGAGCTCTGCTATGTGGGAGGAGTCCAGGTCTCCAACTGATGAAGCCATGATGCAACAAGTGATAAAATCTATATCAAGAGTTCAATTACCAATGCAGACATGCAGTGGATGTATTTCCAGGGCGGGGAGGAGTCGAGTGTTGTCAACTGGGGAAACACTGCACTGCACGGCAGCAGCGTGGAAACAGAGGGCAGTGGGCGGAAGGAAAGGAAGACTTTAATTTAGCAGAAGCCAACAAGAGTAAAAACCGTAAACACGGAGGAACCACCCACAGATCAAACTACCTGGCACCAGCGGGCCGGTGTGCAAAAATAAAAGAATAATAATATAGAGAGAACCCGTCCTCTAGTCCAGCCTGATGTGCCACTCTGCCTCAGAGCCGAGAGCCACAACATCACTTCAAAGAGCTGGAAACATCACGCAGACAGCCGGCCATGGGGAGGGCCGAGTGCCGGGGGGCGGAGACTTCACACGATCAGGCATCATGGAGAACGCAGAGCTGAGATCAACCCGAGAAGCCTGAAGACCCACGAGTCCTCCTCATCCTCCTCCTCATCATCTTCCTCCCCTCCCCTTCCTCCTTCTCCTCATCATCTTCCTCCTTCACCTCCTGCTGCTCCACTTCGGGCTTCTATTGATCCAGTGAGTGCAAAGAGCCTCCAACCAGCACCAAGTGCAGGTGTTGCAACTCGACTCGGGATTTGCTGAATGCTTGAACAGGAGCCTCGTGTCCATGACCGCACCAACTGTGCCCCCCTCCCATCATCCCCCCCCCCCCACCACCACCACCCTCGACAGCAGTGGCAGAGCCGTTAATCTCCTGACAGGTGTCCACGCCGACCCAGGAATCTGGACGCTCTTAACGCCGGCTTGTAATACGGTGCACACACTACGTGAGACGCTCTCCTTGCAGCATCGCATTGGGTATAACACAGAATTGCGACACGCCTCGAATTAGCCAAAAAATATCTCCTCCCCCCTCCGCCTGTGGCGAACCAACACAGAGCCTCAGCCCAACACTCTGACTGCTGAGGTGACACCGAGAGTCTGCTGCTGCCTTTGCGTGCTTCTCGTCTCCTCTTACCCGCTCATCTGAGACTAATAAATCCCGCGTGGTCTCACAAACAGATAGCAGATAGCCCCCCCCCCCCTCCCCGCACACCCTCCCCCCAAAGCAACTGGGCCGGAGAGACTTCAAGTCGAAAAATCTGACAGCTCCATCTTTCGTCCAGCCTGCTGCATTTCAGAAAGTCTGAATGTGGTGGGACCAATCAACTGGCTTTGAGGAGGAGGCAGAGGTACAATTTAGTTAAGTGAATAACTAAACTGTGCAGCAGCAGTGACACGAGCGACATTGCTTGATTAATTTTTTTGATGATTTAATCTAACTGATTTGGTTGACTTCATGCAAGAAGGCTTGAAGATCTTCTGACTTGACCTTCAAGACTATGAAGATTTAGTTCAGCACTGAACTATACTTGTTTTTCCAAGTTTGAGTCAACAAGCCTCCTTTGGGTGGCGCTCTGTTGTGATTAAAGAAAGAAAGCGGCCGCTGGCTGCACTCCTGATGGAGACATCTGATTGGCCCATTTATAATGCGACAGACAGAATGCTGATCCAAATTTTGCTGCTTTTTTTTTTCCATTTTTCTTCCACCTATGCAGTGTATTTGTTTGCCATAAGAAATAGGGAATCAAAAAAAACCTGGATGTAGCAGCACATGACCTTATAAGGTCATGTTGAACCACTTCTATTGACGGTCCAATGATAAATAACGTCAGCAACAGCCACAGTGCATCACAGTTTCTGGCTGGGCCGCGGCACTTTCTGTCATGCTTGTTTCAGAAACAAGCATGACAGACTGTCAACTTTTCATCAAAGCACAGCTCAGCCTTATGAACTCCTCTGACTTTACATTTCCCCCCTCAGGCTAAACAGAGGCGGTAGGTGTTCACAACACACCTCCGCTCCCAGCCGCACCTTTCCCCCCCCCTCTCCTTCTTTTCAAGTATAGAACAAAATGTTCCTGAAAAAGACTGGCCCCACCCCGTCCTTAAAGTGAAGCGGAGTGTATTTGACTGATAACGTTGCCCGAGGCCTCCTCCACGCCAGGAAAGAGGCTCCATCCCACTAATGCTATGTTTTCATTAATAAGAAGCGGCTGAAAAGGGTCCCGTTTGTTGTTTGTTGTTGCTCAGACTGGATGTGCTCATCAATCATGGATAAGGGGAGGGCAACCGCAGTCGGATTCAGCTTTAGTTTAGATTCCGGGTGGGGGGGAGGGAGAGAGAGATTATAAATAGTAGTCGCACCGCCATCGGTGTCTGAGCCTGATAACCCTGACCCCAGAATTAGACGGGAGTTCACGTGGGGCTGCGCTGAGAGAGAGAGAGAGAGAGAGAGTCGGTCCGCCAACGCCAACCAGCTGCACAGCGTCGGGACTGCTGGAGAGCAGCGAGATCCCATCATATTTAGAGAATTCACCAGGGCGCTTCATGTATCATGGTGCAGTTCAAAGAAGCTGCAAACCAAACACTGAAAAGATGTTATCGTTCTCAGCTGCAGGAGCAGAAGAAGAACGGAGCTGCTTGATCTGCTCGTGTTTGAGAGGTTTTTTACAATTATACTTAAATAGCTGTGATTGAGGTTTGATTCCACATTCTTTTTGAAAAGTGACGTGGACTGCCGTTGTTAATAAGTCAGCGGTGTTTTTAGTTGCCTTTCGAAAAATAACGAGGCCGCTTCATCCTGTTTCTGTACCAGACACATCCCGCAGCAGCAGACCTGCTCCAGGTCACTGGAGCTCGGACAGACCAGAGACTGCAGTGCGCTGCCAGTCAGCGCGGACAGACACCTCTGACTGGAATTGAGACGTATCACAGGAAAGCAGAGAGGCAGCGTTCATGCAATCTGGTGAGTTTGAGCGGTAAATCGCAGCGAGGACTCACCCTTTCTCTTCTCCCTCTGATGGGCTAGGGTCCTGCTCCTTGGGAACGTCTTCCATTCACCTTAATTCCATCCAGCAGCCAATCATGAGAGACTGAGGCAAGCCCCACCCTCGGATGCACACTTGTCATTCGCCGCTTGGGAGGGGCCGGTCAGTGGAACACGACAGGGTCCCGTCCCTGGGGGGCCTTCCTTTGACAGAGAAGCTGAAGGACGGCTCTGGCGGGGAGGCAGCGGGGGAGGAGGAGTAGGGGGGGGGGGGGGGGGGCCTCACCCCCTGTGAGGTTGTGGCGGTGCGGCTCGCTGAGGATGCGCAGACAACGGTGGGCGGTCCCAGGGTCCAGGGGGGGGAGGGGCGGGGCTGGAGGTGGAGCTGAGTCTCAGGGGTTGAGAGGGAGGAGCGAGGTCACACCTGGGGGCGGGAGAGAGAACACACACAGTTGCATCACAACCTGTTTTAATGGCGACGCCTGAATTAAAACCCACATTCTAGTACAGTGGCTTAACAGTTAGCCCTCTGTTTACAGCCTCCTGCGAAAACACTGAAGAGGAGGAGGAGGAGGAGGAGGAGGAGGAGGAGGAGGTGGTGATCCTAGAAGTAAGGAGAGACACCAACACATGGCTGGGGCTGCTGTTGCATGTGGCATTTGTGACATCACAAAGGGCTCAAAGTTTGTTTTTTTTGGCACACATTATCTGGTCGGTGAAAAATGCAAAATAAACACCAGAGGAACTTTCCTCATTTCCAGGCAGTTCATTGACAGATCGCTTCCAAACTGGTGAATTGCCAAATAAATTAAAGACAACACGGACATTTAGTTATGGCTCCACCTGTGGTTCTCTCCAGCTGAATGAGTCGAGGATGAATGAAAGTGAAGAACTACTGAGGCCACGGGCCAGACAGACAAAAAACCCCGGCACTGGGAAGCGGTAATGAGGTTTTTACGAGCGTGCAAATGAGAAAATAATCAGCAGATATATTGCCGCTGCAGCTCCGACTGTTGCTATCGTGACAGCCGACATTATGACTTTCTTGTCCACACCCAATAAATGTCGACGTTGCTTTTATTCATTTAAGAATCCCAGCGCAACCCGAACCCATGGCCCGTGCCAGGTGCCCGCTGCCTCGCCACTCGTGGCGGACGCCGATTTGACGTCACATGAGACGCATTAAAGCAATCAGATGGAGCGAAGAGTTCCGCACGGGTCACATGCAGAGTTAAGCTGCGATGTCGCGGCTCAGGTGGTGGGTGCGGGGTCGGGTGAGGTGAGCGGGTGGAGTGATCGCCGGGGGTCAAAGTGTCACTTTCAGCTGCGACTCCGTTCCTGCACGCAGGGGTTAAGTAGTGTTAAGATGAGCGGCGCGAATGTGCACGAGCTCTTAGAGGGTCTTGATCCATTGGCTCCGCCTCCTCCCTCCTCCGCTGACCAAGGAGGCCTTTGCTCTTTCCAGACGGCTTATCCCCGGCTCCGTGCCTTTATAATCCGGAGCAGCGGCAATGGCGGCCATGAGAATGTCCTCCGACGCCACTGATATGATTATTGCTTTTAGTGCTAATAAGCAGATTACTGGCAGCGCTAAAAACAAACTCCCTTCGCAGGCAAATCAGCCCGCGCATGTCGAGGTGCTGTGGTGGGCGTGCGGTTACAAGCAGTGGCAAACAATTGAGTCTGCATCTACATTAGGTGATGGTTTTTCTAGTGCGGGTGGAGATGCTGATGGCGGTGTGCTCACTGTGTATGAAAAATGTACTATTTTATAGTTACACATTTATAAAATACAAATGCACATCTGAATATATTGCTTGAATATATAATGGTAGCCCTCAACTTTGCGACCTTTGTGCTTTAAATTATTAAATCTAAATGTGGAAAATTGAAATGGAAAGATTTCAATAACGCGCCCTCACGGTGGTGTCAAGCCGTCATGCTGCTCATGAATAGCAAATAAGTTTCATTGCAATTTAAAGGCCTCACTGGTGTTCAGCGCTCACTCCAGCACAGCAGGGTGAACAGTCTATGGCCTTCTGTAAAACACTTGGTTCTAGTTCCTGTTGAAAATTATGCTTTGTTTACATCACATAGTGGTAAAAATGTGCGTTTAGGCTACTAGCGGTGTGAGTTAATTGTGAGGATATCAACGTATGTCGTGTTTTGCTTGAAAAAATTGTTTGTGCATATCAGGTCTGAAAATGTTTTGCCTCTTAATGGAATGGAACTTATAAAGGCTCTCTGCGCGTCAAGAGTGAGTGCAAAGCAAGAAATGCAACAATTTCTACGGCAAGCTAAATAGCGCTGCCACCTTCAAAGGGGTGACAAGCTGTCATGCTTCTCATGGATGGCAAACAGCTTCTATTTGTGAGTCATCAAGTGTCATGGTGTGAACTGAAAACGGGCCAAGGTTGTGGAGGCTGAACTAGCATCAATTACCTGCGCAGCACACCCACATTAATAGTTATCGTCTGTAACAAACCACTTTATCAGCAAGTCTGCCAAGCCGTGACAGTTAAATCAACAAATTATTCGGAGTCAATAAATGCTACGTTCCTCAAGTGCACATTTAAAGCACACACACACACACACACACACACACACACACACACACACACACACACACACACACACACACACACACACACACTCTTGATCAGGGAGACGCTATCAGAAGCAACTGCATGATGTGGGAAATGCTAATGGCTAACAGCAGGACGGTCTCCGGCTACATTAGCAAAGCGGCTCCTCGACAGTCATATCGGCTGTGGCTAAAATATTGCTAAAATGGTGCTAGCCTCGCGCCACAAGCAGTCACCCATTGTTAGCGGCTACCGATGTGATCAGCTGGGTTTAGCAACAGAATACGGGCGTTTGGAAATAGCAGAAAAAGTGCACTCGCTTCTCGTTGCAAAAACATATTAAAGTGCTGCTTCTGTGCAATTTTTGCTTGAAAGCTTCAGTCTTTTCGAAAGAGGCTGACACGGTTTTATGGACATATTTGTGGAGGCAGCGTCTAAACTCTCAGCCTCGGCCGGGGTGATTCCCCTGGGGAGCAGTTTGCTGACCACCGAGGGGCGGCGTTGGTCAGAGAAGCTGGCTTCTGTAGTCGTGTCACGGCCGTCTATAGACTGAATGTTGACATGTTTAAACAAGCAAGGCTAGTGCCAGTTATTTTTACAGCATTTGACTCTAAATAGGGCCACACAAGTAAAAAGGTAGTCCTTTTAATACGCATCAGGGTGCATGGAAAATTCTGACTTCTCCTGATAAAGCTCCTGCTGTTGAATCCTGGCTTTGTTGAATTTTGATGTTCCAAATCATTGTTATTTTCTGATAGAGATAAAAACACATTTACCTGAGATTGTATCTGAAGAATGTGCAAACCCAACCACAGAGACGAGCTCGCATAGCTGGAACCACGGTCAACATGTCACTTTTGACCCATTAGATGTGCTAATAACATGCATTCAGCCATAATGAGATTACACATGAAAGCAATAATCCAATCATCGTCACATGATGTATGTTGATTAAATGAAAACATATTGATGTTATTAGGTTGGGAAGAAATCCTCTCATAAAGCTTTAAACGCTACCAGAAGTAACATTAAATCCAAACAGCAGCTTATTGAATCCACTTGAGCGACAGACTGGTGGACGGTCCACTTCTACAACGTCTCTCCACTTCCCATGAGTCCGTGGCCAAACTTGGAAACATTGTTGATATTTGAGATGTCCTTCTCTCTTCATGGAGCTAGTGGCAAAATAAATGTTGAGTACCTTCTTCCTGCTCTTCATTCCAGTCACAAACGGCCGTGGGTTTCCTCGCTCATGCCCAAAAGCGAAAGGAACCGTTCCACGTGCCACACTGTGCCAATTAAGACGTTCGCAAGCAAAGCAAAACAAGCACCGGCAGAAACATAACCCTCATTTGACGGAGATAAAATAAATCCGCTCTCGGTCGCAGTGCCGCTGCTCCCACTTGGTATGTTGTTCTCATAACTGCGGCGTCTCAGTCAAAGTTTGGAGAAAAAGCAAATAAAAGCGTATTCATCAGCCTGAAACACGTAGTTTCCCGGAGCAACAAGAGATTAGGACAGAAAGCGAGATTTCGATAATAAGAACAGGGCTCAGCGATGTGGAAAGCTGAGGTGAATGTCATGAATACAGAGCAAAAATAATAACTTGAACTGGGTCACAGCTGGAATAAAGGAAAAATAAAGCAGCTTGTCAGGGCTGCTGGACAACAAAAAGAAGGTGATGGACAAGAGTACTAAGAGCTGACTGACGCAGTTTTTTAAATACCAGTCTGTTTAACTGGGAGAGCGTCTCCGCATACGGCTGGTTTGGCAGATTGTAAGCTGCCATTCATGGTCAGCAAGCAACGCAATGTTAATATCAAACTCAAATTAGAGTCATGTCAGTCAACAAATGTGATCCATCCACATCCAACATGTACTAGGGTGACCTTGAGAGCACTGCCATCACTCTCAAAATCAATTTATTTTTGATAAAATTAGCTGCACAGCCAAAAGGCAAATGTGGGACGCGGGGCTAAGATCTTCAAACAAGAGCGGAAATGGTTGTCGAACTTTTATACGAGTTGCTTAACAAATAAAAAAATTTAAAAAATTAAAAAATAAATAAAAAACGTCCAAGTGAATTTCATTCAATTCTCAATTCCAATTCCAGGTTTATTGTGCAAGTCCATATTTACAGTTCCAACTCCAAATACATAACGGATCCCACTAAAAGCAACATTATTACGGACTATTTCTACAACATATTTCTGTAGATAGGATGTACTTTCATAGAAAAGCAAGAAAAAAATTAAATTAACCACAAAAAAAATAAAACTACCACATTTCTAATTGGTCCCAAACAAAACACAGAGTGAAGAGGAAAAACGGAACTCATGGCTGACTTACGCTTACGAATGGTGACTCTCCAGTGTTTTTCTCTGGGCATTAAAATAAGGAAAGAAAAAAAGGTGCGTCTCCAGCAGCAAAATTCAAGCCACACCGGAATCCAACTGCTGTGTCTGACGGTTTCTCCCTGGAGAACGAGCTCAGTGGCAGAGACGGAGACAATTAGAGGCGGTAATTAGGTAAAGCACCCTTTGACTCTAGTATACATGTCAACAGAGTGCCCGTGACATTTGAAGAGCACCAATTCAGCATTTCTGACGCAAAACACAACATGTGAAAATGCGGCGGTGCACATTCCGGCCTTTGCATTGGAGGACGCATTAAGGTTGGTTGACTTGGAGCGTGTGACATTTTCTGGAAGAGCGGAATCACTCCAAGATGTGATTTCTCACATTTCAGCACCAGGACACATCCTGTGTAGCACGCCTACACACACGTGCGCACGCACGCGCACGCACACACACACACACACACACACACACACACACACACACACACACACACTTGAAAAACACACTTCTGATCACTAGGCTCGGTTACATGCACCTTGATTTCCTACTGAGACAGCCTTCAAATTTTAATTGGGCGCGCAAAAAGCCCACACTTTGCTTCCCTCAAGCAAGATTCACCTTTAATTGCGCTCTGAAACGCCAGCTTTCAAACGCTTCAAAAGGACGACTAGTGAATGTACGCCGATGCCTGGAGAAGCCCAGAATTCATTAAACATGACCTGCTCTTCTTCTTCTGTTCCAAGCCACAGAAAGATGTTGTGTTCTCCGAAAAGAGAGTTGAAGTATATATATATATATATATATATATATATATATATATATATATATATATATATGTATATATATATATATATATATATATATATATATATATATACATATACATATGTACACATAAACTAAACAGGCCAGTGGGAAGTGCAGCAATGCATCAGGAAGAAACAGTTTCTTTTCAGGGATGTTCAGTTTTGAATGTGAGGGATTGACTAGAAGGACGATCACAGACTTCTGTGATGTTACGATAGTGACGTGTCAACACAACTGCTTTTAATGACTTTCATTGGTGATAAAACAAAATGTCAACATAAGAAGCACCTGCCACATCCTCTATATATGTATGTATATGTATATCTATACATTCCAGGGTAGCAGGTGGCGCTATGCACCGAGTAGTTCTGTGCCATGACAAGAATGAAAGTCCTGCACCCCTTGTTGCAACATCGCAGGTTGCATTCAGAGGCATGCTGGAAATTTCCACATGTGCCAGACAGAACAGAGGCTTCTTCAACCAGGAGCTGGTGCAGTTTGACCAAGTAGAAGAAGTTCAGCTCGGATTTAACGCTGCTGAAGCCCATTACATGCTGCCGCAATGGCAACATAGCAAAGGCGCAACTAAAGACTACGCACATGCAACCAAAATAAGGCGTTAATCCCACCCTCCATGCATTCGTCCATCCGTCCATCCATCTATCCATCCATCCATCCACCCACTCACTTCTACCCCTTCTGCTGGAGTAGACTTGAGCCTGTGCCAGCAGTCTTGGGGTGAAGGTGGAGTTACGCTCTGGACAAGTCGCCAGTTCATTGCAGGACCACAAAGAGACGAATGAAACTCAATCCGGCTGCCTTCAAGACTGAAGCGATGTGCTCTAAACATGCGGTGCTGCTGTTTCTAAGCCCTCATTTTCATGCCGGTCCGTGCGAGTCCGGCGAGCCACAATAGAACCGGTGTTGTATATTTCCCCGTTAGCGCTGGGATAGCGTGAACCCGTCGGTGGGTGAGATAGGAGCGAGCAGTGCTGTGCTCGCCTGCGACGGGCAAAGTTCAGCAGTCCCGCAGGGCCCTGGAGGAGGAACCTTGACAGAATTCACACTATGACAGCAGACGCAGAGGGTCAGGGCTCCCGACTCCCGGCCGTGGCCCGCACAATTAGCGGTTAAGTAATGGAACGGGGGCAAGGCCGAGTTGTTGATGTGGTGCACGTAGCCCCGATGATGGAAGTAGCAGAGGCAGGAGGTGGGGGAGGGAGGGTTGGGGGGTGGGGGGGTGGGGGGGTGGGGTAGTGGGGGAGTGGCTGTTAGCACGGCGGGGTCACAAAGTAGTCGAAAGCAGAGGGATCATGTTTCTCCAGCGGCTCCCTGGCCGGGGTAATTACTGTCAGGGGATTATTAATGGGTGCTAATAGGTCACAGCCAAGTGACTCAACGCTATCTCTCCACTGCCATTTTCTCCGGGACGCCATGCTGGCCGGCCTGCTTCCAGCGTGCACAAACACAGACGTCTGCAAACGCAAATATGTTAATGGTCAACGTTGCACGTCTGTACACAACATCTCCCATGTTGCCGTCTGGAACAGGGCAAAATTCCAAAACTGTGTGGAAAGTAGTGCAGCTGGCCAAAAAAAAAAAAAAAAAAAATTGACTGACCTAAAATGACAGCAGGCTGCGTTCAATGTATTTAAAAATGCAGAAAAAAATAAATAAACTTGTCATTTTTCTTTGAGTACATCAAACGGAATTGTTTACTCAATGATTTTTCTTTTCAGATTCTGTTCTTGGTACCAAAGACCATAAAAAACACAAGACATAACAAAATGTTACTCCAGAAGAAAGAAGAAAACCAGGAGAGAAAAACCTGGAGCAGAATCTCTGGTTTGGAAAAAAACCCTCTGACATTACATTTCTGAGTGACTTTCTGCAGCATTAATCACGTCGTGGTTCATCTGTCACACGCAAGCGGTTATTCCCTCAGTGCCATATTGACTTCAGTGCAATATTCTGTTGTCTGTGCAATAAGCCTGTGTATTTTCACCCTGTCGTTCATGTTTATATACGGGGTTGTTTTCACGTTTTCTGTTTGGCCTTTGCTGTTTGTTTTTGTTGTTTTTGGCTGTCCTGGCTGTTTTTTTTGCACGTTAATCGTCTTTTAATTGCACTGGACTTGTTGAGCTGCTGCCTCCATCTGGTTGCACTTGTGCTACGTCAATTGAGAGATTCTGACTGTCGATGGAGAGGGACAGACACTTTCATTGCTCATCACTGGTTATCTCCACTCACTGCAATGTGAAACTAGACTGTCACGTTTGGAAACACGCTGCCACTGTGATCATGATAAATTTCAGGCACTGGTATATTTCTGGTGTGTGTGTGTGTGTGTGAATGTGTTTAGATGTGTGCCCAGATTTGGCAGCCAAGCAAAGGAAAACCGTGGACAAACTCGGTTACTGCCGCCACTTTCCAAAGACTCTCCGGCTTCTGAAAACGACGGCGATCGCGAGGGCGATAAGGTTCATGAAAGAGATTCCCTGAGACAGACGCACCTCAGGTGTAGACTGATTAAGATCGTGCCCGCGCTGCACCGCGCTGCAGCGCAGTGTTTGAGGCTGGATTGTGACCTCGCAGATAAATGGTTCAGACGTCTTTGTTGGGGCTTTACAATCCAAACGGCGGATCTCACCCAACGACAAGGCAGAGGCAGCGGGAGACAGAGATGCTGAGGCCATAACAGGTTGTTCCCACACGACGTCACACGGCTCAGATGGAGCACAGGTTGCCGAGGATCTGTGTCATACAGAAAAATGCAGATGTTTTGCGTAGTTTACGGTTGCTCCTATCGCTCTAACCGAGAGGTCCAAAGGTTGTTGTTCACAAAGGTGAGAAGTGTCACAGAAAAATGCTGTAAAAAGTGTGTTTCAACCCCGCGTCTCCTGTCGGTGGGAGTGGAGTCTGCCAATGTCCGAGTCTCCAGCGACCACTTCATCAGAGGGACGTTAGCTAGCTAGCTAACTGGGTTTCTGACATCTTGAAACGAGATCCAAATCCGTACAGCACGGACTCCACTTTACACTCTACTCTCCATTTCTCCTTCCTGCCCTCCATCTGAATTCGCACCACCCCATCACGCATGATCACAACCACGTTACTGAAACCCAGCTAAACTGTTTCACATCCCTTTAAAACCTCAGTTTGCCCCCAGCAGACAGTCTGAATGACGTCCGCGCTCAAGTCTGTCACTGAGAAGAAGAAGAAGTCCAGAGAGGAGGCAGACGCGGGAGAAGAGCGGGATGGCACAGCTGGCTGCGCCTGGCACTGGCAGGAAGTTAAAGACATCAATCTGAAGAAGCTGTCAGAAAATCCACCGCCTGCTTCGTCTCTCACAATGTTGCCCCTTCTCTTCTCCGCGCGTCGCCATCTCACTGCTGCACAAACGTCAACGCCAATAACGCGCACCCGCAACGAGCTGACGCAACAAACAAAAAGTCTCTTTTGTCTTGGTTCAATATTATTTACGGATTGAAGAAATAGAGAAATGTGCCAAAATACTATTTTAACGTTACGTGAGACGTTTCACAGCCTTGAGAAAGTAAAAGAAATAATGGATGAAAATGGGAAAATGATGCAAGTTTAAGACAATATTTTGTCTTAAACCCCATATTATTTATTGCTCATATTATATTTACACGGAAGGGCAAGAAAGTCAAACAACACACACAAAAATAAAAATCTAAAAACCCCTCAAAGACGTGAAGCAGGGCAACACAGCGGTCCAGTGTTCAGCACTGCTGCCTCACGGAAGGAAGGTTGCCGGTTCGATCCCCAGCCCTGGGGTCCGGAGTCTGCATGTTCTCCCTGTGTCTTCTGGGTTCTCTACAGGTTCTCTACAGGTTCTCCAGCTTCCTCCCACAGTACAAACGAAGAAATGCACGTGAAGCTAACTGGAAACTCTTAATCGGTGCGAGAGCAAATGGTTGTATTACTTTCTATGCGATGGCAACAGGCAGGGTTTGACCTCACCTTCACCTGAAGACAGCAGGAACAGAACCCAGCAGGCGGAAAAAAAAAAGTTTATTGGCGATGGTCGGTGTGCTTACGTGCACTAGTGTGTTACGGCACAGTGGTTGAAAAACACTGACTCAGACGATGCTCTCTTATCAGGCCAGGATGTTCCATATAGTTCAGTTCTGTCGCTGAGGACCATGGACGCTCGCAGCGATAAAGAACACTCAAAGTCTATAGACGGCCTGGGGGCTGAGGGTGAGGGCGGGTCGCACTCACGGACGTACAGTCAACAGAGGTGCACTTCTATCACCAGGAGTGAAATGAGGCCATGTATACTTTCAGCGGAGCGGCGTGGGCGGAGGAGACGATGGCGGAGCCGACGAGCGTTGGCTCGGCGGCAGCGCGAGCGAAGGACAAAGTTGAAGTTGCATCTATAAATAACGTCCTCACGCTCGCTTTTAATCTGGGAGCAAAACACGGAGCGTAAAGAGAGAAAACAATGTGCTCTTTCTACCCCTCCCCCCCGCCCCCACCCCCGCCCCCTCCTCCTCCACCGCCACCCCCACCCCTCCTTCCCAGACTCCTTTGGCGAGGACGGGTCGAGCTCCTGCCAAAAATGTGACTGCATTTGGAAAACAAATCCAGTTCGCCTCTCTTCTCGTTTTCTCTTTCTCTCCTTTGGCACTCGGCCGTGTGTTTTTCCCTTAAGGTCGGCCCCACTCCTGTTAATCATCTCCAAAGACTCTCTTTTAGCGCAGATCTGTGGATCACAGTCCAGTGTGTGTTTCTTTCTTTCTTTCCCTGGTTTAGTCCTGGAAGACTCCCACCAACACCACAGTCTGATGTGGCCGCTGCTGTGCTCTCTCCTTGTGCGTGTGTGGGTGTGTGTGTGTGTGTGAGAGTGAGAGAGAGAGTGAGAGAGAGAGAAAGAGCGAATGTGTGAGCCCAATTGTTTCCCGGGGACATTGACTTCCCCGTGCTTGTCCATTTCCTCACAACTAGTTGAGAAGCTTATGCACGTCAACACAGAGCCATGGAAATATTTAATGGCTCAACACGTTGTTCAGTTAGAGGGGTGTCATGAGCCTGAACATTCATCAACATCAGCTGTAGATTTCAGGTGACCCCCCCCCCCACTCCCCCAAACATGAAGGTGCAGCACGTGTGCTCAGTAGCCCGGCTCCTTATGTGGTGAGCCTGGTATGTTGGCCGGCGTGATTAGCTAATGTGATGTGACTGCCAGCTGTTTGTTATTTTGCAGAATGCCAACGAAGACTTTGCTGGTTTTGCGGCCTCAGAAAGCGGAAGTGGAAAACACTCGGCGAACAGAGCCGCCGCTGCCACTCGTCAGACTCCATTCCGAATGCAGATTTTCTCTTCATCTGTTCCACGGAGGACATCTTAATTGTGTCTGCCTGCGACGTCGTACTTGGGCGTGTTCTCCATTTGCATATATTTAGCACGGCACAATAAAATATGTAGTTATTTCCACTCAGCTCTGGTCAGTTCCAGGAATATTCTCAATTTTTAATCTGTGCAGGGAGAGAAAAGCATCAGCCTCCTTTTAAAAGTATGTGTCTACGCTTGTGCGTGTGCTATAATTAGACAGGCCAGCCAACCAGGGAATTCCAGATCCGTGCGTGTGAGCCGGAGCGCACGTGTGCGCATGTGTGTGTGTGTGTGTGCGCGCACGCGTGTGTGTGAGTATAAATTGCTCTCACCGTAGTGTGTGTATAAATGTTTACTTGAGTGTGTAACCAAAAATCTGGCAGTGGTCACACAGCAGACAGGAGGAAAAGCTCTGTGTGTGTGTGTGTGTGTGTGTTTGGTCCATTTGTGCCAACTCGCTGGGCGGTCACTGTGCTCTGGGTCTCCTCACGGCTCCCCCCCTCCATCCCTATGAGGGACCCACACAGGTGTTGTTGCCATGGAAACGGCCCAGGTAGCTGTGGCTCGGCACAGGCAGGCAGGCACAGCCAGGAGCCGCTTCTTGGAAGTAACACAAAAGTGTGCTGCCACCAGCTGGAGCTGAGACGGCCACTGTGTCTCAATGAAATAGCAGGAACTTAGCTTGAATCAGTTAAAATGAGCCCTTTTATCACTGTATTGTGGATTTAAAGCTGCAAACCTTTCAGACACGGATTCATTGAATTAACACAGATTCAAAAGGAAATTGTGAGTCCGGTGAGGAGGGCGAACCCTTGGCCACTACATCAATCAGCACACTGTGGGCAAAACCCCCTGTTGTTGTTTTTTTTTTTTAACCTTTGAGCCGACCTTTATGATTTCCTGCTGTTTGCACCGTGATGAAAACGGGGCGTCGAGCTCGGCCATCTGCTGCAGGTACGACTTCCTGTCGAGGCCCGGCCCAGCCGCCGTCTGCTAATTGTTCCCCCGCTGACACGTGCAACGCCACACCTGAGGGCATTCTGAGCACGTCTGAGACACGGCTCATCTCAGTCAGACACATCAGGTCATGTGACACATATGTGGATATATGAGGGGGTTGTGGGGGAGGGGAGAGTTGATGTTTTTCTGGCTCTGCAGAGAGCAAGTGCAGTAAACAGCATGTGTCTCACAGACGCTGGATGTCACTGTGACGACAAGAACCGTCTTCACCCGCAGCTCACAAGTGGGAGGTGAGTCGCTGCTAGAGCCACAGCTCACGCGATCAGACGGACGCATCTGACTGGTCCGGGTCAAAAGCAACAGACAACAGATTCATCCAATCACCTTCTGTGTTTTAGCTAAAGGGGGCCTCCAAGACAACATTTTCACGGGGGAGGAAAGCGCCAGTGAGAAATGTGAAATAAAGCAAAAACACATGAAGGAAACTTTCCAATTAGTGCTCTTAGCTTGTTGTGAGAATTCACCCCCCAGAATCAGCACTGCCGAATGAAGGAGGAGAAAACCGGGAGCTTTTAGTTGTGAGTAATGTTGCATCCGACAGATATGACACACTGGGAAATTGGGATGAACTTTATATGCACCCAGACTGTGACACTGAAACTCAATGTGAATGCCAAAAAACGACATATAAGCGCGCGCACACACACACACACTCGCACACGCACTCGCACTGCCATGCACACACACATTCCATATCCCCTTTGTCTGCACCCTGCAGCCCTTCCATTCATCTCCACATCTCTGTCACCTCTGTAATGAGCTATAAAACACACACACACACACACACACACACACACACACACACACACACACACACACACACACACACACACACACAGTAACAAAGCAGCCGTACAGTTATTCCTTACATGAAACCCCCAAACCCAGGGGTGTAATGAAGCAGAGGAGGCCCTGTGGCCCCACAAGGCCCCCGAGCCATAACTGCTCCCTCACCGTCACCCACCCTCCCTCGCCCCCTCCCTCCCACCCTCCTGCCTACATACAGCAGAGCCCATGAAAAAGGAGAAGGTGGCAGAAGAGGAGGAGGAGGAGGAGGAGGTCTGGCAGGCCACAAAACGTGGGCGCAAAAAAAGGGGGAAGGTGATTTTCTTGGCAGAGTTTTCTGGTCGGGGGTACGGAGGGCCCTGGGGCGTCGGGACCACTCCTGCGCCTGTGTGGTCCCGGTTCTGACTCGTGGCCAACAACGGTGTCACACACGACACACAATCAACAAGGTGACACTGGAACCAGGTGTGTTTCCCATCAGCCGAGGCTGGTGGCGTGGTGGTCCGGTTTCATTAGGAGGAAAAATCAGAGTTCATCTTTAGAATCTGCTGCCAGATTGGGTCAGGACCCAAATAGGATACACGGTACCGCTCGTGGACTTTTACCTAGTACGCCTGACCATCAAGCCAGCACGGACTCACTTCACTGGACTGAGAGACAATGATGGCTAACGCAACAACGGCAAAACTGCAACACAAGCAACCTCATCAAAACAATTAAAAAAAGAAAAAGACTCAACAGTTTAAGTTTGACAGGAGTAGTTTGGCTCCTGTTACTGCTTCGCTGAAGTGGCTAATGTTTTCAGTGTAGAAGAGAGATTATCATTATTATGATCAATGATGATCATAATACTACTACTACTAATAATAATAATAATTACTCATAATAATAACAATAATGTGTCGGTCTTAAGTGAAGGTAACAACTGCTGTAATAAAAATATTGTTTTCAGTTGACATTCAGTATCAACACTCCTCAATGATCTTTACACCTGAGCTCAAACTGCTTTCACTGCTTCACATTCCTTTGTTCTGTGTGGCTCCACGCGTCGAGTCCCAGAGGTGTCTGAAAAAGTCTCGAAACGCAGGACCAGCCTCCGGGGGATGGGGGGGGGGGGGGTTATTTTCAGAGCCGAGTGTGAAGCCACACGCCTGCACGCAACCAACACGGGCTGGGGTTCGTCAGAGCGGCTTCCAGCGGCTCGGCCCCTCGGCTGGAAGCTTGCGAGGTGATGAGGCCGCCTCAAGCCAAGCAACATGGCTGTACATCCCGTGTTTATGTGTGTGTGTAGACACAACAGTGGCAGGACGTCCGATCAAGACGATGAGAACATGCAGTCCACTGACCCCACAGTAGAAATGAGTCCAACAGGGGCAGAGCCATCAGATCACATGTTTACCCGCAACTTGTTTGCTCTTTAACATGCGTGCAGGCACCCAAACCTCCCCGATGCAAACCGTTTAAGCACTTTTCACTCTTTGTCCTATTTCCCTCCTCCTGAATGCGACTCCACACGGTTGCCAGACGTCGGAAAAAGAAAGCGATGGATGAAGAGATGAATTTATCCTCACACACAAACCTTCGTCCCAGTTATTTCAATATCAAACATCATGCTGGGCACATGCAAAAAAAACCAAAAAAAACCAAAAAAAAACTTGCAATCAGTAAAAAACACAGATCTGATATTTCTGGCAGAGTGCCGGACAATTTTGTTTCATTTTCAATGTTTGAAATGAGAGTGAAGAGACGCCGAGTCCCTGCGGGGAAGCTCTCAGTTGTCATAAACTATTTTAGCAGATATTTTATTTTTCAATGCACTTGTAATATCCCATCACCGGCACTTTCGGCCACTGCAGGAAATGAAATGAACAAAAAGCAGGAACAGTTGATCAGATTTGTTTTAGATGAGTGATACATTTTTGTTCAAGATAAGAGAGCGTGCGCTGTGGTGAAAAATAAAATCTGGAGACAAATATCTAAGCGTTTTGTGCTTTAATTAACCTCCACGCCGCATGAAAAAAAAGCCTTTTGGACAAATGGGGCATTAGGTGCGCTTGGTTTGTTCACGTCTGAGGCGTTCTTGCCCCCCGGAAAAAAACCCGGATCCTGTTAGACCAGATAGAGCGCGACCGTTGAGGAACGCAGATGGTGGCTGACGGGAGAGTCGTCCCTGAACGCGGAAAGGGAACGACAGATGCAGACATGCAGAAAGGCGCGCGCGCACACACAAATGCACACGCGTGCAGAGCGCCGGGTCAGGAGTGTTGAGTGTGCTTAGGTTGACTGCTGCACCGCAGGCTTTCTGAGGCCAGCGAAGAATCCAGCGCACTAGAAACACACGCACATGCCAGCTCCAAGTCTGCAGCCTTGCAAAGGAGGAAAGGAAGGAAGGAAGGAAGGAAGAAAGAAAGAAAGAAAGAAAGAAAGAAAAGACGTGGCTTCTAATGTGACCAACAGACAGGGTCGTGTGCTGGAACGCAGGAGAAAAGTCTAACCGGGACAACATGCACCTCTGGAAACATCTAATTAACTGTGCATACAGGTGAGCGCAAGCATAATAGGGGCAAGGAATGTTGTTCTGTTCAGCACCTTGCACAAACACACCTGTCAGGGTCAGCAGGTGCAGATCATAATTCCACACTTCACACTGTCCTTCTGAGTTAAAGCAAACGACTCGGCATTCATCCTAATCAAGAGTTAAGACACAATTAATTGTTCATTGTGACGTTCCAAAGGTTGAAGAGGAGCTTTGCAAATCTGACTGGTCAGATTATAATTTCATCTGTTCACGCGCTTGTTTGTGTGCTTTGTGTTTAATGCGTGCAAGTGTAAAAAAAAAACAAAACAGAAAACAAACAAACAGAAAAACCTAATAGCTTTGAGCAACATTCAGAGGCCACGCAGTGTGTAAATTCTGATCTGGTGTGGAAAAAAATGTGATAATACAAAAAGCGCCCCGCAGCTATGTCGCTGAGTCGCGTGTTGCGACTGAAGCTCCAGTGGACAGAGGGACTGTAAGATACAAGATAATAAATAAATAATAAAAAAAAAAAAATCAATAAATCATCTTTTGTTTCAGTAGATCATTGAAAAAGGGGAAAGCCAAGAGGCTTGAATAGTGGATAGTGCCCAGCATCATTTCGCTCCAGTCTAGATTATAGACAAAGATATAATGGCAGACATGTTGCCATGGGACACTAAGCCGCTGCAGTACATGTGGGATTTGTTCTCCTGAAGCCAAACGAGGTGGTGTTAGATTGGAGATTTCCCTGCTACCATCCATGGGAAGAGGCTTATTGCAGCCGCAGGAGGTGAAAGTGGGCCTGACGGTACTTTAAGCGTGCACATTTTCTTTTCCATTTATTCCTACTTTTTATCTCCGGAGACAGAAACTGCCGTAACGTGAGCTAATTTTGTGCACACTGCGCCGAGGGCCATATTAAACACTTGCCAAAGTGAGCAGGATGTTTAACTTCGACAGTGGCCCAACGGTGCTAACACTTTGCAGAAATATTGAGACAGTTGCAGCACTCAAACAGGGCTGCAGGCCCACTTTGACAAAATAAATAATTCACTCAGACCCCAAAAAATATACATATAGCATTTTTTTTTTTTTTTAAACTCTGCCATAGTGGCTATGAACAGCTGGCTCAGCATCCAATCAAGTGGCGGTGCAGAAGGAAGGGGCGGATTAGCGGAAAGATTGTGCGACTCCGCCGCCGCTCTCTGTTCTCAGATCTGAGGATAAACATGTCACTGGGCGTACGTGTGTTCACATGTTAACGTTGCTTTAGGTATTGTTTACAGACCCGGAAAAGCCAGACATTCCGGGTCCTTCGGTCATGTGACGCGCGCTGTGTGACGTGGCGAAAAGCGCTCTCTGCTCTGGCGGTGGAGCGGCGGCTGCAGGCACTAGGACTCGTGGGGAAATCCAGCTCTGTGCTGGTCGAGGTAGGTCATGAGCTCAGAGCTCAGGTCACAATCAGAGCTAAATGTACGTACGTGTGGGATGAGCAATCCAAATCTAAATCTACTGAGAGAGCACTATTTAAAGACTCAGTGTGTAAAATCTGTCAAGGTTTATTGGTAAAAGCTGAATATACTGCCCATAAATATGATCAAATAAAGTAGGAGGTGTTTGCTAGGCAACCGGTTCGGACAATCAATATGAATTGGAGTGGCGGAATAAAGTGAACAAAGACGTCAAGTTAACGGCTGGCAGCATGTGTGTCACTGTCAGAAAAAGACATCATACTCTGGACGTTTTGGGTGACGGTACCTTCATCTTTTGTGAAATAGGCAAGCAAATGGATGTAAAGGGTGAATTTACTGGGACCTTTTCTTAGCTCAAGAAACTGGACATGCTTGTTTTCAATGTGGCCACTGTAGTGCACTGGCGGGAGACACACTTTTACATACCACACTTTCAACTAATAATACCAATATATATATATATATATATATATTTTTTTTTTTCTAATTGTATTTTTGGTGACTGTTTGATAAAAATTCTAAATTAAAACAACAAATTTAAATACATTTGAATGTATGTTGTTTTTACATTTTTAAAATTTTTGAACGACTGATGGACTGATTTTTCTTTTTACATCATTTTATGTAAGTTTTTTTTCCTGGACTCACACCTTTAATCTACATTATTAAGTATTAATTATTTGATTTTTAATTAATTTGATTTTTTTGGGGGAAAAAAACCCTCATAAGCACATACTGAAAACATTCATTTAAGATCTTGGCACAAACAGCAGCTGCCCGGAGATCATGTGACCAAACCATTAGGTTAATAGGCCGCTGATGAATGTTAACACGCCAGCAGAGCACCAGCAGATCTACAGGTGGCTGAGGAGCCAGAGGGGAAAATCACAGACTGGTTTGTGTTAGGCTGCATCACAAATTTTAGTAAAAAATAATTAGGGTTGTGATTTAAACTTTTTTTTTTTTTTGGGAAACATCAGTGATCTTTTTTTTTTAGTGGGGGATCTCAGTTCTGAACCATAGCTTCTGTCACTGCACTTACATTAATATAAGTTAAAACTAATGTGTGGCCCAAGTGGACACATGATGAAGAAGGTGACTTTGCGTTGTTGATACATTATGGTTTTTGTTGTCTTTATTTTCCTCAAATTAACATTACTTTGTACTTTTGGTGAAAAAAGGTTCCGTGTCGATGTCAGGCATAAAGTGAAAGCTTGAGCTAAAACAACAAAGCTGAGCCTTGCCAGCCAATGGCAAATCCACGGATAGGTGAAGCAATCTGAATGAGTAATTGAGGTAGGACTCTGTCAAAGTGTCTTCTTTTCTTTGAGCGTTTTCTCTTATGTTTGCACAACTGCTTCTTTCCATTCCCAGACAGGCAGTGAAAGAGGGAAGTATTGAAATCTCTATGGATCCGGGCTGCAGACTGAATAAAAGATGAGAGGAAGTGTGTCTAGGACTTATTAATGGACAGCCAGGAGCCTCGACTGAACAAATTTAACTTATTTCCCCTTCATCTTAAAAATCTGTGTCATCAGTGGCACTGGGCAGAACTGCAGCGTTGATGTATTTGCAATTTCTTTTAGATGATAATTATAATGCAAGGATGGAATTCTACAATACAAGTACATGACGTGCGTCACTCGTTGGTCCTGGGACAATGTAGAAAGATGACAGACGGCAATGTGGACGTCAAGAAGTTCACTTTCTGAATGCACAGATTGGAGCAACAGAGAGGTAATGACAGACAATTAACTAATTATACAAATTATGCAGTTTGTGTTGTGATTGTTGACTCATTTAAAAATGATTTATTCCATCTGTGTGCAACCACTGGTTCAAGGTTGTTTTCACAACTAACAGTCCAATTGGAGTCTGGGTACAACTGCGGTTGCAACCTTCAACTAGTGCCTTCACATTGCACTTTGTCAAACCAACAAACCTTTGGAATAACATATTCCACTTCCTGCCAGCGGTGGCGCTGCATTAAGAATTACTAAAGGAGAAAATAAGACAAAGAACAAGAAAGCTTGCTCATCTTCTGGTCAATGAAGGGGAACTTGAATTCACACGTTTGTTTTAGGGAGTTTACCCATAATACCCTTCGTTGTCGTCCCCTACCTGCCTTCGGTTGACTTGAGGCAGACCGAGACCAGTTTTTCTAAAGCAGCGTTCGCTTTGTTGATCTGCATCACAGTTTGATTGTGCATTCACACCTGAACAGAATCAAACCAGACTTAATAAGCAAAACCAAATAGTTTGGGTTTGGTGAGAAATATCGCCTGCAAGATTTAGCAAACAACAAGAGAACAAATTCCCTATGGGGAGATATAAATGCAGCGTCAAAAAGAAAATCAGTTGCTTCAAAAGTGTGACTGAAGGTGTTGACGTTCAGAAAGAGCGACAAAGATGTGATAGTGACTGTCTTTGGTTGCTTTTCCTGTCTAAATCCATTCTACTCTCTCTTTCTTTCTCTGCTGCATAATTATGCCGTTAAGCAAAAGTTTTCCTTTTCATCTTGCCATAAATTCAGCTCAGCAGCCCTTCCCTGGCATCATTTCCTGAGCATTTGTCTGGACGTCCAAGCTGATAAAGGGACAGCTGAGCGATGAACTGGAACCCATCAGTGGTATTATTCCAAGGATTTACAGAGATACTCAATAAACTGTGACTTCATCCAATTGATAAGAGTCCAACTGAAACATTTTTATGAGGCAGCAGCCGTCTACATTAGAGCAAAGAGAGGATGTTGGTACATGAAAACCATCTTGGAAGACGAGATGATCAGCATACACAAATATTGGAGGTAAAGATCCAACAGGTCGCAAAAAGGACACGGCGCAGGAACAACAGCCAATCCGTCATACATTCCCTTAATTTTCCGTTTGAAAAACAAGAGCAATAGAGGTGAGCACGTACGGTGACTTATTGTGACTTTCAAACAGAGGCCATCCACGCTCTGCTGCAACCAAACAAGCGACTCCACAGAGATAGATAACCACAGATAAGGGCCAAAGCTGGCCGAGTCGCTTCATCGTCACTCGTGCTCACAGTCAGGCAAAGTAATGCACTGCGGCCGCCCCGGCAGAGGCAGACGGCTGGCGTTAAAGTAAGGCGGCAACCTCAGGGGACCCTGAAAGAGGATTGGAGCCGTCCGCCCCTCGACAGCCCCTCAGCGAGTGCGTGTGTGTGTGTGTGTGTGTGTGTGTGTGTGTGTGTGTGTGTGTGTGTCCTCTGAGTCCACTAGCTAGCTACCTAGAGGTGAGTGAATGTGATTAGCAGTTCTCTCAGTCAGAGGTGACTGAGAGGACTCATGCTCCCTCACGCTCATCACATCTAAGACTGCGGCATAATTATCTCACCCATTAGCCAGAAAACCAGGTTCTATATATTAACAACAACGCAGGACAAGTGTCCTCGCAGTGCCCGGCTTTAATTAGCTGTCATATCAACACAGGTTTTTTTTTTGCAATATTAATGCCAATCGTGATTGCTTAAACTCATTGATACCTGATAAAAATGAGCAAACAATCCATTTCAGCAAAATGTGAAAACCATAAATACAAATCGCAAGAAAAATGGCTCTGCTAAAGACTCTGCTTCTTTTGATTTATTCAGCCAAAGAAAGAGTAAAAAAGATTAAGCTTCATCCAGGACTAAAATAGTCAGGGAATCTATCATCACGACTCACAGCTGGAAAGTGAGAAAAAGGTGGTTGAACCAGTTTTCTCTATTGCCGTTTCAATACTGCCAGGGCTTCTTTGAAGAAATCCTTGTTAAAGCACAAACATCAAACCCTTTCACGGTTTAAATCCACAATTTAGCACATGTATGTATGTGCAATACATTGTACAATACATCACAATGTTACCGTACACTTTCCACGACTGTTTTGTGTCAAAAAAAAAAACTCAACAACATTCTTTCAAAAAGCAGTACGTTTGAAACTACATACGTTAATGTGTCAATCGAAAAAACAATCAATAGACTAGCCCTGAGGGCTCAGTAATTGGAATACTGGACAGTTTGCATAAGGAAGCAGCAAGTCATTCATTCTCAACTGCCCAACCAGCCTGCTAGAAGCTCACGAGTCATTATCCAAACCCACACGGAGAGTCAAAGCACACCAATGAAGGAAGGAAGAAAAACACATTTTCTTAACTGACTCTGCCGTTTCTGCATCTCCCACAGCGTTGTCCTTGCAGGGCCCCCGACCTCAAAACGTGACTTTGACCCGTCATGTGTCATTTCTGGCACAGACATTCCGCACATGCTGTACTGTACAAACACGTCCTCTCCTTCCACCCTCCCTCTTCATATGTGAAAATGTAGCACAAGCGCGTCGACTTACGGACACATGACGGTCGAGGCTCCACTCGTTTCACGCTCAGTATCTCACCTGCCATAAAACTGGATATGCTTCCATAGCTCAAATATAGCTGCGCAGTCAGTGGGACCTTTGTTCTGGAAGCCCTAACAAACAGGTTCACATCGTACCATGTGTGTGTGTATGTATATATATATATATATATATATATATATATATATATATGTACGTATATAACCCTGAACGCTGACATTAATTATCCCTGGAAGGATAAATCTGAGTTTCTGGTTTCACAACAGCTGCTTTGAGCACATTTCAACAAACTCTGATTAGGTTCACCCTGAACTCAAGGTTGCGCAGCTCGACTGCAAACGGGCAACAATAATGATATTGCGATTCACAATGGTGACCAACAACAAAAAGTAGTCCACGGGCTTTATGGCCCTTTGCTTTAGATATACCTGTGTGGAGCGAGACCAAACGCATTTTTGCCAGAAAAACTGTCTGCAGTGACAAAAGAGAATTCTAAAGTCTGACTGTTTAATCATTCTAAATTTAGTGTTGTCCACACTTGACATGAAAACTGAAAAGAAAGGCTGAGGCGGGTTGACAACGAGCATCACATTTCTCGTTATTTCGCTGTAAAACCCCAAGAGAGGAGCCCATATTTTCAACGGAACAGAAGAAGAGAGTTCAGATAGGTGAGACGTAAAGGAGGACAAATGCCAATGGTTAATTCTATCATCTGCAGATCCCAGCAGATGCTTGCAACCCAAAGAGTGAATGTGATATTAAAGTGTATAACATATAGCTGAAGAGTCTTCTGACTCTTCTTTGAGTCTACGCAGGCAAAATGTTGGGTGAAACTAAACTTGAACCCTGGCTTTTTGCCAGGGTTCAAGTCCCCGTTCAGGCCTGCTGGCATTCCCTCGCAGTGTTCGTGTATTAGGGGAAACAACATGTCTTGACAATGCAACCTTTATGTAGTTCAATGTTATAATTTGCCTTTCAGTGGAGAAAATCAAACACAGTACACAGGGATGATGTGAACAGGGGGGAGAAAAGTAAAAATTAGAAGGTAAATTAAAAAATATATATTTATAAACAATGACAAGAAAGCACTACAATAGCTGAGCCATCAAAGCTGAACTATTAAGTCAATTTCCTGTAATGTGCACAGGGGTCATGGCAGAGCAGGAAGTGGCAGCCAGCAGAGGCTCCTCCAGGGAGCAGTCACTATTGTCCCGACACACAAAGCACGAAGGTACATGTGTCGTTGGTCATTCTTTTGTTGGCTGATTCCATTCGGAGCTTATTACCAGGGGAGAGAAGCACCTGATTAATTCAGCGCCATTTATACAACACTGACTCGGCGGAAACCCACACTGAGACTGTTGTGGGGAATGCAGCTGGACTTTTGTCTAATGGAGGGAATAAAGTGATCACATTTATTTTGGGATTCTTTTCGCTCTCTTTGGGGCTCCAACAATATGCTGACGATTGACTGTTTTTGTCTTTAACAAGCGCCGCGTCAGTTGCAGACATAAATAATTACTATTATTTAACTATGTCTACAACATTTTGTCGGTTTGGCAAAACCCAACTGCCAGGCCTGAGCAGTCTTACTTATTGTTATATTTTTATTATTTTACTGTCTCGTGTATCTATTGCTGCTGTGACACAACAAATTTCCCCCTTGGTGGATCAATAAAGTTTATTCTATTCTACTCTATTCTATGCTGTTTGATTAAGTGTGTCAGGTCACCAAGATTTCAGTCAACACTTTTCTCCCTCGAGAGCAGCACACACCCTCACAGAGACTCTGCTCGTTTCTGGTATGTGGCGCTTGCGGTCGGAGCCGCTTGCCATTTCTCAGGGTGACAGTAGCTGCTGTTGTTGCGGGACATTTATTTCTGGTTAGTTTGACAAGTTGTAGGAAAATAATCAGTCCCTTCCTAGTTCAAGTGCAGCGAGAGACGAGTCCGCCACCGCCCTTCTCACTCTTCTGAAGCAAGCTGGCGCTAACAGAGTGACACAGTCGGCCTCGGCTGCTTCCCCTCTTTGTTCTCCATCCTCTTGGTGCTCTCCCCGCCGCAACAGCACATGTTCCAAACCACAGCTTCCCGGCGGATGTGCAAACTCATTGGCCGAGAGCCGTACACACCCCCAACACACCCCTCTCCAAATGCTCGCTGAGGTTCCTGGCAGCGGCTCCTGGCTCTTCTGCATTGTGCGCCTGTAAACACGTACGCACACACACGAACGCACGCAAGATAAATATACAAAGGCTCTTGTGGGGAGCACATTAGCAGGTCGTCAAGGCCGCAGCGAACAGCCAGGAGGCGCCGGCTGTGTCCAAAAACTCCTCACACACCTCTGGGCTGTGTTCTTAAACTGAATCCTCTCTCATGGGGCTCTCATATGGATGAAAGCAGGACACGGCTTCAGAACAGGAGGGCAAGAAGTTTGGGTTGATGATACATGCGGTTTAAAAAAAAGAGCCTTTTCTGGGACAAAACTTGCATAATAGTTGGAGGTTTTCTATGGTTTCCCCCAAAAAGGGAAACCAGGCGTTTGATCATGGACCACCTCAAAGGGGCTTCAGCATCACTCAGCCGCAGTGAAAACACAATGAAACGTGTTTGCTCACCATCAACCGGCGAATGGGGTAGTTTGGACATTGGCCGATGAGGGCATTAGATCTGGCTGAACTCTCCGTTTAATAGCAGCTGGGAAATAAACTCGAGGCCCACAGTTGGGGAATTCCCGCCCTGCGGTTTCTGGACGATGAGCGTAAATGTGCTAAACATGGGGTTCAATCCAAGAAAACATTGTAAAAGTGAGAGCATTGAAGAACGCTAAACTAAATCCCACACTGCTCGGGGCATAACATCCAACCAGGCCGTTTAATTATTCAGCGCGTTTTGTCTCCTTCCCCTCGTTCACCTATTGGATGCAGGTTAAAGTTGCTAAGGTTAAAGCTGTAATGGGCCAAGCGGATCTGTAGACCTGGGAGCAGGTAATGACCCTCCACCCCAAAACCCCTCCTCCCTCCAAACTGCTGCGGACTTGGTAAAGCGTGTCCCCAGAGTGTGGCAGGACATATGGGTGGTACCACGGTGGAGAGACTCACACACACAGGCAGGGTCACCTTTGATTTATGGTAATTAAGCGAGAGGAAAACATGTCTCGTCTTTCTCTGGAGGAGAAATGAAGGGAAAAGGGGGCGGGAGGAATGAGAACACATTGAAGAGGTGGAGGGAAGGCAGCGGGGGAGGGGCAGGAGCTGGGTTTCCAATAGGCTATAATGCAATATCTGAACCAAAGTTTTTAAAAATGGAGAATAAAGGAAATGTGCATGTGTGTCTTTACTGCCACCACTGCAGTGGGAATACTTTTCTATGATTATACTGAAAATGTGCGTTAACACACCAGGAAGCGAGCCCTGCAAGGCGAGGAGTTCATGTGTACAATGAGGCAGTACGTTGGCGCGCCAGCGGCAGTTGGGAAAGTTGTGGTGGCGGCCAGTGCGAAAGACAAACTGGAGAACTTGAGGTTTACTTTAGAACAGCACCGTGTTTGACGTGCGTCTCCTACTGGGTCACACGCTCATCTGCAAATACAACCAAACTGCGGCTCTTTGATCTCGGCAACAGTAATATCTGCGCAAACATTTTTGCGCCACAGGTGTTTCCACACACGCACACAGGAACAACAGTCAGGGAAGCAAGCAATGAGATCGTCACCCTTCCGAGGGATCTGCTGCTGTACGTCTTCCAGCCTGCAGGGGGTGCACAAGCCACCGCTTGTCCCCCGAACGCCGCTGCGGCGCTAACGCAATTACAAGACGCGGTGACTAACTGCGGCGCCGCCCTTCGCTCGTTAAGATTCAGCGGGCGACAAGGCGATCAAGGTCAGACGGTTGGCGCTGCAGGATTTAAGGCCCGATTGTCTAAACGTCGCGCATGTGAATGCAGCCCCGCGCCGTGTCAGACTTTGCAAAACCGATAAGGATTTAACCACTCTCAAGGCCACTACCTTTAGTGTCCAGGCTTTCCTTATTGTTTTTTTTCTTTAATATTCAATAAGTCACAAAGCTGCCAAGGCAGAATGGCGACGGATCCGAGCAGAGAACTGGAAGAGTGAGGATGGTAAGGAGGAGGAGGAGGAGGAGAGGAAGGAGGTGGGGAGGGTCTGAAAACAGTCCCGAGGGAGGGGCGTGTTTGTGTGAGCGCATGTGTGTATATAATGGAGGTAATTAACTGATCAAACAGATAGACTGTGGGCCAGACTCATGCTGCGGATGGGCTCTAATGACCCACATCGTTAGCTTTGAGTGTGTGCGGTGTTTCAATGTGTGTAGCACCAAACCGGCCATTAAGCTCCCGCAGCTTGGGCCAAGCGCGGTACCGGCTGGCTCTTTGGCTGCGATTCCTCGTATTTGTATTGTCAATCGAATGAGTCGAAGTCCAGTTGTGACGCTGCAAAGATTCAGTCAACCGCCCCAAACTGTAGCGTTCAATGACTCTGCGCAGGTCTCCAATAATAATAAAACATTCGCCCCGACTCCATCTATATTCCGTCATATATTTTGCAGAAGAAATTGCATTTAAAGACAGATGTAAGATATGAGAATACATTTTGGACAATATAATAGATAAGAATGAACTAAACAATAACAAAATAATAATAGACTTTTCTGCCATTCTGACGAAAAAAGAAAAAACTTTCCAAACACACATAAACATGTAAATCAATGGAAAAGTTGAAGTAATACACCAAGATGATGTGATTTGGAGTCGGTCCCCCAAACACTATTTCCAGCAGCCACACTAGGCTACAAGGTCAGTGTTGTGCAACAGCGTTTGACAATCTCTTTGCACAAGTAATTCACGCCATGTCCTTGGATGAGGCCCAAAGGAAAAAAAAAAAACATCCACTTTTGGAAAATATGAGCAAGGATCCATTTTAATAACTGAAATATCAGAAAACTCACTCTGGACAGTTTTCACTTACAGTCATTCTGCACAGTGCCAAAGTGCCTCAGTAGCCTCTCATTCCGCCACTCACTCACACACACCAGTACACACACCAGCACACACACGCACAGGTGTGGCGCTGCCAGGCCCGCTGGGGGCCATTCAGGGCTCGGTGGTCGATACTTCTTGATAAAAGTGGTACATCATCATTGGATTATCGATGCCACGCTTGATTATGACCAAATCTGTTTAAGGGCAGCCCGGCGAGGGGCTCGCGCTATCCCAAGACCCCTGGTTTTCCTAGACGCACATCAGCAATCGAACAAATCTGTCAAGAGCGACGACCGCAACTGGATGGCATCAATGTTCCAAGCGGGTCCGTCGGAACGGGACCGAGCAGCCGGAGCAGGTTTCCAGCTGCTCCTTACAGAAACCAGCCAACCCCTCACCCGCCCCTCTCCTATAACTGGGCCCTGGCCGGGTGTAAAAAAGTTCTGCCTTCCAGTGTGTCCCACTGAGCGGGATAAAAGTCCTCTCGACACGTTTCATCTGTGCCGAAGCTACCACGTCCAGCACTCCCTGACCCCCACACCCGGTCCCATGCACCCCCCGACGGCATTTACGAGCTGACTGACAGGACAATGGACAGGCAACAGCGTGCAAACCAGCCGGGCCACATGTGCTTTGATGTCGTCAGCGGTTGGGACCAAGGCCAACGGCAGGCAAGAAAAACGTTGCGAGGTACCATGAGAGGGAATCTGGAGGTGCAACAAGGATTTCTTCATGGCTATTTTTAAACATCTGGCTGTGGAAACAGCTTTTTGGGGGTAAAATACAGCAAGTAAATATTTACAATCTGTCAGTCTGCGTGTGGAGCAGCATTGGGATAATGGAGGACATTAATGACCTGCTATCGCCATTGCAGCAGGAGACCAACCGACCGGGGGAACAGAAGTTGAGTTTAGGTGGCGCTCACCGGCTCACCGGCCACTTTCAATAATCTCTATTTGGAGCCTTTGCCTAATTACAAATGAAAAGAAGCCAATCCTCCGCGTGCATTGTGGGCGCCAAAGTGGGGATATCCTCTTCCGCCGAGCCGCCTGCGCTCTGTTGTTGTCCACAACCCATTAAAAAGGGGACGTCAGCCGCCGAGATCCATTATTACCATCAATCCCACACACGCCGCCCAACTCACAGAGATACTTGGCGCCGCACCCCGTCTATATTAATCCCTTATAAATGGGCTATTTACATATGAAACAAGCGACACTTCCCTGGGGGGGTTTTAACCCTTAAACGTAGGTTCCATTCATCTTTTTGCCAACCTGGGAGAAAGAGTTGATGCGGAGGCTCCCGACATGTTCAAATTTAGCCATCAACGTGGACAGCTGGAGCTGAGAGACAGGCGGGTGTGGGGGGAGGTTTGCTACGTGAAACTCTGCCAACTCGGGATGAAAACAGTTGTCTTTCATCGCTCTCGTTAGAAAAGTCCCGCTGGATGCTGCAGGTTTCCTTTCCACGAGAGCTGAGCGACGTCGCGCTCAGGCGGCTCTTCAAGGCGAGCCAGACCTTGATGTTTAGTTTAGTGAGTTTAGTGAGTTTGTTTCGGTCGTTTTTCAATATTGTACATGCATTATACATTAAACAAAACAATAATTATAACAATATGCATTGACCGAAAAGGTGTAGGTTGAAGCCTTTGATTATTATATAATAATATAAATATTGCTTTTAACAAATTGAGTGTTTTACATCGTTTCATTTCTATTTTCAAATCATTCCATGTTTACACCTTTTACTGTTTTACTTCTTTGTTTTACATTAGTCCTAGCCTTTTCTTTTTGAAAGACGCAACTTTCTGAGATGGTAATGACTAAGATGTGAGCAGATGTGAGAGTTCAAATGAATGGAGTCGCTCTTCAAGCACAACTAACCGACCCGTTTACAGCTGCAAATACCTGCACTTTTGTCCAAAACCAACAGCGGTCAGCATTGTTGACGCTCGGCGCTAATGCACTCCCTCTCCCGTCAGGCTAACGGCCGTCAGGGGCGGCAGCACACAGGCAGCGCTCTCTCTGGCTCTCGGGCTGCAAACAGAGCCCATCTCAGAGGGAGGCGGAGGCCCGGAGGTGTGGAGGCACGAGACAACAAGCGAAGGGCCGGGTCGCTGTTGGTTCAGCTGCTCAGCTGCTCCGATGATGATGATGATGATGAGCGAGGGCGAAGCCGTGACACTTGACTGTCGGAGTGGAAGAGCACCGGTGGCTCGGAGAGAAGTCGGATAATTGACCGCTGGAAAGCTGTGCGGCTCATTGGTTCATTGGTGGAGCCTGGTGCTGATGGTGCGTGATGGCTGTGCTGCTGTACTTGGTTTTTGAGGGATACTCCTAAACATTTGCCTTATATTGAGATCTTTACAACTCCAGACTTGAGAGTCCACAGGCCTTCAGAGTCTGGTCTAGACCTGCTCAACATGTAAAAGGTCCTCAGATACCTTCTTAAAATCACCCTATACAAACAAAGCTGAAATGAACCAAAAGCTGAAAAACTAGACCAATGTGGCTTAAATAATGACTGCCGATTTGAAAAGGTTTTGAGCCCTTGTGGAACATGGAATATGGACACTTAAACTTATGTTGCAATACAGGACCTGCATGTATGCGCTTTAAAATTTCTCCTTCAAAAAAAAAAACTGCACACTTGCTTGGACTGAAACTTGCTTGTTACCCTCTTGGAGCGACTCAAACACGGCTTGATGGAGCGCGACATGCAGTGCACGTCAAAACAGTGGATGAGGAAAATGTAATATATTACCCACAGCAGCTTATACATCACTTAGATGGTTCCAATTTCACTGCCGCTGCTGACACGGCTGACTCTGACTCCACTGTAAGCATGTTTGCAATAAACTAGACTAATGCGCGCACACACACACACACACACACACACACACACACACACACACACACACACACACACACACACACACACACACACAACACACACACACACGCTGCAGTGACTGCACATACATTTACAGGATGTGTGTGTGTGTGTGTGTGTGTGTGTGTGTGTGTGTGCAGCGCAGCAGCAAGAGGTCCAGCAGCACCTGGTGAGATTTATGAGGTGTTAAGAATCAGCCGCCTCCAGCCTGGTGAAGGGGAACCAGGTCCCCTCCCTCAGTCAGACAGCCGCCCCACCCAGCCCTCAGAGCAGCTCAGTGGACCAGGTCGACACAGTGTCCACACTGCACATCCAATGACCAGCCCCTCACTCAAAGGCGCTACTAAAACATCCCCTTGAACCAAGCTCTGCTGGTTTTATCTCTTTGTTGTTAAAAAGAAAATCCACCACTTAAACCAACACAGACCACAGTCTGTCAAGTGCCTCTCCAGGAAGTGTTTATTGAATCCACTTTGCTGAATTAGATTCAGAAGATTTCTTTTTTAATGAAATAATAAAATGGCTTGATGCAAATTAACGAGGCTACAAAAAAAAAGTATGTGGCTACCGGGAGAAGCAAAGGGAAAAAGTTTGTTGCAGCAAACCCGTTTCCATAAAACTCAGGTTCAAAAATAAAAGTGTACAAGCCAGTGCAGCAACTTTATTGCAAACTGGAGGAATTTTGACATTTCCATAAAAATTCGTACTGCAAATTTCTTCTTAATACGCATTTAAACACACAGCAGGGTTGGCTCGGAGTGGGAAACAGCTGACTTGGCCCTGAAACATCTCAAAAGGTCAGCGGTGGTGACAGGAGAACGTTTCTCAGCTGGTCCCCGTCACGATCGGGCGGCGCACACCTTTCGCTTTTACGTCCTATGGGGAAGAGGCTCCTCCTGCCAGACATGCTGTATAGAGTTGCCTTTTCTACTTGGCGCAGCTGCTAAATATTGGATGGCCCCCCCAGCAGCAGGGAAACATGTATATGTCTTTATCTTAGCCTGGGGTGGCGCTCTCCACATCAGGCCGTCCACATAAACAGAAACAGAGAAAGCAGCCTGGGCTGAACCCTTGTGGGAAAGTTTCACGAGACAGATCATTTCAGCATCAAAAACGTTACTATTCCAACCAAAAATCACCCCAAAACATTTTTCACTTTTTTTTCTTTTTCAGTTCAGAGGTTCTGCTTTGCATTTGCGAACCATCACCAAACAACATGGACTTGTTTCAATGGCGCATTTAAATCAAAACAGGACCACCCCCCAGCCCGCCAGTGTTCAACAGAGTCATGGCTGCAGGACAAGCGGCTGCGTGCGTCATCAACGCAAACTAGCAGACAATTTTCCCACTCCTGAGACTAGTGAATATTTACAACTTGTTCCGCAACAGCAAAGCGGCGAAACATAAAAATCAAGCGAGGACAACTAAATTCATCATTGCATCATTTTGCACCTCGCACCCATCATCCCATCACTGTCGCTACCCCTCCGTTGGTCTTGTCTCTTAGCTGTGCCTCATTTAGAAGAAGAAAAAAATAGAAAAAAGGGAGAAAAAATCTTTGCAAGCATCTGGCCAAACAGCTCTGGGGACTCTTCCATCTCATTCGGCCGGAGCTGCTCTGCATTATCCGCCCTCTGCTGCCTCACTAATGCCGGCAGGGACTTAGAGCAGGATTAAAGCTCAATTATGCACTTCCCCATTCTCTCCAGCTGTGCGGGAAAGGGGGCGGAGGAAAGGATGGGGGAGGTGGAGGGGGAGGATGATACGCCGCTGCTAATGGTGGCCACCGTGGCGACGGAAGAAAATGTGACTCTCCCGGCGCACGGCCGCAGAAACAGACTGTGACGAGTGACGGCACACGTGTCGGCACCCCGGCACTTTTTACGGTGCGGACAAAAGCCTTCACTGCGGGCCAGTTGTGTTGTCGAGCGTTGCAAGCTCAGTGGACGACACTTGGAAAGACACATCACACTAGCGGATGACAAACCACGCGGCTCGCTGCGGGCAGATCCATGCACTTTATTATCCGCGCACTTTATCAATTGCTTCTCAGTTCTCACTGGTGCACAAGTTGCTTGATCTAATGGGGAAAATCAAAGATGATGCGATGCTGAAAACACTTTAAAAATGTTTTTTAACCCTAATTTTTACAAATTGGTCAAACAATCTCCTACTCACACACATACTGAAGCAGCATGTCAACACGGAGCATGAACAAGCAAGTAGTCAGTACATGCCCAAGAGTGTGTATGTGTGTGTATATATATAAAACAGCCTACCAGTCATATTGTGCCTGTTTTCTGAGAGATTTCCTCAGGCCTCCTGCGTTTCTGCGTGGCCCCGCCTCCACCCTGAGAGAGAGAGAGAGAGAGAGAGAGAGAGAGAGAGAGAGAGAGAGAGAGAGAAAGAGAGAGAGAGAGAGAATTGTTTTGGGTTAGTGAGCAGTGGAGGATGCGGGCGGGGGTCAAGCAAGGAGGAGGAAGTGAGGGATTCAGCCTACAAAAACCGTCCACCTCTCCCTCCCCATTAACCTTCTGCCCTTGCTTCTGCCTCCCTCTCTTCCTCTATCTGCCCTCGCTTCTGCCTCCCTCTCTTCCTCTATATGCCCTCGCTTCTGCCTCCCTCTCTTCCTCTATATGCCCTCGCTTTTCCGACATCTTCCCACTTCCTTCCTTTACGGCTGTTTTTGCTTTACACACCCTCGCTGCTCTCACATGCTTCTCCCCACAGTGAGAGTCTAACCCTGGCCTCATATGGCTGAGCACACATGAAAGTCAAACATCCATCCATCCATCCAGCCATCTATCTGCCTGGCCCTGCGTCACAGTCATGCGGTACTGCGTGCAGAAAAACATCCTCCTATAGCCGGTATTACTGGTTCTCAATGTCAGAACCAGAACTCCAGCCCCGTGCATTGGGCGTGCATGCTAAACAGCAGCGCTACCTCCAGGGTGAGGCTTTGATGTTTACTCTGCAGATAAGAGTGCCGCAGCAACCCCTCGTGCTAAGCTAGTCGCACTAATGTGGCTGTGGCTGAATCGCTAAATGTGGTCCATGAAGAGGTTTTTGCCGCATTGGCAAATACATCGATTTGGCTTCATTCACAGGCTGGAAAGAACTCAAAATTTTTGAAATGCGACGGCGCAGCTGGAGTGTCAAGGCGTGCTTCGCCTAGCCCAGCGCTACGACTGTTGGGCATGGCTCAGAAAATCTGGTTTTAAAAGTGATAAACTGGCTCTTTTAGGTAGACACGGCCAGATGTGTGACCAAAAAGTTTGGTTGCTAAACAGGCAAATACACAGGATTAGAGTGTGTCGAGGGCTCGAGTGCCTTCAGAGGAAGGCGAGCTTCAAAGTCAAGTCTCTTCATTTTGCTAACCCCTGGGAGAAATGCTATCGCCGCTGCCAGCACGGGATTTTCACCATGCCACAGGCGTGAATGGGTCCCTTTGTTACAGTGAAACTCTATTGGCAAGTCTGTAATTAGCTGAAGGGCTCTTCCCTCGCAGACCTGCCTGGGCCAAAGAGACAGGGCGCAGGGAGAAGAGTGGAGGCCGGGCTCCACTCTGGGGCCAACAATAAGTCTCAGTGCTGGAAGGAGCGGCAAGGCTCACCGTGCCCTCGTACTGCTGCAGCTCAAACTCGCTAATGAGGCAATTTGTTCCGAGAAAAGAACGTGTGAGAAAATGACTTATTGAGCCTTCACATTAGAGGTCAGCATGCTAAAGATCTCGCGGGAGGTGACGCAAGAGAGAGCCGCCGGCAAAGCGGGAGTTGGTGCCCAAAACGGCTTTATTAAAACTTAGCAGAAAGCAGGTTTGCAAAGAATTTCAATACTTCAAAAGCTCCTAACCAAACCTTTTCCAGGCTGTCACACATGAAGACTTTGGTATGCAAAATCTTTCAAGACCTCATGGGGGGCGAAACCTTTTGTTGACTGGGTTAGGTTCAGGGATGAAGGACAACACACGACTTGGACCTTGACAGGTGGCGCTGAACAACAGCCGTATCTCCTGATTCCACAGATCACCCTTCTGTTCTCCTTGCTGTCTTGGTTTTCACAGCCACATTAGGGTGGCAACAAGCTTGTGGGTAAAAAGAAATTCCACTACCACCGCAGCCAACAGCTATTTAAAGCCAGGCTCCCTTGAGCTAAAGAAATTCACAAAGGCATTTTATCAGTTTCACACAAGACAGCCGGGTGATGAGCCATAACTCTTTGTCGTTTCAGACTAAGAGGCATTTGCAACAATAATAATGAGGACAAGATGTTATTGCAGTGAAGTCATCAGTAATATCTCAAGGTGAGCACGAGACTTTCTGGCACGAAATCTGCACAAAACCTGCTTCACTGGCATGAAGGATGAGGGAAAAGGCAAAGGTCTGTCTATACATGCGGAAGTGAAAAGAAATATGTATTTAAAAAAAAAAAGTTCAATTGTTTTTGTATCTCGGTCTGTCAGAACGTTTCTGCTCGAGGGCAGTGTTTAGACTGTGGAGGCTAATGTTGTACAGCTTTATCATATATAATATTCACATCATTTTTAGGCAGACAGAAGATAAGACAGCACCAAGATATGACATACTTTAATTGGAAGTGCAGTCATCATATGTCTTATGCTAGTTTCAGTTCAAGTGCTGAGGGGTGATCTGGGTCATGTGCAAGTGCTATATTTACGCCAGCAAGACAGTTTGTCTATATAGTGTATCTGATCTAATACCAAAGAGGGAACAAGTAACATAAATAAGTCTACATATCTGAACTGTAGGAAGAGACAAGTCATCAGAGGTAGCTTATATATTTGCTTTTTCTATGTAATTAACGAAGCATATACGTATATCTTGTATATATGTGAAATGTATTGTGACAGCAACTTTCGTTTGAGGTTGCTTTGGCGAAATGCCACCACATAAACCAGCCGTACAGAGCACATCGCCAATAAACTCACACAGGAGCAGGATGTAAATAGGCAACTTCCTACTTCCTGTTAAAGAGACCGCAGCCCTGCAGGTAAACAACACTTTGCAATAATGCTGCAGAAGCTAATGCACACAAGGTAATAATCAACCGTGCAAAGAGTGCAGAGAAGGATCGGAATGAGTAACAATCAACACTCTGAGAATTCAAATAGATAAATAAAAATGCAGCAGAGTTTAAGCTTGATCTTATTTCATTATTAGACAGAGGCGGAAATGTCGACACAGAAAAAGAAAAAAGGGCAACATTCACGAAAGAGCCGAGTCCCATGTGCTTCATGTCAGATTGTTTGATACCAGTATGACCAGCTAAGCTAGTTGCCCTCCAGCCCCCAGCGTGGTTTGTCAAAATAAGACTGCAAAACCTGGCAGATATAAATCCTGTAGATAAACAGCAAATTGATTGTTATTGGAAAAACTGTTGCAAAGTATTTCCCTTCCACCTCTTTCTTCAAGCTATAGCGGTAAACACATACTGACACTGGCTGGTGCCCATCGAAACAGTGTAGGCAAAGTGTGCACGGTGCCACGAAGATGGAACCACATCAAACGGCCGCAGAGGACTTGAGGAGGCTCAAAACAGAAAGAGTACAATCATTAAGGGGAACTCCAACAGAAAAGGTCTTCAGGGTAAAAAAAAAATCTGTCAGTGGGCCCCCAAAAGGTTCACCACTGCACCCCCGCTTTGGTGGCCGACTGAGTCTTTGAACTTGGGGGCCGGGGAATTCTGACGGGCCTGTCAAGGAGGCCGGATGATGGATGGGAAGAGTCGATCTCGGCACGGCCGTCCTCGCCTTCAAAAAGCAGGCAGCTTGTAATCAGGCAGGCCGAGCCGTGAGCAAACCCAGTGTGGCAGCCCGCGAAAGAGTCGTGGTTTAACACGGCGTCGACCCGAAATACAAAAGAGGCAGAATCGCAACTCCGGACGTCTCAGCGCAGAGGATACGACTTGAGGCATGAGAGCGGCGGGCAGCGTTTGCCTCCAGGAACACTTTGAGCAGCCCTCTGAACAGCTGCAAAGGAACGATGGTCCTGTGAAGTCAAGTCTGAGGAAGATTACAAGTGAAGTGAACACAGAGCTGGTTTTGATCAAGTAGCTGTCAGTGTTGGCTGTGGAGAACTTGTGCAGTTTTGCTGTAAAAATCACCAGGCCAGACTCCTTGTTGCGGATTTTCCTGCGGCTTCCTTGTGGGACGTGGCTCAGGGCCAATCTGTAGTGGCTTTTCGGAGGGGGGAAGAAAAGCAGGTTCGCTGGCAATGGCTATGGCCAGTTCACGTTAAAGAAAGAAAAAAGAAAAAAAAGCTAGCCCGAGGGCCTGCTGTGGGGATTGGACTTGTGGGAAAGCTTATAATAATGGTCGGAAGGCTCACCAGTGAAATCCTTTGGTTTTAAAGTGGGACAGACGCAATTTAGGAAAAGACCGGGCTGGAGATTAGCGGCGGCAGGCAGGAACCTCAGGGAGCTGCTCGGTAACATCAGGACAGGTTTGGTTTAGCCACCACGCTGAGTGCCACAGATGAAATGTGGAAAAAGGAAATTACGGTTCGGCTGCAGATCAACAGGAAGAGTCGATCTGCAGTGGTGCTGTTCCAAAACACAACACCACAGAGTGGTGCAGCGTTAAAACAGACACAATGAATTCAAGTGAGTGCCAACTATTTGATAGTAGATGGCAGTTAAACTAATTTATTACTACATCATCAACATAGGCTTGACAGTGTGCAAACACTGCAATTTCCCTGTTGTGGGATAATGAACATTTTTCTTCTTCTTCCTAAATCAGGGTTGGATATAGATTGCAATGGCACTGCAACTCTTAATGATACTGCATGGTGGTGGTACTCTAATCAATACCTTTCAAGAAAAAAAAAGAAATTGAATTGCTTTATTTTCTCGTTCAAAAAAAAAACTTAGGTTTGACATTTTTCCAACTAGAAATGTGAATTTGTGCTTTTTAACAAATCTGGCTTTGCTGTGATGATGCAAACGCAATGAAATTCTGTCCCTGGATTTTTTCCCCCCCAACTCTAATCTGAAGACAAGAAAAACTGTTTACTCCCAAAACAACAGCAAGTTAATCTTCAACAGTAAGATCAGGTAAGTGTGGCTGAACTCGCCTTGCTTGCGATACCAAATGCACTACGTCCTTCTGGCAGGCAGAGCAGAAACATCAGTATCTATCTAGCAGGCGGCAGGCTTGACTCACTGACAGGCAGGCAGATCTCTTTATATTGAGAACAGCGAAGATACATCATGTCAGACAGATACGTACAAGACAATGTCGGGGGGAGGGAAGAGGGTGGGGGACGCTCCTCCCCTGCCGCTACTCGATGCTGAGGTCTTGAACAGTGTGGCCCCTATCTACTCTATAATTAACAGTAAGAGTATAATTAACATTAAAGTCATTAAACATTACATCAAACTATCCGTTAAAGACACCACAAAAAAAAAAATCCCTTGAGCAACATTGGACAGGAAATATAAAACTTCCACTGTCAGCCATGTGGTGGGTTTGCTACCGGCACTCCAGGAAGGAACCCCAAAACCTTTTCCTGCAGTGTGAAATTACCACCGTCTGAAGCCACTGCATGTCTCAAACACATTTGCCGCATTTCTGCAGCGTTTCTGTTTGTTTGATGTAACAAATCGAGCAGCCGTGGCGAAGAAAACTTCAGTCAGCGAGAGGCAGAGCTGGGAGAGTCGACCAGGGAGGCTCAGTGTCATCAGTGGCCCAGATACCTCTGGGGCCGCTGGACACGTCTGGGGGCCCAGTGGCACTGCGCACAGTTGCAAAACTTTTCTGGTGTTTCTAGTGTAACAAAAAAAGCTGCTTTCCCACAGGGTGGTACTTATTTTGATGTTGTTCATAAACATATTTTCACCATTCTGGGCAGACTTGAGGGTTATCTTGAGTCAGAATATTGAGCATTACATCAGTGAGAAGTAAAATTGGACTAACAGGAAAACATCTCTGCTCACGTGGAACTGATGTCCGTTGGAGGGCGAAGAAAACAAACCAAATAGATCCATCCCGCTCAACTAGTCATCATCCAGAACAAAAACACGCTCTGGGTTGGAATTCTTTCTCTTTCTCCCTCTCTCCCTCTCTTTCTGCCGCTCGGGATGAAAACATCAGGAATCAATTGGCGGGGGCCATGTGTGCCGAGCGAATCCGTGGATGTAAACTGTTTGGTTTCACATACATGGATGGCTGTGCATACCCCAAACGCCACACCCCGCACGCACACAAACAGTAATTGTCCTCCGAGTGAGTCGCTTGCACGTCTGGATTGGGGAAGAGAGGAGGTGGTAGAGGAGGACTGCACATAGTGTCAGTCCAAGGGCGGGCGATTAGTCCTGGCCAAAGAGAGGATTCACTGTACGGGCTGCCATAAAACACACAGCGCTGGGACAGGCAAAGTGAGGAGGGGGAGGAGGGCTGTAAGGAGAGGGGTGACGCGGACGCGCAGGACACAGAGGGACGGCGGCAGGCGGCACACACACACAAGGCCTTGTTGATGAGAGGCTGCACAGCTGGACGGTTCAAGGAGACAAAAGGCTTGGCTGGTGGGCAAAGAAATGGCAACGGCCGCCCCAGAAGGGGGGACAATGAGAGCAGGGCTTGTCAAAATGAGAATTTACTGCCGGGCCGAAGCTGCAAACAGCTTCTCTCCGAGGCCTCGGTGCTGCCTCGGCGCAACGTGCGAAGGAGCAGCGGCGACACAACGGGAGTTTCTGTCCGAGGTGACGCGGCGGCGGAACACAAAGATTACACTCGTAGTTGCAACCCCCCCGCAGGCCTTGTAAACAACACGGATCTATTTCTTTCTTTTTTCTTTTTTTTTTAAAGTGTCATGTCTGCAAAAAGCTGCTGAAATACGCTGCGGTAGAAAAAACAGAGAAGACGCAGAGCGCGATCTTGGAAACGAAAAAGAAAAAGGAAACAAGTGTGAAGACGCAAGCTAGCAAGTCAGTGTGGAGTGGCGACCTTGGAGAACCTGGAAGGATCACAACAGCGCAAAACACCTCGCTGCTGGAGTTGGTGGGATTATTGCATGAGGGTCCAAGGTGGAGGTGGGGCTTCAATGACATGGTTCCAGAAAAGATATGTGTTCTCAACATGGAAATGCAACTCCGTGGCTTAGTTTTGTTTTGTTTTGTGTTTGTTGTTAGGGCTCCCAGAACACCCGTCTCATGCAGATGAAACATTCATATGATTAAAAAAACATTTGCAGATACAGACGCATAAATTGAGCGCGGGCAGCTTCTTTTCCCAACCGTTTCTGGTTCAGCCAAAGCTGATGAAACTGGGGCGTCAACTCACTTTTTGACATTTCCTTCTACACCATCAACTTTCTTCATCTCAGGCAGTTTTTGGAATTCTCAATTAAAGAACAAAAACAATCAAATGAAAAAATAAATGATGACATTTAAACTCTGGCATCTGATTGGCTGTCATCTTGTGGTTCTCAGAATTGACACTGCATTGTGGGAGATGGAGTTTATGGTCAATATACACCAGCTGGTCACTTTATAAGGTACAATATTCAAGTGCTTGTTCACACACGTATAGTAACTCCATGCACTGAGGCATCTAGATGTGGTGAAGATCACTTGAGTGGGGATTTAGGCTGACTTTGACCACGGCCTGGTTGGTTCACACACTGCTGATCTACTGGGATTTTCACCACATCACAACCATCTCAACGGCTTACAGTGAATTGTCCCAAAAAAGAGAAAACGTACAGCGAGCAGCAGTTTTGTAGTGGAAAACGCCTTGCTTATGTTGGGGGTCAGAGGTCAGAATGGGCAGACTGGTTGGAGACGACAACCACTGCTTGCAACGGAGGTCTGAAGAAAACGCACCACTCAGTGCAACCTTGCAGAAGTGCATCGATACACACTCACCAGCACAAACAGCGGCCTGATTTTTGTGAGTATAATACAGAATCACACACACACACGATTCTCTTTCTTGCAACCATTCATCCTCATCGCACACACACAGACTTCCACTTGCTATTCCAGACATGTTGTTAATATTTACAACACTGCACTGGTTTGTAAAAGTTAAGGACAATACATTCCTTGTTTAACATCCCCAGATGGGGTAACCCCCCCCCCCCCCCCCCCGCCCCATACCCAATTCTTTTTGATGAAGAAGGCACTTTGACATGTTTCAAACAACATCTGTGGCCGTCCTTTCCCTTCCCTTCCCTTCTCCGCTATCATCGAGCAGCATTTGCACCAGAAAACGGCTGCAACACATTACTCCATTGTATGAGGACAGCACTGCTGCTGCAAGGGGTCTTTCAATCTAAACTATGGAAACAAAAGAAGTCTGATGTCAGAACAAAGTGGGGTGGGCTCAAGGGGTCCGACTTTGGGGGAATATTTACCATATATTTCGTAAAATTCTTTCTTGCTGACATCCTTCCCGGCTTGCTGGAGGGGAGCCCTTCAAACCCAACTGTGTCCTCAAAGAACCTTCCGCGATTTGGTTTGTAATGGTACAAAAGGTGGAAAGAAAAAATGCTATTCAAGTTTATCTGTGCTTTGATTCAGTTTTTTTATGTATATATAAATATATATCGTTGCCCAAATGATCCTCAAAATCTTTTATACAGCTTCAACCTATGCTGAAGCCAAAAGGACATGAATCTGATTTGAACACTTAACCAACAAAAAAAAGGAAGAAGTGTTGATAAACCTTACACTGACTGAATGTGAAAATGAGAGGAATGCATGGGAAAACATGGCTCTCTCTGTTTTGTTTCCCATGGACAAAATAAAAAAAATGTCAAATCTCTTTCTGGCCTGTTAAAGCAAACACAAAAGCTTTCCACTTTTCTGTGCTAGAAAATAATTTACGATCCCACAAGTGACTCCGTCCGCGGGGAATCCACGCAGGAAAGGCAAGAAGGAAGCTCAACAGGTGCACGACAACAGCTGAGACCCAACCAAAGCTCAAGACCTGCGGTAAATCACTCCTGGCCTGGGACCAGAACAGAAGCTATCATCGAGGAAGGCTAAACGCGATTAGTGTCCGGTGGTAATCTACCGCCTATTCATTCCTGCTTAGAGTAGGTGACACATTTGATTCAGAGGATTAGTCCACCTCTCCTCATGGAGCAGGGCAGGCGAAATCAAAGCGCTCACATTATGGTGGTGCCCGGTGGGGGGAAAAAAGGGAAGGAGCTGTGTGGAAGAAGAGGAAACACTATCAAAGAAGCAGAAAGAGGAACTGAAGCCATGAGCCCAACACCCTTCCATGATTAAAGCAGACAGACTCCTTTGTGCCGCTGTGCTATCAACATCACCCAAGCACACTGCAGGGGCTACGGGTGCACCAAGTTCTCCGGTTTGCCCTCTCGGAACATACGTGATGAGAAGCCTTGAGGCATCGGGGCAATTTAACAGAAATGGGATGCTGCAGCACTAGGTTCTGACAAGACCGGAAGCGAAAGGTTTGTCTTTGACCTCGATAAGCACATTGTTAGAAGAAGAAGGTAAAAGGGTGTAGAAACAGAGTGAGGTTGAATTGATCTGATTCTACAAATTACAAAAGGTGCAGGACCTTCAGATTCAGATTTCACCTCCCTCTAGTTTTTTAATCTGTTGCTCAGCTGGTTCGCTGCAAGTACAGTGCAAGGTTCCTATTGTTGTGGATAAATCTATGGAAGCAGCATCAAACCAAGACAACAGCAGTCTTTAAAAACCAGCAGTGATGCTGCTTACAGCGCTCTCGGAGAGTAGTGAAAGAAATTTAAGAACAATGGGGTTAGGGTTAGGGTTAGACAAGGAGTTCACACTCCTCTCAATAGTTCATGTTGAATTAATGGTGCTCATGTTTAGAAATCAAGGGAAAGCAGCAAGCTGACGGGGCCTTTGTGTTTCAATCAACCCGTGTCTCCTAGTGGAACCAATTTAGAAGTTAACCTTGTGTTTTTCATTTGCTTTTGTGTGTTTTTTCTTTTAATTCACTGATTTTATGATGGCACGCAACAATGGGAGGGGGTGAGGAACATGTGGGAACATGCTTAAACTGTGACTGCAGCAAAGGGCAGGGGGCTCAAACACTGCGAGAGATGATTAGCTGAGGCACTGACAGCCTTTGAAGTTATTATAAGACTACAGCGATGCAAATTAGAAGGCTGCCAGAGTCGGGTTAATTAGCACTTAACACGAGTGCCAGTGTGAATTGATCAAGTCCCCATTTAAAGTGTTTGTTGTTTTCTTTTGATAGCGCAGCAACGCATTGTGACACAACAAGCAACATGGGGGAGTCTAGTGGTTGACGTCATTACACAAAGCCCCAACATTGAAAAAAAGAAAGAATCCAGATCCATATGACAGACCACAGGATGTCACATGTGGCTGCGGTTCTGTCATCTACGACTCTGAAATTCCCTGTGAAGCATCTGCGAATGCTTTGCCAACCCCAATCTCCACTTTTGTTTGAAAATTGAAGCGTTCCTCTCTCGTGCTGCAAAGATAAAGAACAAAGAGGTGCAAACAGGGACTGCAATGGAGATCAGAACCAAGCGAGGCACAAGTTTTTGTCTGCGCCTGCATTTGTCAAGAGGTTCAGCTCATTATGCAACACTTTTTAAAACTTATTTTGTTATCTTATATATTTTTTCATTTTTGATGCTGTACCATAGTATATTATTAGCATTTTTTTGTATTATCAATATCATTAAAGTATCTGGCAAAGTGTAAGCTAAAGTGGAAATACTAGGTGACAAACTGGCACCTAGGCGACTAGCAAACTAGGTAACACTCGGTCGGGGAGTAAAAGCTACTGGTTCTTAGAAAGCATATTCCGGACTTTGGATAGTTTAAGGTGATGATTCTCGAGGAATAACTTTTTTCTAGAACTTTGGAACATCTGAGTGTTGCTGGAACATGGGTACAGTTTCCTATCTACATTATCAAGTTTCAAAACCCTGATATGAGCTATAGGTTAATGTGAGTGGCGAGCTCGCTCCTTGCACTGCCTCAGGGTTGAGCGCCATCAGGATCAAGCAGAATCAACTGCTGGAAGCGATGCGCCTCAGACGTTTTTATTGATAGAAGTCAGTGGATTGTTTGCTGCGTGTTTCTGTTTAGTTTCATGATTTAAATCCAATGTCTTGTTATTAATAATGTCTTTCTGGGACTGTGGTTTAGCATTGCTGCATTGTATTAGACATCTAAGAGCAGTCCAAATTCTTGGACACCATGTGGTGTTCCTTGGTCTATTCACGTCTTTCAGCAAACAATCAAAGACAAGCCCTGTATACCCCTTCAACATTTTATGGCCATTACACAACTGTCTGGGAACTGTCATGTTTGCATTACGCAAAACAATGACTGGCTTTACAGCTTTACAAAGGTATATGGCGTATTGTTTATTGCTGCCTGGCAGACTGGTGTGCTTATTTGTGCATTTTGTCCGAAACTTCTGTGTGAAGAGGCAAAAATAAATTGAAAAATATCCACATACACGTCTGGTTGGCCGGCGAAGCCTCTTTATGCCTCCACGTACTTTCATTTCTGCGCGTGTCTCGGCCTATTATTTACTGCTCTCCTCTGTGGTATTTTACATTCTCTTTGCTTGAAAGTCCGCAGCGGTGGGATAAAATGTGAATCCCTGTCAGGTTTAGCATGCGAGTGTCGTCGTATGGTTTCCACAGATACACTCGCGCATACACACTAGAGAAAGGAGCAAATTGAGACCCTTAGAAAGCAACCGTGTTATAGAGGTTGCCTTGACCTGTGCAACTGGGTCAGTACATTGAAGAGAGAGAAAAGAAAGAAATTACTTTTGCTTTCTTTTCATTGAACAGCGTTCCGCAAACTCATCGGTGACGTTCACACACCCTTAGGACTGAAGTGTTTGCCTGTCCTGTTACTCTTACAGCCATGTGCGATCCAGGCAGGCAAATTAGCACTTACTAGCAATCCAGCTATCCAGTCAAAAAGAGTAATGTATCAACAATAAATTCTAGCAACAGGGTAATGATTTGTTATTGTGTTATTGAGTGGTTAATTCACTTTTTTTTTTTATTATTATTAACTTTGGCTAGTTATATGCTACTTCTGAGGTTACTTTTAAAAGACAAACAACAAGAAGGCAACAGATGGAATTCAACATGTTAAACAAAATACATAGGGACTCTTGCTGTCATTTATTTAGACCTCTTCTGTTTGAGGACTTTATCATCATGATTTATCATCAGATTATAAGACATAAAGTTGTAAAGTATCACCTTTCAGGTATCATTTGATAGTGTTTCTAGATGTACACTGAGTAAAAAAGTCCTATAGCTCAGAAATGCATAAAGGGGCGAATAGGGATAGGCTAAAACAGTCAAATCATTGCCGTTCCACCTTAACGATCCGAGGCCACAGATAACATATCCCTCAGAAAGCCCTTCTATATGTTGATAAGCAAAACAAAACAAACTACTAGAACTGTTTTCCCTCTGATAAATCATTCCATTTCACAGTCCTGTCATAAAAACCTGAATTCTGCAGCAGTACTTTGTGCAGACACACCCTTATTTGTCTTAGCTCGGCTCCAGCCGTGGTCTCTGCTCCACTGCGCACAGTACTGTACATTATGTTCTTCAGCGAGGCCTTGCGCTGTGCTACATTCTTTGGATTGGCGACTCTCCTATCACTGTCAAGCGATTATGCGTTGTGATGACCTCACCAGCTGTCCTGCCTGCTAACATCGATGTGAGCAAATACGCCGGACAAAGATCAGATTCCACATCCATTTCATTAACATTCTCAGGCTGAAAGGAAAGCTGAACGTGCACTTTGGTGCTATTTGCTGTCAGAGTCCCAGCGAATGGACGGAGCTGCCAGAGCATGCAAAGAAGAAGCATCTGCTTCTGAAGCTGCTGTGAACTTTGGTTTAATTCCAGTCCGAGCCGTTCCCGAGATGCCCTCACTTGTACAGGAGCCGCAGCAGCGTAGTGGACAGAGGTCTTCTGAGGTAACCCACGCTAGCGTGTGCAGTTCTGTTCTTGGCAGCGACTGGATTGTGCAACCCTGCCAGCCCCGCCGGACCCTCTCTGCGTACTTGCACCTAGAACAGGCCAAACCATACATTCTGTACCCTGTGCAACTTCTTTGCACTGCTGGCCTGGATTCGACTCGGCCTTGTTTGTTTTCCATTACAGTTGAGTACGACCTTAACATGGGTGCAGTCAGCTGAGCAAAAAGGCATGAAAAATAAATAATTTCAGGATCATAATTTTGTCCGCTTCTCCTAACAAATCCTTAATGTCTGCTGGTACCAATGATCAACCATCAGCTGGGACCTTGCTAGACCCTGCAGGTCGCTCCGTCACGCTCCCTCTCTCACTCACCGTTGGCCACTGTTGCCAAGTAATTTTATTTTTATTTTTTTAAATGGCGGGTTTGGTTCCTAGTAAAGCAGTTGCTCTCTTTAAACCCTGTGTTGTCACTCGCTGCCCAATCAGAGGCGTGCATTCTGCTGACGTAATAAAAACACACACTTGACAATAAAAAAATACTTTCGGTTTGACGCGATTCACTTGGAACACCGGCCGAGTAGGCACTAAAATAATACCACCTGGTAACAAGTGCTACCACCGAGCAGGTACTCATGGAAAAGCCCCATTAGTGTTGACAGACTGGAGCATTCAGGGCCAGTTGGCACCACCATGACGTGACTGCAGAGGTGAGGCTGGAGAGCAGCAAAGAGGCTTTAATGTGTCTCGTATACGTGTTTAAGAGACCTTTTCTGAAGCGAAGGACGAGCTGGACTGACCACGCCCATTCCCCCCCAAAAAAATTCAACTCATTGTATCTAAAATTGACAGAAGAACAGCAGTTGTGTTGGAAGATGAATAAAGCAATGTGCTACTTTTTGTTCTTCGCTGTTGTCCTTTCTCCACAGACCAACATACAGTAGGCTTTGTTGTGGACATTTGGCATTTCAATGGCATCTCTTTAGTGAGTCTACTGTGTTTTGTTTTTTTTTTCTCCAGTGGACATGTGAACTAATTATATATGCACAACAGGGTAGGGCTGCATTGATTAGCATGGTGGCCTCACAGTTCCATTCCCGACAGGACTCTCTGTATGAAGCCTCCCTGTGGCTCTGGCTTCCTCCCACAGACATCCACATTCGGCAAAAATTGGAAAATATTTTCCTCTGTGTGAATGCAAATGGTTGTGGCCCTGCAATGATCAGGGGACTTATCCAGGGTCTATCCTGCTTCACCCTCGGGCAGCTGGGATAGACTCCAGCAGTGCAGGAGAAGCAGTGATAAGAAATGAACGGATGGACGGATGCATGTGTCTGTCAGAAGCTTCCGTGCCGTGTTAGACCCATCTCTATTATTTTGACTTGTTCTTCTCCTACTTCAAATCAAAACACTGGAAATACGGTATTTCTTTTCAACTCCTCAATGTCACGCGACATCGCCTACACCAGGTTTAAAAGAGAGGATTTCACACACAAGGTTTAATCACGTTAATCTTTTCATGTTCTGTGAAATGGTTCTCAGTTTCCATTGCAGAAAAGATCCTAAATTCAGAGTAGACGCTCCTTTTGATAATATCTGAAGGTTTGACACTTCAATGAAGCCACGTAACCTCCAGAAAACAAACAGTGAGCGATAACCATGGAGGCAGGTCAGAACAGTCAGCACGGGGCTTTTGAGAGAGAACATATTGGGCAAAGCGGCGTGTAGCATGGCTTTGAGCAGCTTCAGCAGTAATAAACGGAGATAGAGATTATCTCATGCTAACAAAGAATGTGTCTTTATAGAACCCTTGCAATGTCCAAACACTGCAGCAGCCTAAATATGTTTCATGCCTTGGAGTAGCTCACGCAGCAGTCTGCATTCACAAGTAGCCTTGTGTTCTACACTGTGACTCAGTCCTGATAGTCAAGGACCCACCAGTTTTCATTTGCCCATTCGTGGGCCATTTTTTATTATTTTCTCTCAGTAAATAAGTATAAAATGAGAACTGTCATCACTTGTGTGAACCCTCAAGCGTTTATGTTGCGACGCAGCTCTGAAAGAGGCTAAATGTTAATCAAGGCCTGGCCACGTGATGAGGCCTGGCTGGCTGGACGCGCATTGCACAGGCAGGACAGCAACATCGGCACGTGTTCCAGCTCCTTCGGAGGAAACACTGGGAATCTGGAGCAGAACTTAACGGCAGGGACGAGCGGCAGGCAGAGAGGGATATAAACGAGCCCCACCAAGGAGCTGCTGAGGCACCGGGGGCCAGGGGAGCGAGGCACAGCCAGAGGGCTAATGAGCAGCAGGCATCCCAGGATCTCACCCAAAACTCTCAAGCTGTGTTTAGCAGCTCCGTAGATGTGAAGACGTATATATCATAGGGCTCCGCATGAAGGCAGAGGGAGGGAGAAAAAAGGAAGGCTGAAAACCTAAAGAGCAACCGCAGCATCGTTGTTTACAAACACGAGGAAGGCTGTTAACCAGCCTGAGAAGGTTCTCAAACAGACACGAGTGTGACTGTTTCACTGCCATTACAGATGAGAATGCGTAAAACACAGTTAGGTTTTGAAACCTTTTGACTGTTTTCCTTTTAAACTAATTATGTTTATGTTATGTTTATGAATTTAACACTGAAGGCTGAATGCTCTGATTTAATTCTCCCTTATCAAGAAAAAAAAAATCAATGAGCTTGTTCTGGATTTCCTTGCATGAAGACAGGATGTGTAGCAATGCCAGTAACCTAGTCAGTGTTGTCAACTCAGTAGCTATTGGCTGTCCTTAACGTCCAAAATTACATTACATTTGCATAACTGGCTATGTATCTGCCAGCAATTGAGCCTGTAGGAGAGTAGAATGTTGCAGCGATGGAGACAAAAAGTGAATAAAATGTTGTTGTTTATAGCTGGAGTGAAATTTTAGACATGATGAACGAGCCAGCTAGAAGTTCAACTCGGGTCCCAGAGAGGCACAAACACACAGTGCACGAGGTGAGTTAGCGACCGGGGCTGTGTGAGTCAAACACAGCCATTTGTTTTCGTGCTATTTATTTGAGCACTCAGGCACTTCAGGAAAGTCGTTTTCGCACTCCCTCTGTTCCGTCATCAGGTCAACGTGACGTTGCCTTGGCGCGCACGGCCAACAGACGGCAGCGTCACTCGGCTCGCAGGGTTCGTGTTGAGGCGGTGTTTTGCTGTCTGCCCCCGCTGTAAATCAGCAACCGCGGTTGGAACAGAGCAGCGCTCACCTCGCACGCCTCAGCCGTGCAACTGACTGCAATCGAGAGTGAATTCCACCGTGGTGCATTTGGGGACAGCTTGGAAAAAACACGTAGCAGTATATCGTATAATGACAAGGTGGGGGAGCAGGATTACCAGGCAGTGGCAAAGATGTGAAGATCCACGTTTCAGCAGGTGGTGACTGATTGGCCTGGAATAAATACACGCGCGGGACAGACTGCGCTGCACAGCAGGACAAGAGTGGGTCAGGGAAAGGTAGCAGGGTGTCAGAGGGGAGTCGTGGGGGATGCTCGGATTATGAGAGGATGGGGGGGAGAGGAGAATGGGGGAGCCATCCTCACTTCACTTCAGCCTCCGAGCTAGACGACATCTGCAGAACAAATTTCTTTCCGCTGTGCATATCCCAGCCTGCCGCCTCAACTTTTTTCTCTCTCTGCGAGGGGAAAAAGACTGAGCGTGCACGGAGGAGAGGAAACTAAAGTGAGAATGCCAAGATGCACGTCCATGTCCATGAAGACAAAGTCCATCTACTGCAGGATACGTATCCACGGGGGCTGACGCACCTGCTGGATTTTGCGGTGAAGTTTCTTGTCTTATGAAGCAATTCACACTCTCCAGATGTAAATCAAATGCATAGCTTCAACATTTCATTTCTTTTTTATTATAAACATATTTACAAACAGATCTGACGAATAATCTATTACTAAAAATGGTAATTATATCATAATAGTAACGATTCCATTACTTTTCCGAAACATTTTGCAAGCTAAAAATGTCAAAGATTTAGAAAAACGAAAACAACGATGTCGCAGATCGATGATGCAGCCGTGCATGCAAGGTCACTGATATGCAACGACACACCAAACCAAGCATGGCGGTGGCAAAACAAACAGAAACCAAACAGCGATTGTGTTTGATATTTTTGAGTTCATCTCGTCTCAGTGAAAGAATATTGTTGATCATTGTACGTTATGTGCAGGAAACAAGATGTTCTCAACTGTTACTTTATCTTTTTTAAACTAAAGTAATTAGTAATTGATTACTTATGAAACAAAGTAGTTAAAGAAGTAATTCCATTATTTTTTAAAGGAGTAATCAGTAATCAGTAGTTGGATTACTTTTATGGAGTAATCCCAACAACACTGTTAATAAATCAAACAGATAACTAGGCAGGCCATTAGGAGGCCGACAGCTGGCAGAGTTAAAAATACGACGTCAGTAATAGACGCGTTTTGTGGAAAAATCTTTTGAACATGCTGCCCATCAGCAAGCTCATTCATTGCGTCACGTTCCCCGAGATCCAGAGCCACCGCGGGAACAGGACAGCTTCCCCACCTCTGCTGTTGCAGAGTCAGACCTTTAGCCAAGAGGTGCAGCAGGGAACAGCCACTCACTCTCACTCCTGTGTCGAGGGGAGTGGGACCTCCACTGGCCAAGAGGAGCAGAGACAAGGAGCTGGTGGAGCAGCTGCATCTGCTGCAACCTCCCTCAGCATGGTGACGAGGCGCCTAAATCCCAGAGATACCGCTATCCATTTTCACAGTCTTCACTGAATCCAAAGCTGCACTGGACTGAGTGGGCAGATTGTCTGTGTGGAGAACAGAATTTAGGGTTTGAAACGGCTGCTAAACCCAGAAAAGCCTGATGCAATCATGACGGCAGCTGGCAGCCTCATTTTTCTGGCTGCATCACATCTGACTCAAGTGTAAGGTACATTAAATCTGAGATCTCAAAGCATAATTCTTAATTTAATTGAGTTAGTAATTATCCTTCAGCAGGTTTGTTACCTCTTTAGAGGGTCGCTCTCAGCCATCAATGAATCTTTTCTCATTTTTTCACCCATATTGTTCCTTCTCATTTCTTTTCAAACTGTAACGACTGTATATATTGACACAATGTAGTCATAATACATACAATACATAGAATGCATATTTTCCTTTCGAGAGCTGCCGCACATCACAAAGCAGCACTTCAGATTCCACTGCTGTACTATGATGTCATGGCACTAACACGGCGCAGATGTGCGTCACGTAGAAAGCGAAGAGAGACGGAGGGGAGCAGAGCGTCGCTGGAGATGCTGGAGATTGCCGCCGGTTGCACGGCCCGGCCAACTACCCGCTGACAACTCTGACAGATAACTATCAAACGTAGACGAGCAGGAAGTGATGAGGGGCTCCGGGGGGGCGGAGGTGGGGCTCCAGAGGCAGAACCTCTCGGAGGAAGAGTCGACCGTCAGCCCCGTTTTCCTCATGCAGCGGCTCCCCCAGAGGTCAGCACGAGGGGTGAGAAACACAGAGCGAAGGGGGCCCATGGTTCCTTCAGCAGCAGCAGCAGCAGCAGCCTGTAGCTGATTTAGGATTTTTGAACGCGGGCCAAAATTCCTCAAGGGGAGAGGAGGGGGAGGAGGAGAGGTCGTAAAAGTCCAGTCATAAAAAAAAGCACCCAGAAATGGAGTATGAGAAAAAAAAAAGAGAGCACAGACGTGGTAGTGGGAGGGTTGCTGCAGTAAATATGAGAAGTGTGTAGTAAAGTGTGTCAGACCTGCTGGCGTTGCCATGGTGACACGGGGAATTGGGGAGAATTCCAAACAGGAACATTGGGGGTGCAGTGCGAGCGCGGAGCAGAACAGGCAACAAACGCGCCACATGTGCTAAAGTACGTGTGTGTGTGTGTGTGTGTGTGTGTGTGTGTGTGTGTGTGTGTGTGTGTGTGTGTGTGCGTGTGCGTGTGCCCACAGAGTACTATAGAATATGTGAAAGGAGGTTTTGTTGTTCCACTTCGTAGTGCAGCACTGTGGGTGGAAAAGAAGACACATCTACAAATGGGGGGGCATCTCTGCCTTGATCACTGCAGCAAGCTCGTGTAACTGTATATTTTTGCATCACCTAGCCGAAGCCGCAGCTTCTGAATGGCCAACTGGTGGCTGAAGGCCATGCTAATTTAAGCCAAACTATAAAAGATTTCTGCGTTAAAATGGAAAGATCCTGAACATAACCTACATTCTTGCGTTCAAGCTGTCAGCTCTGATTTGTCCTCAGTTGTTCAGATGACGGGTAGAACTGGAAATAAAAGCCCAGCGTCAAATCGCAACCAGTTCAGTGTCTTCGGGGGAGGGGGTTGACCTGAGATCAGTCGAGTTTGAATGTTTTGATCCTCAAAGCTGCATACTTGCAACAACTTACATCACAAAGCTCTGGCAGAGGAGCAAATCGAGCAAGGAGCTATTTTCTCGAGCTTGCACGCATTTCAGCTTCAGCTGAGGCTAAACAAACACCGTTCTTTGACTCCATCCATCCACAAAAGCCTTTTCAGAGCCTCCTGAATCCCAGGCAAAGCACCCTGTTTGGAGAATCTACAAGCACCATCACTGCCGGCAGTATGCGCCTCCTACAATCAAAACACCAGTCGCCAGTTGTGAAAAGGAAATTATCATATTTTTTTGTTGGTTTTAATGCATATGGTTTAGAGTTGCATGTATAAAGGCAAAGAAGACTTTTTTTTTCAATAAAATCAGATTGTTAAGTGGACATAAGGTTTCTAATGTCAAAGAACAAACAATAACATTTTATAGTGACATTTTGCAGCTACATTTTTTACATTTTGTCTTTAAAATGGCACTCTTACTTATCTTACTATACTTCTCAAGACCTGTACTAGCATTGTCTCATATTAAGGTGAGGTTCACCTATTATTTGCATTTATTTACAATGTTTAGAGAAGTGCTCATTTCTCTGTGGCTACCAACTTTAGCCACGAGGTTAGTTAGCTAGACAACCTATTTTCTACAACACAATACCAAAACCTACACAATTCTAAGTAATGGTGGTGAGACTGCTAACATGAGAAGGCAACAAAAAGATCAAGCAATTTTAAAAATAGGTCACCCACCCCTAACACAGTGAGCTCATGAGCCATCAGTGCTACCACCGGCTGCTTATTGGAACTGGTTTGAGTTCAGAATTGATCCATGCTTGCTGGGTGTGGAATTGACTTGCATATTAAAACATGGAAACAAGTGTTTCACATGCATTACTGTAGTCTTTGCACAGATGTGTCTCTGTGAGCCCTTGCAGAAAATCTGTTGTGACAGAAAACCTTTCAAAAAAAAAAAAAAAAATCTTGCCCTATCTATGATGTAACATGGTTGTTTGTTTAGCCCAGCCCAGGCTGCACTGACCCTCATACAGGCTCACCATGTTTGTTTTCTCACTCAGACCCCTTTTTCTTCTTCTTTATCAGCACATTCTATTTATAGGCTTTTTTTTTTTACTGCTGCGGTGCAGCTGAGTACAGTATGTTCCATACTACACAGTCCCGACCACATCCACAGCCATGTCTCTGCCCTCATCTCCCACTGCTGGATTCACCATCACATGTGGGAGCGTGTTGGAATTATAGAGATGGGAGAGGACACACATACACACACACAGACACGCACACACACGCACAAAGACAGCAGTAAACTTAAAGGCATGCATTAAGAGTCACCGCAAAAGGACAGGCATACACATTAGGGTGCAAAAAGGCAGAGACAAAAAAATGTCAGATGCACAGCGAAGGCTTATGGGAGAAGACATAAAACAAGTTTAAGTTGGGGTTTGGAGTTAAGTCACTATTTTTACTTTATTGACACCAAGTTCACAAGGTTTAAAAGCTACAGGATTACTACGGGGGAGTCCCCCCCCATTCTCCTCGACTGGGAGACAACTTGATGAAATCTAAGACAGTTATTTTTGAAAATATATATTTAAAAAAAAAAAATACACATTAATAATACACATTTTCAAAAACAATTTTACATAGTTCTTTGAAACAATAATGTAAAAAAAGTACATCAGCACCAAATGAAGACATCAAGAGAGACATTTTAACAGGACACTTATTACACTTTGCCCGAGTCATATTCTTAGGTGGGTCATTTCACCGTGTGAGGTACACGCTCGATCACCTTTATATCTTAGTCTGCACAGTGGGAAAACTAACAGACAGTATTGGAAGACATTAAAGTTATGGATAACATTTTGAAATCCTATCTAACAGACAGCGCCAAGAATAAAGTAAAGGTGTAATATGCTCATGCAATTAAATGGGCTAGTACTATTAGAAAAGGCTCCTTGTATAATCCTGACTGCTGCTCCTTTGATATGCTGGAGTAAAGGGAGTGAGAGAGTGAGAGAGCGAGAGTGAGATCTGCTACTGTTGGAAAAAAGGGAATAAAGCTTCTGAGGGCCAAGCATTTCTATGGCTCCAAGCAGAGGTCACTGTCATATACAGCACCAAGGTTTCTACACCACTGAATAAATAAGTGGTAGTCACACAACTGACTTACTGCACCAGGTTTGCTATTTGGGTAGTCGGGAGTTATAAGAATGGAGCCTTGACAGCCAAGAAGACCAACCCACGAGTTGACTGTAGTATAATAATAAGATCCAAGAGCATTCATACATGTCACTTTTAACAGTTTATACTAAAGACACATACATGAATAGAAGCACTACTCTACTGTGGCATGACATAGAAGAGTTGATACCTGTGGAACATACCTCTTTACTATGTTTGCTCCACATTGAGGAGTTAGTAGGAAGAGGGAAACTAGGTGAGCTGGCTGTTAGAAGAACAATATCTTAGTGTCTTATCTATCACTAATGTCTGTCACAGCATATGAACGATCAAAAGACAGCATGAAAAGAAATGGTAACAGAGAAAAGCATGATCGGAAACGTGGGCCGAGACATTAAATGAAGGCTGCCTGGTGTTATTCCGCTAAATTGCGGCATCAAAAAGAGGAACGAAGAACAAAATGGCTCCCTGTTCCAAGGGGAGACGACAACATTTGGCCCAAAGACAAATCTCCAGTGCAATCCTCGCTAACGAGCGAAGAGCGGCGGCAACACTTCCAGTGACTGTGACAAAATTTCTCCGTGGTGAGATCGCACCAAATGAGATTTCACCACCTAGGAGGACCGACGCTGCGAGCCAGGTTGTACGATAATATTAACATCCTCGCAGCTGTTAAACTGACAAGCGCTTGATGGGGACTGTCAAAGCACGCAGCTCAGTCAGCGGAAGGACTCACAACTGGTACCTCCTCCCTGCTGCTGCGGCTGCTGCTGCGGCTGCTGCTGCTGAGAGCAACCCTCAAAACATTTTTTTTCTACTCAAAAATAACAAAAACATTCCCCCCCCGCCAAATTACTGAAAAAAAGACGAAACTTTTCACATTTCTTCTTATGTTCAGAAGCACTTACAGCAGCTGGACGTCAACTTGTCCCACTTCCCAAATTTAAGTGGTCGCCGTGGCAGAAAATCTAAATCCAAAAGAAAATTTAAAAAGGCATCAAGAGATTAAAATGAAATCTGTCTGTCAACCAGCCGAGCGCTGAACAAATCCAGCCGCACCTTCACAAACACAACAAGCCAGGTGTGGAAAACCGCACTGGCACGGCGCACGCGTAACCAACACTGACAGACTTGGCCGCGCGTTCACACACTGCGTGCCTTGCCGCCGAAAGGCACGTTTGGCAATTTATGCAATAGAGATTTTTTTTTTTTTTTTTGCGTTGCCGTCATCGTCGCGATGGCCGAGCGGCTCTGCCAGCGTCTGGTGTGAGAGCCGCGGCGTCTCTAATGAGGAGGTGGCGAACGCGGGTCGCTGATCTGGAAGTCGTCCAACTGAAGAGTTCGGGCTTCAAAGGCGGCGACGCATTCCTGCGTCCGTCCTCTCAGACCGACGCCCCCCCCGCCCCCCCACACACACACACACACACACACACACACACACACACACACACACACACACACACACACACACACCCAACACCACCAGCAGCAGCACCATGCATGTCGGTGCACGAGGGAGGCAGCATTTTTTTTTTTTCACCCCCCGCTTCCTTTCCTAATCTGCAAGAACTTTTTTTTCCCCTTTTAATGAAAGCGTTTTATGAGACGCTCCCTCCGCCTGCCTTTGATGCCCCACTCGAAGCCTCAAACCCAAACCAGACGACTGCCGGGGGAAGATCGGCTGCGATTGTTCGAGACCACGTGGGCCGGAGCAACAACGCCGTCCACTGTGCTGCTGCTGCTGCTGTCGCTGCTGCTGACCCCCCCCGCCCTCCGTCCCTCACCCTGCCGCACCCCCCCAACCCATGGGCGTTTAATACGTTCCCCTCCTCGCTAGCCCTTTATTGGAGTCCTCCAGAGTTCAGTGCAATCGTGCGGCAGAGGGGTAGGAGTGAGCGAGCGGGGCGGGAATATTTGCGGCCCGGCAACAAAAGAGCTGGAATGTCCTTCTCTAAATTCTCTCAGGCCGTCTCTGTCCTCCCTCTCTTCCCCCGAGTCCTCCGATTTTCTTCCATTTTTCTCATGCGTTCATCTCAGCATCTTTGGCCCCCCACCTCCTGCTTTGTCTTCGGAAGGTCTGGCCTTGATTAGGCCCCACCGTCGACACATCCAGAGCTTTGCGGACATGTTTACGACAACACACACACACACACACACACACACACACACACACACACACACACACACACACACACACACACACACACACACACACACACACACACACAGTCGTTGTGTTTCTTAGACAGCCACAAAGACAGCCCGAGTGTCGCCCGAGTTTTGAAATCAACTTTTCCCACTCTTTCTTTTTAATTGACTCCACTGTGCAGGGTCAAATTCAGTGCCAACCAGCGCCACTAAACCCAGACCCGTTGGTGCTGCTGCCCTCGCATGCCCAGCCCAGCCCAGCCCAGCCCAGCCCGGCCCGGGGAGCGTGGTTGTAAAAACGACCCACTTTTCATTTTTTCTTTCTTTTTTCCTCCCTCTCCCTGTGCGGCACCACTTATCAGCGCGGATGTCTTACTCATTAAACTTGTAAGCCTGCAGATGCTCGGCTCCGCTGTCCTCAGCCCGAGAGGTAAAAGACACGGCGGGGTCTCGCCGCGTGCGCTGCGTTATCTCCATCTAAGCGTGTGCGGCAGCGAGCTGAACGCCGTCCGTCGCACGCGTGGGTGGAGAGCGCAGACTGAGCTGACCCCTGTGACGCACGCACGCTTTTCCAGCGCAGGAAAAAATGGCCGTTGTTTGAGCAGGTTGGGCCGCACCTGCTGTGAGCCTCAACAGACGCCTGAGGGAGAGCAAGAAGCCCAGAGTAGGTCCTAGTTTTAAATAATAAAAATAGTAAAAATAATGATAATAATAATAATAATAAAAATAACAACAAGAGGGATTAAGCAGGCAGAGGGATGCTTGGGAGGGATCAGTGGGCTCCTACTGGAGGGAGGCAGCATCGAGACGCCGAGCGGTAAATCATCAGGCAACGGCGCTGGGTTGGAATTTATCGAGGCCGACTCACATGAGCCCACCTCATAAAATGACTGACTGTAAGCACATGCAGGTTGCTGGAGGGCGGCAGCAGATAAATGGAGCCAAGAGCAAAGTTCAGCTTTTTTCCCCCCTGCCCCCCATCTCCCTCTACGTTGTTATGATTGCACGTTCATATATGGACAAGGAATGAGGACACGGAAAATCCGATGCACCGATCTATTCACGTCTTTCAAAGGTTTTTTTTCCCAAGGAATTCTTCTTGTATAGATTTAACATGTCACACAATAGATGCTTTGTGACGTTTGCATACGTGGAAAACTATCAACTAATTTGTCTCATTGGCTGCTTGTTATAAGGGCAACTGTTAGTGTCCATAGTTAGGTATTTGAAAGTGCAGGTTCTGACCAACAAGGCAGTGTTTTAGTGAAAGTCGCTGTGACGAACGCTTCAAAACCTGGTTTAACCCTGACAGATCTAAAGCAGTATTTCTTTCTCGTCAAATGATTTCATCACTTCTTTGCTTTTAGTATTTCACCAGACCCTTCATTGATTTACATGTTATCTTCAGTTACTGGTTTTTCATAGCTGAGCGTGCGATAAACACTGTGCACACCTCCACACATTTCCAGTTCCAAGTTCCGCAGGTTGTCGACGTACAGCGCCTTTAACCGTCTTTTAATTTGCATCTGTATCAGCGGACCAATCTTGCTGTGTCACTAGAAATCCATGTGTTACACTAACCTCCTGATAACAGCACTCAACTGCACTGGAAGCAGCTCGAGGTTTAAACGTCCGCACGGCGCAAGCAAACAGGTCCCGATGTCGGATTCAACCGCTGTGTCTCATTAGTTCACGCAGCTGTACTGACTGTACTGGATGGCCAATGCTGCATGTAAATGTAATCAAATGTCAGAGCTCTAAAGATTTGAATTCCCCAACCAGACTAGCCGTCACTGGCTCTCACCCACGGCACTGTTGGTTGGAAACAAGGATGTGGTTCGATAAAAATCATATCAGTTCCATGCCGCCGTGTCCAGGAGCTGCAGAAACGGCTGAAATCGAGTCGTGGCCTAAACTTTGCCTGCGCGTGAGTGACGACAAGCCGCCACAAACGACAGAGGACGACGTGCCTGTCGATGAGACCACGCCCCCTTTTTTCTGTTTGTTGCGCAGCGAGAGAAATGAGTCGAAGGCCCCCAAAGGTTCCAGTTCCATTCTAGCATTGTGTTGTTCCAGTCACATTTTCAAGTCAGTGCTTATGTTGATAAATTTTAATGGTTCAATAATTCATGATCGGCCCAGTTAACAGTCCCACTAACAGACTAAAAATGTTCGCAAAGGCTGCAATACAAACAAACTAAAAAAAAAAAAAAAAGAAGTAGTCCATTCTGAATGTGTTTTACAAGCAGGGGGGGAAAAAAAACCCAAACACGTCCACCGCCATTAGGCTGCAGCTCTGCCTTTTGCACATAAACACCTCTCACATTCCAACACGAACAAACAAACCTCTGCCATCTGTCTGACCACCAACACATCCCAGCGTTAATGCTAATTGAAATCTGTTCATGTGCACAAAATAAGAGCCAGCTGCAAAGAAGAAGAAAGAGAAAAGGAGGAACAGGTTTTGCTTGTGCAGAGAAGAGCCAGAAAGCCACTTCCTTTCCATGAATGAGATAGCTGTCCAAGGAACTGCACACTTTGATAAAATACCGCCCGCTGAAACTACAAGCTCTCAACTCCTGCTGCACCTTCATCAACCTGCACGGCATGCAGTAAAATCATACAAAAAAAAACAAAAACACACACACAAACACGCACAAAACAAAATGCACAGCTACAAATGACGTAGAAACAAATTGGGCCAGAAATCAGCCAGACGTTCATTAATCCTGGCAAAATGCACCAGAGATGCCAGCTGATTATTTTGTCTAGACATCCGAGAGCCTCCAGGCTAGTTACTTTGTTTGTTCACTAATCAATAGTGATAAAAAAAAAATTATTCTTATTCAAATAAAACAAAAAAAAGACTACTTAAACTAATAGAGTGGAAGCTTGACATCTTTCTGTCAAGCTTGGTTTCATTTTAACCGAGCTTGCCGCGAGCATTAACATTCACAAGGGCTTACTCCTTTTTTTCTTTTTTTTTTCTATCCGGTTATTGCCTGGCGCGGCCCTCCAACGGCCACCCAGGAAATTTGATTTGCTGGAAATTGAAATCGAGGGTTTTAGCGGGGGAGCGTTCCCGAAGCAAGCGCTGGGATTACTTGGCCAGGTGGTGAGTCAAGCAGTCGGGAGGGCAAAAAAAAAAATAAAAAAAAAAGCAGCCAGCGCAACAGCTGGCTCAGGGCCTGCTTGCGGTGCGCCCATACCGCCCCGCAGATCCCCGGCACTTCCTGTTTGATGAAGAATGTTAGCGGAGCTTAGAGATTATCTGCGCATGAATTCAGAGCCTGCGTGGGCGTGCGGCTGAATGTTTACGCTTGTATTTTAGCACACGTTTGTTTCCTCTCTCTGTCGTACGTGTGCAGCATCAGTGACTCTGCCGGGGGTGGGGGGTCTTGTGCACGGATGTGCGCATGTGTGTGAGCTCCGACAGCTGCGTCGGATTGTTGTAGCTTCCAGACAGGCACTGCGGTGACCGATAATCACTCTGACAGCGAACGCATCTCGTCTCCGGTGAATATTAGTCTCAAAATGTGAACGTGGTGCACGGCCGGCCTGGCACGTGTCAAAGAGAAGACCGAGCGTTGCTCTCTCAGCTTACACAGAGTCTGTTTTGCACGCTGCATTACAGACATCTGAACGCGGCTTCTCACACTTCCCAAGTTTCACCCAGATGTGCGAACTTCCACACCTTACGCGCTGCCGACGTCACCTATCTGAGCGGTTCCAATGCAATGTGGAGATCAAAGCGCGAGGCCAGATACTGCTGCTGGAGCGCACGCAGAGCAGCAGCGGGAGGCGGGACCTGTCAGTGCAGCTGCAAGCGGCACGCGACAGCAGCAGCGGCAGCGGCGACGAGAGGCAATAGTGCAATATCAACTATCTAGTGGCCCCAGTTTTCACCCGTGTGTTTGTTAATGATGGAAATGTAGGGAGAGCATTTAAAAAAAGGAACAAGGACGGATTTTAATTTCAGCTTCGATAATCGTGACATTTTCTGCATAATCACGAACAAGTTTGTAAATGCATTGCTTCAAAAACACACACACAAAAAAAGAGATCTTCATTTAAACAATAAACAGGCCTATCAATGAAAATAAATCAGATCAGAATCTTGCATTGTGGGTTACTGTTACAACTGCTAGCGAGGAGTGAAAGTGCAGCGTAACGCTTCGCTGGTCTGGGCGGTAAGCTGGGCGTCACGTGCCAAAACAAACAGCACATGGCCAAAGACAAACAGTGACAGCAGACCGCAGACTGTTTGGCTCATCTGACCAACAGGAGCATATTTAATCAAGACCGTCACTTTAATTGTGGCCGTTATGTCCGGGGATAAGTGCAGGAAAAGTGCCATCGTTCCCGAGAATAGTTGAGGACATGCAGGGTTTTCTGTCTCGCCACGAGCTCAGACTGTTACAGCGGATTCTGTGCAGGCACGCACTGCCAATAGAATTTCAAATTATCTCGTCAGGCAAAAAAAAATAAATAAAAAAAGCGTGGGAGTCTGAAATGCACACAGCCTGGAACAACTGTTGATATCTGCTCAGTGGAAATGAGACACTCGCAGCACTCGCTCACTCACAGCGTGGAGAAAGACAAGCAGCTGCACCGCCACAATGACTTTGTGACAATATTCAGGTAACAAAACACACAATCAGTGCCCGCTGACAGAGCGAATCAAGTGTTTGTGTGTGTGTGTGTGTGTGTGTGTGTGTGTGTGTGTGTGTGTGTGTGTGTGTGTATTGAGTGACCTGGAAAGCCAAACACGCACACAGAGTTGGGAAAACATGTCTCACCTCGGTTGCCGGGTGTCTTCACTCCAGTCTGGACTCTCTAAATATGATCCGGGTCGATATCCCAGCAGGGGTCTGGAGGAGCTCTGCAATCAGAACAGACAATCCGGGATTCAGAAGTGTCCTTACGTAGGTAAAACAATGTAGAAAACATCCAATGAAGTTTGAACTGGGAGAAATTCCAGCAGCATTGCTGCTGCCGCGCACTGAAATCCACATGGCCACTGAAGCGTGCGCACTCCGCCAAGCCAGGGATGACACGGGAGGAGGGTCGGAGTTCAAGGGAGGGAAAATCCCGGAGGGAGGCGGAAGGGTTCCCTGTTTATGCAAAGCGATTTTAGATTTTCATGTGACCAGATTACCACTTAAGGGCTTAGCAGTCTAATCCTTTAGCCAAATGAAGTGTCTAACTTGAGGCTTAGCCTGGTCACAAGAATCAAAGGGGTTTTATAAGAGTGAACCTTGGTGGACTTTCAAAAGGCCAGCAGTGCACCATCTGTTGAGGAGCGAACTAGTGGAAAGGTGGGTGGGTAACTGTACTAAGAAAATACCATGATAAAATACATCAGCAGAATCTGAATCAGAATTATCATACAAGATGATCATGAAATTGTACACAATCAGATTCAGTGCACTAAGAGTGTGTGTGTGAAAACAAAAACCAGACTGACAAAGAAATGTCTTTTTGAGACCATTTTAAGCTCTTGGTATGATGATCAAGCTGAAAGTAATGTAAAGACCAAGGTCCAAGGACTTAAGGTCTTGACGCAAAAATATGTGAAAAAAAATAATGTGACAAAAGTCTGAAAGAAAGTGCATCTGTATGAAATATAAATTAGATAACCCAAGATACAAAATAAAACTGAACTTTAAAAACATCCCTGACAAAAGCGTTTTTGGCAAATTTGGCAACAGGCCATGATGTATGATGTAATTGCAGAACTAACCCTAAGTTCGAAGGGTGGCCCTTCATACTCTTGTCTTTGTGAATACTGTCTGACCAGGAAAACATGCTCCTTTGCCAAAGGAAACAGAGAGCAGTTTGTAGATGCTTGCACCAGTTCTTGTGCAACATTTTCATTGGTCGCTACATCAGCTCTGGAGGACATTAGCAGAGTGACAGCAGAGGGATACAGGTGCAACTCACCATCACAGTGCAGTGTGCACTTGTATTGTCACCTTGACAAGCCTTGCTCCTTGCCAAGCACACTTTCAGGTGAAGCAAACACATGGCAGCATCCTCACTACCCTCACTTTGTCCTTTGTGCCACACAGAAAAATGCTGTTTGCTCCCTGAAACTGCACCTGTAACCAAACAGGTCATTCCTGCCCCGAAACAATACTGCACCGTGACGTCGCAAGATGATAATTAGGCGGATAACTCCAGTTGGCTGGTATTGTGAGACTACTCAACACACCAAGTGGGTCAAATTTATGTTTTCAGATAAGAAGGGAAGAAGGTGGTTCAACTAACACAAACATAAATCAACACAAACTAAAGCTCTGGTGTGAGGCCAAGAGAGAGGGCATTTTTATACCCTGTCCACAGAATCATCAGTTGCTGTAGTATCATAATGACTAGCCTATCAACAGGGCCCAGTATGTCTATCCAAGGCACCGCAATGTTTGTTCAAGAGTTTATGTGGTTTACTAGTTAACACGCCACCTGGAGTCAAGACTACGACATGTCGAAGACTCAGCGAAGGAACTTGCACGCCTGGCACGGCGACACAGATACAACAACTCTGATTTGAGGTACCGATGCTGAGGTGAAGACGGAACACCGCAGGTTGCATTTAGTCATCTTCAATTGAGCGGCTCCAACATCTGCGTCTCGACATCGAATCAAATAAAAAATACCCGGACGGGGCAAATTAAATAACACTTCACATCTGTGGCCACTCAGAATCCCACACTTACAAAGAAGTGCAAAAACGAAAACACATGGCGCGATCAGACCTGTGACAGGAATGACTTTCACTTTTCTTTGCAAGTTTTGCACTATTCCAAAGACACGCCAAGGATTAAGGGACAGGCTCGCTTGTCGGTGAGAGCAAACTTGGCACGGAATGTAGAAATAAAGCGGTTATCGACAACCAAAGCCTACAAAGTTCCCAACGAGCGATGCGTTGGCGCTGTTCCTCCGCTACACCTCAAGACTGCCAACTATCATGACGAATGACTGCTTTGTCAATTGACAGCCAATTTATCACTTCCACTTTTAGGATCTGGTGTGGCAGATGGAACATTTCCCAAAATCCTTCAGATTTAATTCACACGTCCAACTGGGAAAGAGCCCAGAGAAAAGGTTTCTCGAGGGTCGCAGGCTTTCAAATTAGAAGCGCTTGATTGGAAAAACCTTCTGTCTGTCTAATTCTTTTGAGCTGAACAGATCTCAACTCTACCAGTGGAGCCAGCTGGTAACTGTGGAAAGCTTCCCGTTGGCAGACTTGAAGGACCTTGCTATTTACAAAATATCTATTTGAACTTCCCATAGTTGAGGGGATTTGTTGGTACATTCATTTGTTTCTTCAGTTGATTAGAGCCTGGGAAAAAAAGAACATCTGAGTGATTTCAGGCATTATTTCTTTACCAGTTATGGGTGTTTTAGAGGCACCATGCAACTGGTTGTATAGCTAATCCATATGCTAAGCCAGCACTTAGCCACTAAGAGAGGGATAAATAGGCATCGGACAGGCAGGACGGATAAGGTCACCAGCTGCTTGGGGTTTAACCTGAGGGCACTTGGGCCAAAGTGATGCTTTTTATGCTCAGAATCCATATTGAAGAGACTCGGAAATATGAGCTGCTTCCACAAAACTGCAGCACTGATAATCAGGGGCGACAGCATTGATGCGTAATGTCTCATATTTATCCACTGAATAGAACGATCTTCATCAGAAAGACGAGTGGGTCCCTCCAGGTTGAACAATCATTGGCAAAATGAGGGTAAAGGTTTCATTTTCCAGTGCCGCAAGTTCAGCAGCACTTATCACTTGAATAGCTGAATATATAATGAGTATCTTTATGGTCCACAATCACTGGACAGCTTTATAGTGCATACAGCACTGTATATAGTGCAAGACAAAAGGCTAAGCCTGCCCCCATTCACTTAATTGTGCAAATGCAAGATAAGGCGGGAGGAGAGCTCACATGACAGAGCGACCCAAAAAAAAAAAAAACTCACAAAGAAAAATAAAGGATCCCCTTCGGTTGCCCTGTGATTCAATTATTTACCACACAACAGAACAACAAGCAGCAGCATCACGCTGTGTCTTGTGACAAGACTCACTCCGATGGGTCAACGCGTGATTTCAAGCTCCAGCAGATGGCCACTGCAGATAGAGCTATAGATCATATGGTTGGATTTCAAAAGCATTAAACCTCATTTATTTACCGCCCTCGAGCCCCCTCTATGACTCTCTGACCTCTGAGCACAGAAATGGGAACACGTGAGGCCGCTGATCTCAGGCCTCGGCTGGCTTTTTACGTTCTGTGAATGATGTGACACGCTGAGGATTTTCCGTAAAAAGGTGCCGCAGCAGGAGTCACATGTCCAGAAGTACGAATGGTAAACAATGTGTTAGTAGTCTGGAATTGAGCAGAGGTTACTAGCATGTCGGTGAAAAATGTGACAAATCAATATGAGAAGAATTGAAAGAATTTACATTGAAATATAATGAATTGTAAGTTTTTTCAATATTTGAGCAAGCATCAAAATTCTGAAGTCTGATTTTTTTTGGTTAAAAAAAAAAAGTATTTTGATGACATTTGTGTGCAGTGACTTGTTTCCACCAGAGAGGACACCACTTCCTAAATACCCCTTGCCTTGTTAACACGACACAGGTCTCTGTCTCGTTCACACTACGAAACCGGTTGTCGTAAACCATAATTCCACTACAGTGCCTGTAAATTGCCACAAATTTAGCATAATTGCTATCATTTTTAGTGGGGTGCCGGCATGCTCAACTAGTCGGCAAATTTGTCGGAGTGCAGAGTTTTCACTTGAGAGTTGTTGAGAGGGCCATTACGCAGCAAACATCCTAACCCTCCCAGGTAATAGAGGCATTACCACTTTCCCCTTCTCCGATAGAAACTTTTGGAACTTGGTGCTCAAACTTTCGAGCTTGACATCACACTGCGCCCTCGCCCTTTCTACACCTTGTTCCTGCAGTAACTCAATCCCTGTCATCACAGCACCCGAAAAAGTTTCACAATGGGCAAGAGGAAAAAAAAGGCGGGAAATGTCTCTCACAAAAAATGGCACCTTTTTAATTCTGTGACTGCTTTCACATTAGGGCAAATGTCAAACTCCTTGAAATGTCCTGCTTTTTTTGATGAGTGAAAACACGGTTTCATATTTTAGAGGTGCGTTGGCTTAAACTCAATGACTAAGCAGCAACACTACAAGAATTTTAGCCGAGGAATCCTCAACAGGCTGGTGAAGTCACAAAACCAGCTTTTGTCATGAAGGAACTGACAACAAGTAACCGAGGGGGAAAACAATGTTATTCACCTAGCGTCTCCTAGTGTCCGCAAGAAACAAGTTCTTACTGTTGCTTAAATACATACATGCATAATAATTTCTTCAGGATACTTTGTAATCGTCTAACATCTGGAATATAAACAACATCTTTGCTGCTGGGGCAACCCTGCCACATAAACAGACCTATGACCTGGTCAGGTGAGGCCGTCAGGATAGGGTGGTTGAGGGGTCTGATTTCCTTGCTCTTCTCAAGAAGTCGCTGACACATTCCTGATAGTTAGTGCACTGAGCGTTGTGTCTTGACGCTCCACCACCTCTGATTAGCCTCTGATCTCTTGTGGGGAACCTAATTAAAGCCATCAGCGACTGGACCACAGTGTCACGGCAGAGAAATCCAGATCGTAAGGCGACGTTAGCCGCTCGCACGCAGCACCACCGCCTCGACAAAGGTGACCAGTGAGCGTCCACCCCCGTGCACCTCACATGGTGAGCCAGCAAAACCTTCATTCTGCCGGTGCAAGTGTGACAGCCGGCAAATCCGGATTCAGATTTTCAAATTGCGCTAACGCCCTTGTGGTGTCAGTTAACTTCACCCCGGCTGCCGGCTGGCAGGAGGAGCTCGTTGACCTCACCGTCTCCCCAGATTGGCCCGATTTCTGTCTTAGCGCCGGTCACCTGTAGCTGGTTGTTGTAGGTGTGCAGCTTCCTTTCCACAACACATTCACATCCCTCACAGTAGCAGATCACACGTCTAGCGACATCACACCCCTGCACTGTAATGCCTCTTTTAAGATGACAGCGTCACCCAAAATAAGACTGCAGCCAGTATTCCACACAGATCTGAATTTGGAACGGAGCTGCTGTTTGTCAGGAGCTTCACACCATGAAACACTGTCAAAGTCCTTTGTTCTGAAGGCAGAGGGTTTTTATAGATTGTTTGTGCATATATATATATATATTTTATGTTGTCAAAAGTTACAAAGAAGCCAGTGCATCTGTTTTAAACGTCTTTAGCTGTTTTTTCAGGCCAAAATATTCAAAATAAAGTTGAGTGGGGCTTCTGGCAAATACAAATCTTCTGTTTTTTTAGGGCTTAAATACAACACACCATTCACATTTTCACAACATGAGTCCCGAAGCAGACCTGGAAATGCTTAACCCCACAGTTAAGTTGATTTGATAAGTGTGAAGATACTGTAAGTGCGCCGCACTCTGGCACAGACTGCGGCGTAGACTGCAGTGTTTAATGTTCAACTGGGGCGTTCCAAATAAAACAAGCACAGCTGTACGCAGTGGACGCTGAAGAACCGAGGGGGCAAGATTTACATCAAGCAAGCATCATGAACAACAAGTGTTGCTTCTTCGCGTTGCTGTCCCGCTCAGTACATACAGATACACTCACTGGTTCCTGCCCAGGGTGAAAACAGCCTTGGATTTGGGACTGAAACACAGATGCGACTGCAGAGATTTCTTCTAATGAAATGGCGTGAAAACAATTTCTCACCTACTACACTGAGTGTAACAAAACAGCGCTGCTCCAATTACTTATTTATTTATCTCCGTTTGTTCCTTCCTGACTCAATTTGACTCTTTGCTCAAGGGGCTCTCGCTGATAAATGGACTGTGCATCAAAGTTCCCTGCAGTGCGCCGTCAAAAGATGCCCTGGCGGTGGCAATGACGGAGGTGAGGGGCTGGGGGTGAAGGGGCGGGGAGGGGGGGGAGAGGGGGTAGGGTGGTAAGTGCTCCCGCTGCCAGCAAAAAGGCCCGCGAACGGGAAGTGTTACAGGCTCACTGACACTCTGCCAAGCCGCCCGCTGAATCGCATCCATCTGTTTGCATATTATGCAAATGAGTTACTTAAAGTGTAAATCGGGGGAAATGTGCCTCTCGTCTGCTGCCGGGACACGCCGGCCTAAATCAGCTTACGCATCCGACGTGTCACATTAAGATGATCTGCATCACATCTGCCAGCTAAAAGGACTCCACCTTGAGCAGGCGCTCCCTTTCTCCCCTGGAATAAACCTAATTTCCTTTTTATTTTTTTATTTTTTTTTACCGCGGAACAGCCTTTATTCTATTAGCGCTCATTTCGGAGCTAATCCGATTCATTGTTCCTCCACGGCACTGTGGGGGAGAATAAGTCATTTCCACACGGGATTAATCTAGTGTGTCTCACTTTTTAGAGCAATCGCCTGGTTTGCATATTTCTCAGGCTAAGCTGTGAGGTAACACACACACACACACACACACACACACACACACACACACACACACACACACACACACACACACACACACACACACACACACACACACACACAGCGCCGTAACTGAGCCAAAGTGGGGATTGATCAGAAGGGGCCTCGTCCTCTACAGTCACCATAAAAAAAAACTCTCCCCCGACCCCAACTATATTTTCTGGGGAGCACACACGGGGGGGATAAAAGGAGGAGAGGCGACTGGAGGCACAAGAGGAGGAGGAGGAGGAGGAGGAGGAATGCCTCCTTCTCAAATGTCTGACCCATTTTCTGCTCCTGCTCCCTGCTTCACTACTCTCTAATTTCCTCCCTTTCTCCGAAGTAAGGAAGACGTTCGACTCCTCAGAACCTCTCGACGCGAAAAAGACGAGAAGGAGAGAAACCTGGTGCGGTGAACCGCACCTACGCAAACACGGTGGCCAACGCGGCCTGACGTCGACGGGGAAGAATATCAGAGTGCGACGTGACGCAACAGCCCATAATTCAAAGGAGGGACGGAAAAATAATCAGGAGATAAATAATAACAATAACACATCCCCGGAAGTTTTTCCGCAAAGTGCAGAGTGGAAGTCAGCACTTTTCTTGCTGTGGTAAAATGGTTAAGCAAAAAGGGTCACTCGGCGTGAAAAGTTCATTGTATTTACATTTGAGTGGGTCGGCAGACAAACCAAAGAGGATCACTGAGCCGCTGGCGTGGCTGCGTTACTATCACATGTCGTCTAAGGAGGTCAGACAGAGGCAGCAGCAGCAGCAGCAGCAGCAGCAGACTGACAAAAACACCAGGATCGATCTAACCAGCTGCATTAGCATTATTGATAATCTCATCCGGTTACAGTTATGCTTGGACAAAAACTGCCATGGGGACGTGCATGGAAGGCGATATTTCAGAACTGACAAAAGATTGCCCGTCAATCGAACTCCGACAAGGCAGGGTTCGTTTTGTCAACGTGAGCCAAGATTGAACGTGACACCTACTGGCCAGGAGGCCTCAATGACGTCACTTTTAACGCTCTCCGCGTGCTGTGTTAAGGAAAGTTGAGTGCGTGTTTCGGCGAGTTCACCAGGGCACACGTGTGGAGTTCGGCCGCTCACATGATGGGAGGCCTCTGCTACAGCTACAGCGACGCCTCCTTAATCAGTTATTTGCTGGCTGGAATAAAGACCACTCGGCGTGACGGCAAGAAAAAAAACATGCATTTGTTTTACATTAGATCATCCTGACGGATAAACCCAAGCGTGATTACGTAGAGTGATGACAAGCGGTGCGTGAGCGAGAGATGCCAGCGTGCCCAGCGCCTCAGGGGGAGGGGCTTCGTTCTGGGATGTTAAAGGAAGTGAATCACACATGAGATTCCTCATTGTGGGAATAGTTAGAGACATATGTGAGCACGGTTTGTGTATTAGACCGTGCGCGTTTAGACTTTTTTCAAATATGTAATTTTGTGGCAGTATTCCATGTGACTGAGCAATAACTGGGACGAGTCCGACAAAATGTGGGCCAAGCTAGAGCACAATTTCAATATAGAGACAGTGAAGCGCCAACAAAAAGACGCCGCAGCAGAAAACCTTTAATGATCTAATTGGGGAAGTGTCAAGATATTCATATGACGATGGCAATGAAAAAATAGAAAGTCAATTGTACTTTTGTGGAAGTTACAAACATCCTCTGCAGCGTAAAATAGTCCAAGTCTTTAAAAAGTGGGAGCAGCAGCGCAGCTCCAAAAATAGAAGAGCGCTCCGTGGCAGCCAGCGTTGTATCCATGAATAAATAAAAGCAAGAGAGGCTGCAGTTTCATTTGGTTTTTACGGTAGCGTGTAGAGCTGCAGCTGCCAACTATTTTTGTAATTGATTCAAATGTCGATTATTTTCTTGGATTTGAATCAATTCTCAAAAAATGTGAAAAATGAGTTTACCTTCATTTCAGAACCATCTGAAAAACAAATTACAAAAAGTCTAAAAGTAAAATATAAAACAAAAACTATCCAGAAATACCTACCATAGAAAATGAAATTGAGAAATGGAAATAATAACGTATAAAAGCACGCATGCGTGTGTGTGAAAGCTTTTCCACCTTGTTGTCGTTGCCTCTTCTGAGCTTCACTCCACCTTGTTTGTGGCGATCCTTGTCGTGTCTGTCGCAATAAGCGTCCATGTGGAACACAACAGTGGAACTAATGTTTACATTTACACATAGCTTTGATTCAGGGAAATTGCCATCAAAGATTTATTTTCGTTGCCAGTTCCAACATTTCAAAAACGTATAGTTTCAGCTCTAGCCGTATGGATGGAGGATCATCCTAAAACTGCCGGCTGTCAAGTCGAATGAAAGCAACGGCCAAGTCTGCAGGAAAAGCGGGAAATAATTAGAATAATCCCATTGTACCCATCAGGAAATAATTAACAGGAACGTCATGAATATGTTACTTGTGTTTAATGGCGGCGGGCTGTGCAAACCAGCTGCCGCCGTCCTTTAATTAATCCTTGGGTGAATGCTTTGCGCTGCATGAGCTACAGTAGAGAGTACACACATGGTTAATGACAATCTATAGGCTGGGGGCCGGGGGGGGGGGCAGGCGGAGGTTAGAGGAGGCCGGGGTCAACCTCGGTCAGCTAATCCCCTCTGTGTCAGATCAGGGTATGCCGGCGCACACACACACACACACACACACACACGGGCGGGGGGAGGTAGGAGGGGCATCGGACTGTAAACACTGTACCTTCACATGACCGCTGCACAAATGGGTCTCGCGCGGAATACATTAACCCGCCACAGCACGCACCGTGTCCCTCGCCGTCCCGCTTGTCACACGCAAAAAAAAAAAAAAAAAAAGATCAATTGAAAAGAATAAAAACCCCTGATGTGATTTAAGCGCCAGGCGCACAAACAGGCCAATAGGTTCATAGCCGGCGCAGCTGACAAGCTGCAGATGTGAGAGCAGGCTCGCAGAGAGGCCGGCTGGAGCCCGGCCAAACCTGGACAAGGGTCAGGGACGCGACTGGGAGAAACACAAGTGGCGCTCGCAGCCTCCCTCCTCTCCAGGGTCCCGGCCAGATTCACACCCTCGTCAGCCCACTGGGCCTCCAGCCAGCCAGCCAGCCAGCCAGCCAGTCAGCCAGTCTGCATAATCTGACTTCTTGTTTTCACACTCCAGCACGAGTGAATGTTATCCATCACACGGCGTCATCTGGCTTGTAACAATGCGAGCCGCAGCTGCGGGATGGATGTTGTGAATATTAGAGCAAAATCTAACAAACTCCACCATTCAACAAGTGTTGTTTGCCAGCGTTGTGGCGCGCACTACTGACTCATCCAAACTGGGGGATTCTCTGTCCTGAGAGCAGGTTTCACAACCACACACACACAAACAAACAAATCGGAATCAAATGCAGTCACCAAACAGCGTTTTCTTTTTTGTAATAATGAGACAGTGACTAGATCTTATGATCCTAGAAAAGAAAAAAATAAAATAAAATTGTGAAAAAAAACTACTTCTGAAACTCCCAATCTAATGCCTTGGAAAGCAAAATCCCAAAGAAATTGATTAAACACAAACCTGAACTGGCAGGCTTTAGGGGCTTGGCTGGAAAAAAAGGAACGAAAAAACCAACAGAAAAAAAAAACAGCTGAAGGTTTTTGTAGATATCGGTGAGTAGAGCGCTGAGCAAACACTCTATCGCTATCTGATGCGACATGTGCTGCTGGCAGGGCCGTGCTCCGCACAAGAGCGGCCGATAACATTTTAACCAAAGGCAGCTGCCCCCTTACAGCCTCCCTTCTCCTCGCCGGTCAATACATGACTGTGCATGAGTGCCTATCTTATTGTAAACGTGCCCGCTTCAAATCTCGCTAGCTTCTGTCTCCAGTGGCGACGGGCCCATGGAGGCATTGTGCGCTAGCCAGGGAGCGAGTGCGTGTCGCACGTCACCGACTTGAGTTTTCCTGCTGCCTGGAAGGAAGCAGGAGCGCACCCAACCCACTAAGACTGCAACTAACAGTTATTTTTGTTGTGGACTAATCTACGGATTATTTTTTTCAATTAGTCGATTGGTTTATTTTTCAGCATCTATTTTGGCCATCCGTTTAATCTAACTCGCTTAAACCTTCTCACCTGTGTTATACTCCTGTACTCTGACTACATAAATTGTTAAATAAATATATTTTAAAAATTACACAAAGTTATATCATCAATGTGAAAAATATCAGGTATATTACTTCACAATTTAAAGATTGTATGTAATATAATATTCCCTAAAATCACACATTTGCCAAGTTATATAAGTGACAGTGTTACAACTCAGTAAAGACGTAAGTATTGACAGGGGCTGTAACTTACTAATTACTGCCGTAAAGTATGCATTTACTTCAGTGAACTAGCGTTTGCAAAGCAAGCTTGTGCCATGATTTTCCGACTGATGAACGTAAAAAATATTAGTACTTGGGTCATAGGCTGATGGATAATTAACAAATAAGCATGTTGTTTCAAAATATATATCTATACCTACAAAATATTTATCCTCGTTGTCGTTATTTGCAGTGCATGATGATACAGCGGCTCTGGGGTGTCGGCATTTAAGGTGTTCATGCTTCGCCGTAATGCTAATGTAACGCTACCATGGAATGGGAATTGAGCTTCACAGAGTTTGCACCTCACGTGTTTCGCTGCTTTCTTTCCTGTTAAATATTCACAAACTTTAGAAAGTTATACCAGCACTTCCTATACTGCACAGCTGGTATAGATGAGCATATGGCAGCCAGACTGTGATTTTAGCAATCAGCAATTCACAATAACAATAACAAGAAGTGTTAATGGTTCCATTTTCAGGTGGACAAATCTTTGCTGTTGACGTAAGCGACTACGTCGACTAATCGTTGCAGGCCTACATCGCACCCCTGCCAGGCGCACGGTAGCACTGCAGGAATTCTATATGTACACAAACACACAGAGAACTGCGGCTGCCACAAGCCGTCGCAGGCACGCGGGGATGTCCTCCACCAACGGAAAGAAAACTGCACTCCCCAAACCGACTGGCAGTGGTTTCGTGTGGGGCCAACTGGCTGCAGTTGAAACATCTCACATGATGAAGGGACACAAACGAGTGTAGCGATGCTTTTGCAAAAAACATACTAACACACACACACACACACACACACACATGCGCACACACATGCACACAGCCTTGGCATTCCAGACCTCCCACCCAGGCGCTCCCCATCTCCCCACTTGGCTCCTGACGTGAACAGGTAGAGATGAAACACTTTTCTTGGCTCAGGTAGAAACCCACCTGAGATTAACGAGGCTTTGAGATTGAACATTATCTGTTTGCCTGTTTCACGGGGGAAATTAGCACTCTTATTTTAAGCTGCTTTAATGATTGTTTACGTGTTCCACACCGCTCCCAGTGCTGGAAATTAGGAGTTTTTAAAAGCTCAATTTTGAGGTGTTAATATGGCGCAGCTTTTTTGCGGTTGAGCCGTATTAGTCGATGACTTGATGGCGTGCAGTTGTGTTTGTGAAGAGCAAACCTGCAGTCTCCTTAATTCTGTTCTAGTTCAACATTTCCTCTTTCACAAGCTAACACTAATGGTTAATGTATTGATCCAAATATCACTAATAGTTTATTTCTAAATATCGATTACACATTTTAAATGCTTGCTAAAGTTGTATTAAAATATATGTTTCTTAAATTTGTATTTTTTATGATGCAACGACTGCAACAACACAAAATTCCAAGCAAAAACAAAATTTAATGGAGGGCGAACTATCAACTCTTGATGAAGATCATTGATGTAAAGGTGAGAAAAGCACTGAATGGTATTGACAACTACTTTCAATTCAACTAAATTATCCAAATTCTTTCCTGGGTTTTAACTAATTAATAATCCACACTTAAGGAGTATTCACTTTGAATTAGTGATTTCATGACACATCCACCTAAATTGAAAAGTGCCTGACTGTATCACACTATCGACCGTGGGTATTGTCGATAGTCACCCTGTCTTTACTTGATATTGGAAATAGCATATCCAGATATGGACACAGCAATAACTAAACAAAAAAATCCAAGCACACATAATGTGCCAAACAGACCTGGGCTTTTTTTTCAGGATTCATTTAGACTCATTCATAAAGTGTCAGAAAATACTTGAGCTTTGAACGCCCTGAGGCAGAACATTATGCTTGTGCCTTTGTCCTTTTATCCAGCAAAAGGCCAAACCCCCTGGCAAATATTCAGTTCACTGTCCATGGGATAAAGAAAAGTTAGAACATGATCCTGTTGTGTTTGAGATGGGCGGGGTCGCATTACATCAGCGTGGGGTGACAGGTATTAAAGGTTAAATCCAAATGGGAAGCAAGCATCAGCAAGTTGGGCTTCAAGGGTTGTTTTGATTACAACAAGTAATATTGACTGTTCTTCAGGGATGCAGACATTTCAAGACCAAATACCTAATTTTAATGAATTTATCTTATCTCATGTCTTGGAGCTATTTTACTCTGCATCCTGTGTGTATCTGATGTGGGAAATATGATGTAATGGTGGTTGACAGCAGCCAAAAAATAAAGTAGATAGAGAAGTTTCAGCTACACCCATTAGACGGTTAAGTCAAGAGCTACAGTTGGTGCCTCTGACAACAATGGTGTCAGAAGCAGAGGCACCTTCAATGTCAAAAGAGCTCGGTCAACCTCAATGATACAGCTTTCATAAGCTGAGTGATATTACGCTTGCACATAAAAAGCTTCTGCCCGGGGTTTGGCTTAAACTCTACATAAGGAAAAGTCTGGTGGGTGAAGACAGAAGCCCTGTTATTTATTGATCTTTTCATCACATAGACATTGCCTGTTTAACGTTCACTATGTGTAAATTCCTGTAAATGAATGCCCATCTCCAATTTCTGCCAATGACAGACATACCGACGTACAGAGACATCCATCTACAGCGACCCTGAGGGTCAAAAACTCTGCTGTTCACAAAAACAACTTCCCTGGCTGTGGAAATTGTGCAACGAAACTCAAATAACACAGTGAGTCAAGATAAGAGTTGGAAGTTAACAGACACAAAAATGTGCATTGAAGATTAAAACTGGTTTGAATACAAGAATCACCCAGCGAACGACTGATTACTTGCTGTTGTACTTAATTTAAATAAATGTTATTATAAGCGTATATTACATTACAAACATGTCAGTGTTATTACATTATGGTTTTTTGTTGAGCAAAAATGTTATTCTTAATGTAATTTTAGCTCATTCAAAAAGCAGTGGGTCTGAGAAACTGCCGTCAGAAAGCCTTGAGTGTTAAGTCAACAATACAAAGGTTTTCACTGAAGCCCGAGTCCTCTGCCTGAGGCTGATCTTACAGGCGCATTTCTGTATTAAAGAATTGTTCTATGATCTAATGAATGGAAAATAAATACAGATGAAATGGTGTAACCCTGCTCACCAGCTGAGAAAGCTCAGCACAATAACCTGCCACAACAAAGTACAATAAAGTCTCGACAGGGATTTAAACTGCTGATGACTTTTAAAACCTCTGATCAAAGCGTGCAAACAGTGAACGTCAGAGGTCGAGTTAGCCGAATATTTTCATTCATGTCATTGATGCCACTTTGGAATTTTGAGTACCATCTGTCATTTTGATGGAATGTAGTAGACACTCCTGTCCACCTGGTTGCTACTGAACAGTTTGGTTCCTCCTCTGTCTATTGCCACTGCACAACGTCACTATTCAAGGATCTTTAAAAGGCTCATCAATAAAGATACAGAGAAACAGGGACTGATCATCCTCAGAGGAGGATGACGGACAAGCTGATGGCAATGAGAAGGATGATGTAAAGGACAGGGAGGTGGCTCAGGAGGAGTGTGGAGGTATAAGATGGATCAGACACAACGTGTATAACCAGGGTAAATATGCTGTAACCATAGCAACAAGTCAGGCAAATCAGCTCAGTTCTGAGTCAGAGGTAAAAGACAGGATGGTTGCTGGATTGTTGGTCAGATTATTTTCATCAGTTTAGTTTTGGAAATTATAAAATCCTGTCTGTCAAAATGAAGGACAATTAAAAAGTGATGAAAGATGTGTTGATTTTGGGTGATTGTACCCTATGAGGTACTTCTGCAAGGAGGAACTTTATGTGGAGGGCATGTGAATGGGTACATTATGGAATTCACCTCAATTATAATTGCAGCAAATGGCCAGCCAACATAATTATGAAATCAATTAAACTTGTTGAACAAGGAAAATCAATGGAACCCATTGTATATTTAATGCATCTAAAACATGTTTTTCTGTTGATGAGATGCAACTACATCTAAGTTGAGTTGGTAGAAGCAGTAGTATTAGAGATGCGAGTTATTCCAGGGGAACGAGTCACTGCTTGCAACAACAAAACATTCTGTACCACTGTTTCCTGTTTGATGCCTTGAACTAACTCTCTTGAAAATTCTTGAAAAAGATTAAAGAGACAGTGTGACTGATCCAAGTCTTGGAGGCCACTTCAATCATCACTTTAATCATCATAGTTTTTGTAATCATCAGCATGTGATTGTAGCTGTAATCTCGACAGTAGAAGAAGAAATTACACAATCAACAGACAGGTGTTCAAAAATCTGAAGCAGGAGATTTGCACCAGATATGTTTTATGATCTGGCACTTTTGTTCCACAAAAGACCAACTCCTAATAGTGTTTGATTTCAACCAGCAGCGAGTGTTAATGTTCTCTGGAAGAGAGGGGGAAAGACCAAACTATTCTCTACTTTGGCTTATTTTTCCATCCGTTACAAAATCCTGACCTATATAGAAAGCATGTTGGAATAGCAGAGTTGCCATGGCCATGGGACTTGGCTCCGTGCCAAAACTCTAATTGTGGGGTTTATAAGCATCTCTTTCTCCTCTCACAGTTATTCATTACCTCAGCAGATAATATGTTGAGGCATGGAAAATTTCAAAGTGGACGACGTGTAACAGATATGTCCCTATCTCTCTGTTCTTCACACTTTTTCTGGCATCATCACCGCGAGCAAAACAGTTAAGTTAATGGAATCATTTCTCTTTTCTTCAGGAAATAATCTGGAAGATAGTGAAAAACTGTTTTCAGTTGGAGAGCTGTTTTTTGTTGTTGTTGCATCAGACAATAATCAACTGATTGATGGATGAAAATAACCACTGCTTTTTTTTATTTTTATTTGGATGAATTCATATTTTGTCATAAAAATATTTATATTTATCTCTGTATTCAGACTTTTTCAGTGTTTTCCCCAGTGATAAAGGGTTGAAATGGTAGGAGGATGATCATGATTAGTAACAAGCTCCCAAAAAGTGCAGAAACAGTGAGGGGTCACAATATTTCCAAAGTGAGAAATATAAACAAAAATATTACCCTGACGTGTTTGGGATTTATACATAAAGAACTCCATCTACAAATGACTAAAACACGCATTTCTAATATATTTTCCAATGACCTATGACTGCAACTTACAAATATGGGTATTTAGAATGAATAGCAATATTTATCAGAGCCACACACGTTGTGACATTGATACACAAACTGTTAAATCTGTTTTGACAAACTGCTTGCACTGCAGTTGCACCTGGGCACTCGATCAACAGGAAAATAATAAGACATAATAAACATAATAAAAAAGACAGCAGCGAAATGAAGCACCATGGTCGGAGAATCATGGTCCAGCATGCCCCCGGTCCACTGGAGCTTCCACCCCAGTGGGATGTCCGCACAGCAGGTCCCAGAACCAATGCAAACGGCCCCTGAGAACCCGGCACCCCTGCACCCTGGACACAGCCTCCTCAGCAGCGTTGCAACCTGGCACCCAGTGCCAGGAGGGACCAGGAGACCACCCACCCAAAAGCACGACCCTCCAAAATACAGTGCAACCTCAGAGGTGCCAGGCAGTCGAGGAGAAAGAGGCTTTATCTCCAGCAGCGAGCCATCGGCAGCACCCCATGCACCCAGGCCAATCCCAAAAGTGTCATTAATTATGTACTCACAAGCAGCCATAATCTCGACAAGACATCAGCTCTGGCCTGCCATGGTAAACTAGAGCTGTTTCAATCTGTGAAGTTTACGTAAAAAAACTCAAAACAAGCCCCCACAAAACTGAAATAAAAGCATTTCACTCCATGTTTTGATTCCCATTTCCTTTCCTCATGCCAACGCGCAAACTTTCGCACAAACTTTCTCACATGCACCCGCATTAAATCCCCTGTTCAGGGTGATTACTCAAACTGATTATCTCCTGCCCCCCTGGGCACAGATACCGGTGCTTTTCAGGCCAGTTTAATCTCAAACCCACATGAGGGGAATCCCTCGGTGCGCCGGTATGAATAAAACAGAAGAATGACATTTCATGGCAAACATCCCTTTAGCAAAAAATAACCCTTGCAGGCCACGTTGCCAAGCATCACTGTTATTGAGAACCCAGTTGTGAGCGGGCCTGGTTGTAATTGGCCCAAACCAAGCTTACTAGTGTTAATAAAGGAGAAGCCGGGCAGTGTAACAACAGCCCTGCTCCTTTCTCTGGCCCGTAAAGGCCATTTTATGCATTGCTATTCTCCCTGCTGATGGTTGCAACACACTATTAAAGCTGGTTGTCAGGGAGAACAGCTCCACTCAGACAAACCTACTCGCGGACTATTTGGGACTATTTTGTGTTTTGGTTTTGGTGTGTGGCGGAGGGGAGGGGTGGGGTTAGGACACCGTTCCTAAAGACGGCAGGACCTATATAGTGGCAAGGGCACAGAATGCGCAGATAACCCCTTGTCGAGTTAACCATGACACAGTGCGTAACAGTCGTGGGCCCCTGTGTGGCAAGTGCTCCAGTGAAGACGTCACACAGACAGAGTGCCTCATTCTTCATGATCAATGATCAGAGCATACGTAAATATGCTGCACTAATGAACTGAATATGTCTCAGTCACATGGTACCAACACAGATGATGATGTTTTACCATGTGACTTTAGGAAGGGTTATTTTTAGATCGTTTTTCTGACCCAACAGAACCGGATCAATAATGCACAACACTGATATTGATCGTTTTATGGCAGTTCAGCGTTCTGTGGCCTTACTAACTTTGCTGCTCTGTTGCTAAGCACTTTTCATACCGGCAAAGACAAAACAACAAGAGACTTTTGGGAAGAATTTAGTTTCATACTTGGCAGCATATTTGCCCTCCACATGAAACATCATAGGTTAAAGGTCAAATTTTCCATTTGTGAGGGTTCTAAGTTGTACAGCGTTTTCCCCTTCAAGTCTGTTCAGCCTTTTAAGGAAGCAAAGCGAAATCTGTGAGTGGCTTCACTCAAAAGGCTGGCCATCATGAAATTCATCGCATTCCATTATTTTGTGGAATTATTTTGTATAATTATCACTAATGCGCAGAAATGCACGCCGCTTTAAACAAAGACTCATTCTGTTTGTCCCCATGACCTCACAATGTCTTCATAATTAACTCAAAGAAGGAAGCCGTTGATAAAACCATCTGGGGAAACAAATAGGCACAACATATTTTAAACTCTGTTTCAGAGCAGAAACCCATGATGATGGGATTTTGTGGTTGGCTGCTTTCGCCTGGGTCGAGCAGATCCTACCAACTCAGGAGTCGACAGCATATGGGTAGTATAATCTAATTAGAGATGGAGGAAAACACAGACCACTGGGTAAAGGCTCTGAGGGCCAGCCTCTATAGGATGAGCAGCAGTCAACCCAGGTCAAGCACAAAGTACAGGTATAAGAACAAGTGCACAAGTCACATTTGAGACGAAACCGTGAACCAATCAGCGGCGAATATTTCACCCTTTTCTGACCCTGATGACCAATCACAGTGTTTGAGAGCAGTGAAAAAATTTCATTCAAACGTGACAGCGACTGGTGTTTAATTTAACAAACAGGCCGACTAATACCTGGCTTTTCAGGGACATTCCTACATCCTTCATCATTCCTACTCCGTCATCTAAATAAAGTTTTAATTTGTTCTATAAACCAAAATTTGGAATAAATCATTCCAACACATCACAACTGGAGCCAGTAAAGTTAGAAATGCAACCCATGGGAAATTTTGGTCGAATAAAGTTAAGTTCTTATAATTTTTGTCCATATTATTAGTACTTGTACTTGCACTAGTACTACTAGTAGTAGTAGTTGTTGAATAGCAGTGGTGGTAGTGTACACAACATATTTATCCCTTTCCATGACAATCACACATTGAGAGCATGAGGAACCAACTGGAAAACTCTTAAATAAAAACCAGCTATTAAGTCAATGTGGTGATTTATTCTCCCTTGCAAGAAATCACACTATCTGTGAAACGTTGAGATGACATATGAAGAACATAATGCATGGCACTATTAGCGCTATCTTCCTTTTCAACGCCCCCTCCAGCCAAGAATTCCACAATTAGGGCATTTATAAAGCCCAGGATCGCCCTGCATACCACACTCGCTGCAAGAACAGCTCTTGACATATCGGCCTACCCAGAATGCCCTCTGCCTCTCTAGACAGCTCTGACATCATTATACAGCGGATATAGACCAGGACATCAGCTGCGCAGCCGAGGTTATATAAGTGAGCGCTCCACGTTTCTGAGCATTAAGCACTGCTGCCAAACCGTGGGGAATAGGAGGGGGAGGGCGGCTGTGGGAGGAGACAAGGAGGAGGAGGAGGAGGAGGAAGTGGAGGGTTGAGAAGAAGAGGAAAGGAGAGGGGAGGCCACGAAGAAAGAGAGACAGAAACAGGGTCACAAAAGCAGAGAGGCCCACTGGGGAGCTTGCTGTGGGGAGGGATGGAGGAAGGTCACCTCTGGTCCCCTGAAGGAGCCCCAGGAGAGGAGAGAGGAAGAGAGGAGGAAACATAGGATGCCACCCCATCCACCTCCTGGGTGTTCTATCATGTTCAACACTGTTACATCACACAGAGGGAACAGGGCCAGCGCTATCTGGTCGCACTGAGCCGTCTGTGCATGTAAATAAAGCTGTGTATTTATTAGGAAGGGAGAAGGAGCGAGACAGAAACGGCACGGCTTGGCTCGGCCGTCAGTTCGTGCGATTCCAGAGGAGGATCTGCACCAGCAGCTTCTCACGACAAGGGGTTTTATTCCCACAAGCAGCACTCACTTGTAGTATTGATGACAATGAACAACCTGGCGGATTTATTCCCTAGGTTTTCATTTATGTTCAATACTACAAACGGAACAGATGCTTTCTGTCAAAGACTGTGTTCACACTGACTGCTGTAAAAAATACAAGCCTTGGGAATGACCTACTTTTTTTTTTTTTTTTTTTAACCTGTCACAGTGTTGATCCCCTCACACACGCACTGTGTTTCAAAATAAGTGTCAGTGTGCCGCAGGAAAAGCCTCTGCTGACAACACAGGCGATTCAGTCTACGGCTCTCAGAGTGCTGCTCACTATCAGCACAGCGGACAGAGCCCAAAAAGACAGTGTGATCAAAGCAGTCGCTCAGTTTAATCATTACAGTGCTGTGACGTTAATATGTCACACACACAAAAAACTGACACTAGCCTCATGCATATGAGTGGGAGTGCTGCAGTTTCACTGGAGATTTTCACATGGCCCCAGTGATCAGAGGGGAGGCTGTCAGCAGGCACAGCACCAGGCTGTAATTCTTCATTGCCCATTTGATTTCACATCCTGAAAGTTGAGTTGAAAATAAACCCCACTGTACTGAGTCTCCTGCTCACCATTACTAAGAACACACTGTGGCAATTAGACAGTCAGCGATCCCTGACTGCTTTAATGAAACGCAAGTTGTGTCTTCTCACATACACACCCAGACATCCATCTGCTGGGCTGCAGTCAGTAGATTAAAGCAATTAAAGTATAAATTCCTGCATCTGAACATCACATGCACCCCGCGTGTACACTGACAAACTTGGAAGTTTGCAGAGCTGCACGGGGTGGTCATGATCACTGTAGTGGCCTCATGTGAACTCTGCATAATGCACGAAAAATGCCGTCCAATCCACCGCACTTAGCGCGATATAGAAGGAGAATCGTTAGATTCCAGCAGCCAGGGCTACTTGTGTGCGAAACCTCACGGTAGGAGAAACGAAACGATGCGATCCGCACTAGTGGACTCGCTGCGGGATCCTCCTGGTGGCTATTAACGGTGAGCTTTTCGCATCGACCGCCTTATCTGGTCGATGGGAATGTGTGTGTGTATGTGTGTCCACGCGGGATTGGACCCAGGGCGCGCGCGCCACAAGCGAAACGGGCAGGGATCCAACTTCGGGGCCTTAGCACAGTGCACCGAGAGGGGGTCCACGCGCACTGACGTTCACCTGACTACTACACTAAAGGCAGGCAAGCGCGCGAGTAGGGTAGGTAGGTACGACAACAGCTGCTGTGGCGGAATGGCTGCACAGCAGCGCGGTTGATTGAGCTCGTCCGTCCCCGGCCCTTGTTACATTAAGTGTGCAGCACGGCTACTCATCTGTCAAGCGGAGAGCCAGGCCCCGAGCTGCGTGCACGCACGCAGAATGAAGCCGAGTAAGGACACTCGCTCGCTCGCACACTCACCGTCGGGCGACCGCCACGAGGTCCGGACGCCGCTCCAGGTCGGTGGGGTGCTGGCGGCGGTGGTGGAGGCGAAAACGAAGCTGGCCCAAACGGAGCCGGTATGCGGGGATGTGTCCTCCGGCGTGCGCGGCGGTGCTGCGTCTCAACGTCCCCGCTCCGCTCGCTCCGAGCAGCGGTCGGTCGGTCCGCCCGCTAAGCCCGCCTGGCCGCCCGCCTTCCTTCCTTCCTTCCTTCCGCTCGGCCGCCGCGCCTCGCTGTCAAACTCCCTCCGTCCCTTCGTCCGTCCCTCCGTTGCCCCTGCTCGGTGTTCCGGCTACTTGCTTCCTCCGCTCGACCTGCGGCCGACGAAGCTCAGCTTGGTTTGTTTTAGTCTCTCGCCGCGGAAACAGCAACTCGACTCAGTTCCCTCGTTTTTCTCCCTTAGCTTTTCTTCCAAGGAGTGCTGGGACAAGGCTGCAGCGGGCGGTGGGTCGGTTGGGAGGGAAGGAACCGAGAGAGAAATACTACACGGTTCGCTCCTCCCTCCGCTTATGTACAGTAGAGTACAGCGGTGGTGTGACCACTCGCGCAGACTATCTGCTGCTCTCTACAGGACCACCACTGTACGGCACAGGGACGCACTGTACGCGCTACAATACGCCAACACCACACTGACACCGCGCAACACGTCTTATTTATTGGCAACCTCGGCGCGCCGGAGACCCTCTCCATCACCTGCCCCTTAATCCACCCGGCAGGAGGTGGATACAATTACACATCCAGTGAGGGGACACTAATGGATGGCCTCTAGAGTCAACAAGTAGAGGGTTGTGTCGTGTTTTGTTTTGTTTTGTTTTGTTTTAAGGAGGATGAAAGCTCAATAAAATATTCATTTAAAAGTAATTGCCTTTTTTTTAATTAATAATAATCGAGGGCAGAGCTACATGGTGGTGGTAGCCACTCCACAGCGTGAAGATAATTTGACTGAAGGCCTTACACCTCCATAGTACAGCATCTCAAGTCATATCTTTGTTCATTGATGTACATCTTTTTACATATATATATATATATATATATATATATATATATATATATATATATATATATATATATATATATATATGTATGTATTTGATATGTATAATGTATGTCTGACTTGATGGTTGGCCTGGAAACAAGACACTGAAAGAAGAAACTCAATGTCACACTCACTGATCGTAGGACTGTAGGAACGAGGTGATATAGGTTTATTATCAGTGTGCGAAATACAGGGGAGTCTGGGAGTCTTGCACACAATGCACACATTGTGACTAAAATGTCTTTAAGATCACCCCGTCTAATATTACATTTTTAAAAATATGCATGCTGTATGTTAAGGGAATTGAGATTGGTATTGAGTAACAATAAGGGGGACCCCCGCTAATATTGACGGGTATATTAATATTAACAGTGGTGAAGATTTGCTGTCTTCTAATTCATAGGACTACTGGCAGCCTAACTGTAATAAGGCCACCATGAAACTTCAGGTGACAGACTGTGTGCTGGATAGATGAAGGGGATGGAGTTGTTTGATAAGTTTTGAGGGAGGGAGAACCGTGTTAATGTTTCCACAGAATAAAGTCACAACAAACAGCAGTAGTACGGTAGGTACTTTTACTTTAAATGTATACCTAAGTCATGAACGTCATTACTCTTCATTCAAAAAAAAAGTTGGTAAAGTCAGAAAATGATCTTTTCCATCATCCTGCCTCTGTTTTATTACAGCCCACGAGTTATTCAGATGGAAATAAAAGCTTGAAAACATTATATGAAGCATTAGTTTGCGGCTTCAAAATGACCATAATGGCTCCAACGAGGTGACAGCACTCACAACATAATTGTCTTGAAAGCATGAGAGATCTTGACGTCAGCCAAGCCAAGGAATCTGGCAACACATTAAGTGGCAAAGTGAACACTTTTTTCATTCCCTCTGCCATATTCACAACATTTTCTAAGTCACCTATCATGAAATGTGTCCTTCCTGTCATCAGTATGAGAGACTAAAGCACTGAAAAAGACATCTCTCACAAATACACGATATCGTCATCTGTGAAAGAAGCGCTGAGTGCTCAGATGGAAGAGCTGCTGGAGAATAAAAAGCGCAGGTGTGGAGCAAAATATCTACATTGAGAACGAGATGAATGTGCTTATTGCGCTTATTGTCCTCATAATACCTCATCATTTAGGTCGATATTATTTTTGCAAAATAATACACAACTAAATGACCTGTTTAAATAATTACATTCGTGATACAACTGGCCCATCCCAGGAGATCATGCCAACTAACTTTAATAGAGACCATCAATGAACATGTGGACACACAATAACCTGCAGACAAGTCCCATTATGCATATTTGTTAGTATTACCTATCTGTGTGCTGGAAGTTTATATTAACAAATGTATACCACTGGCTGCACTCAATGAACAAGTGAGTCACGGTGAATTAGCGACAAAGCAGTGTGAGTGTTTTCATGAGCGTCTGCCTTTTGGGTTTCACTTTGACTGAATTTCCATAAACAACACCTGGATTCAGGAATTGGCACTGAAGGCAAGGTGTAAAGTGCAAGACAGTTTAAGTGAGTCGTCTACTTCCCATGGAGATGATTGAAAGGACACCTGGTCTTAAGAGCGGATGGACGTGAACAAGTGTGAAAATGAACAGATGGATAATTGGATGAAAAGATGTTCCGAGAATATGCTGGAGCAAAATATGGACATGGCATCTGTGTCCTAACTGCCATTAATCGCTACAGAGTAAACATTCACAGTCAATCAGTTTCCAGTTTATTCACAATATTACAGCGCTCAGGTTGAGCTCTGAAATTGATTTAAAAATGATATTTCACTCATACATTTGTTGGCATTTGTTCACTTTTTGAGTCAACGTCAAACTGAATTTAAACACAATCTCTGAATGAAATGACATGAGTTAGGCGTTGTGTTTTGTCCTTGTGTCTTTTGTTCTTGCCCATAGTCTTTATCATACATCACACCTTGTACTTTTCTCCACCCATTCCAACCTGCTCGCACTGCACATACCATAATAATGAAGCCGATCGTTCCTCACTCTGAAGTCTATTCAGTTTAAGGCCCCCCTTGAGAATGACTTGTGCTGTTGTGAGCTGTGGTTTGCTACTGACAGGAAAGGGAAAAGAAATGTCAATTGACAGGTTGCACATTTGCCAGAATGAAATGCATCACAAACACACCTTTACAACAGAATGTCCTAATCCCATATGAATACAAGTGCACAACCCGAGAAGCATCCACCATTTTGACAAAGTCTCCCTGAGAGCTTTCTAGGCTAATGGGTTAAATGTAACACTTCCCAGCAAGCCCATACATTTTAAAGAATGACGCTTCTTTTGTCCAAATGCAAACAGAGCTGGAGTTAATCAAACAAATGGCTGGTGACGCTCGATGGCAGCGAGGCTCCATTCTGAATAATGGTTCACTTCTTCTGCAGCACAGCCTTGGCCTCAATGCCGCAAGGACCTAATCTGAGTCTTGACAAAGGCTCCACTGAGTGTAAAGTGGTTTTCTGTGTCCCCCATGCAAAGGTTACACGGTGATTCATAAGTAACTGAGTAAGCTCCAATTTAAGACAGTGAGGACGAATGTTCAGGAGACACCTGCTAGAATCTCAAAGGGCTCTTCGTGAATATAACATTATAATAGGCTGTCAACTGCTTGATTGGTTTTTAAGCCAAATACTAAAACACTAAATACACCTGTTTTCATTTCAATTGTTCATTTAAAATGAATAATAAATAATTCTTAACATTACAGAATGAGGCCGCCTGCCAGTCAGTAAATATATTTATTTGGGGTGGCTGTAGTGATAATAGCCAAAATATTGTCTTTTTATGTGTCTGTAGCACATCTTTAACTTGCTTTAAGCATCATGTCTGACAAGCTGCACACAGAGAGATGGTGATGGTGAAATTATAAATTGTAAAATTATAATTATAATAGAAATTATGTTCAATTGTTTCTCTCATCTTAATCTCTTATGAAGGGCTAAAAGGGTCAGAATACTTTACGTTTATTCCCATTAAAAGTGGAAATAAATACAAACAAATATTTATTCAATACACAGTTTATAAATTGTCTTATGATCTTGTACCTGAGCCATGTGGCAGAGAGCAACAAGACAGAGAGGAACCATCACTCAGTAGTGAAAGTTTTACTGTTTGTCGTCAACACAATGTTTTGAGGTTTTCATCACATTGATAAGATCAGTTATTTTTTCCTCTGCCTTCATTTCTGTTGCATTAGGTGGGTGGTGGCGGGGGGTGCATCGACCGCTGGGTGAGAACTGACAAAGGGGCTTTTTAGAGGGGCTAAGAGTGAGGGAAGTTACTGGCAAAGAGTTGTTCGTTATAGTGTGTAGAAATAATTGCTTTAATTTAAAAGTCATTTGTAGCAGCACACTTTACTGTGTCTGCATTGTTGATCTGAAGCTTTTTAAAAACTCTAGGTAGATAGATAGATAGATAGATAGATAGATAGATAGATAGATAGATAGATAGATTGATTGATTGATTTTTGTTTTTGCTGTTGAATTTTCCATACATTGTCTCTCATACTGTCCCATACACTTGAACGCAGCACATGCCCACATTCAACTGTTGAGGAAACGCCCCCAGCCAAGCAGAAACTTTTACTGCAACCTTTTTTGTGTGAAAGCAAACTCTGGACAATACGTGGGAAGTCAGTTCAGGGTGAAGTACTGAGAACTCATTCACACATGCAGAACAACAGGAAATGGTCTGCATTACAAGGTAGTCGGTACAAGCAGCTCGTTGAAGAGTTGAAGTGTGTAAGCAGGAGAGCAAGAAGGCTGAAAAACTGGATTCATAGCTATTTGATTTTTTTTTACTTATTTTTTTTAAATACATTTTATTCTGACAAAAAGCTGATCAGCATCCCTGCAGAGCCATATATTACTGTTATTTTGACTATATATGTTTTATTTCTGGGCTACAGGTGGAGGCAGAAACCCTGCAAGACTCAAGTGTTGAGTCATCGTTGATTATTTAATCAGCATTAGCGTCATGGTTTGCAGCTGCATTGTGGCAGTTTTACAGGGACCAAAATCAACAAATGCGACTGCAACAGACCATCTTCTAAGAACACCTACACCAACAATGGAAATAACGCTTCTCAATCAAGCACTATTATTTCAAAGCATGACGCTATGTTTCATGCTCTTCTTCAATAGTTTCTGAAGAATGTGCTCATTTAAAATTACACTTTGTCTCACAGTAAGGCAATACGCAGGTGTTCCTTTTATCAATAGAATCAATGGAATGCTTCCCCAGGGCACAGGAAACAAGGTGTTTCACAACTGCTAGGATACAACTATTTGCATTGCAAACTTGCTAATGGACTTGTTTGTTGCCCTTTTGTCACATAGGTCATAAAATCATTTTGCATTTTGAAATAGTTCATTTTTTTCAACACTAGAATGTGTGTCATTGTAAAAAGGTAATGTGCAAAACTAGACCAACCAAAACGCAAAGTAAAACTGAAATTGAAACTGTAACTCTGGAGAAGAGGTCTGTTTTGAACTGTGGTTTAACCGTTGAGTTACAGCACTTGAACTGAATTCATTACCCAAACAGATATCCAGAACATCTTACAATGTTACCCAACAGCCCAAAACGCTACAAACATTTTTCTTCAAGCAGCCCCACCAAAGAGGCTATTCTGACATCCAGTTTGAAAATGTCAAGAAAGCTTCGAGCCAAGGAAGAAAATGGCTGTCTTGCCTCCGCTCCCTGATTCATGCATGCAGTTTTATGTCCCTTTGTTCAACGCTATCATGGTAACGGCAGCAAGAGGCACTTGTTCAACAGCGCGCTCCGTGCCGCCTGCCTCTCGCTACATGATTTATATCTTGACGCTAACAGCCAATCTTTGAAAGGAATCCACCAACTCATTTCCAAACTTCTCGGCGGTCCAAACTTGATCCATCCCTTTGTGCCGTGCTCCTGAGGAAGCTGACTCATGATCATCATCGCAGTGGGACATTTGCATTTCAGGCCTATTTTTCATCCTATCTATTTTTCACTCTCAAAGGAGAGGCACTTTGATGTCCCTCAAATCTCATTACGGCTGCTGCTCAGAACCGGCAAAGGCAGATTTCCTTTGGTTTTGCAGTGGCGCAGAGGAAATGAGAGAGGCTAAATCCCCATGGAGTAAAATCCAAAAGGATATGGCCGGTCACGAGGGGTGTGCTTTTCTTTAATGCACAGCACCAACTGCCTCATTCCATCATGAAGACACACCTAGCTCAGCAGCAACCAGCAACACTAAACACGGCAGGAGATGCGGTAGTCAAAATAGGTTACTATGTGTGTGAAAGCATTGGTAAACACATCCAGCAAAAACATTTTCCACTCATCAGTCTGGCTTTCCTATAGACTGCATGCCTAATCAAGGGTTTGTTTTTGTTTTGTGACTTTGTTATTTACTAGAACAAAAAAGGGTCCATAAGAGGAGCTCAACAAACCACTAGTCTACTACTGTGTCTTTCAAAAGAACACTTTTTTTTGTTCAGAAAGTAATTCTAAACTTTGGTAAATAACTGTTTTGAGAGCTATTTATTTTCCCCGTTTTAATCATCTGTGCTGGTTTATTGAGATAGGAGGGCCGCAATTTCCTGTTTTCAGAGATGAATAAATCATAGTGTTTCAGCACCAAAGCCATAATTTCAATTTTGGGAGCGTTCCAAGCTGTCCACACCATTGCCGAGCCAGACATATATTACAGTCACAGAGCTGCTGCTGATGCCACCGCTACTGAAACTCATCAAATTTGTGTTTTGAAATGCCAGCCGCTGAGGTAAAATTAACTGTGTTTTAAAATCTTCCTCTTTTTCTGCATTTGAGAGTGCATCCTGATGGCAGGGGAGTTAATTAGGCTCCATGGTGTGAGCGGTTGCCCCTGGGCTGATGAGAAGAACTCGCTCTCTGCCACCTTGGACCACTCAGCGGCTGATTAATAATTAACCAAACACCGTTCCAATTCCTCTTTTTCACACTTCATTTGTCTACAGCAAAAAAAAAAAAAAGTAGACCCAAACTTCATCTAACAGCTAGACTTGGGTTAACAAAATCAGTCTTGACTGTGCCAAATAGCTCCGTCATATATATATATATATATATATATAAAAAGACTTCTTAATTAGCTGCTTCATGTAAACATCTGTATTTAGTCTCTCTACTGACATTTACTCTTAAATGAGTGTAACTGTAATGAAAAAGGCATTCCAAGACCTCAAGCTATATATAGTATAAGAAGTAGCTTTGTTATACAATATTGAAAATACATTCACAATCCATTATATGGCGTGTTATGTGATGAAAAAGAAAATGTATCAGTGCCATAAGGCAAAGAATATATTGCAATTGACAAGGTTATCTTTTGTTGTTACACTCACGCATGAGTGTGGCCATGAGGTACTAGCCAACATCAAATCATAATAGGGATTGATAGAAAGATTACATGCATACACGCCTATACGTTTATTACATTCAGTTTTTATTCACTGCTGTGTTTTACACGACACTGAGCCGGTCTCCTTGAGTGACAATTACATAGGCTGTATCAATGATCACTATAATTGCAGACATAAATTCATGTGTGATGCGACTGTGAGGACCAGTATATTGGTGCTTGAGCTCCACAACTTGTTGACAGGAAAGCCGCCAAAGTGCGAGCTGACCATGAAGTTATGAGATGCAGAGTTCAGGTTCAAGCTTTTTTTGTCTCATGAGTGAGACAGAGATTGGACGGAAAGATTTGGAGGAGCAGTCAAGCAGAAGATGGAAAAAATAAGATGTTTTCCAGGTGAGGAAAGACACCAGTTTTGCATCATCACCAAAGTACAACAGCAGGCCTCAGTAATTTTCCCCTTGCTGCTCTCTTCAATGCACAAGCACTAAGGAAACATTGCATGAAGGCACACACTATCCAGTGATGTGATGGCGTTAGCTTGCACGGCAGGTGGCTTGCTGGGATTTGAAGATAGAACCCTTGCAGCTGCTTCTTAAAATGCCCCAATTGGAGTGTTTTCATTCAATAGGAGTATGCAATCAGCAACCACAATACCTCCAAGAACAAACAGACAGGAGCTACATCCAGGTTTGTTTGTACTTTGTAAATGATGGCAGCAATGACGAGCTGCAGTGTGGGCAGTTTCTGCCTCTTTAAAAGGAAGGCAGCACTGAAGGCCTTTTTCTACTGCACTACCTCTCAGCAATGGCAAGAAAGTAGTTAATGCTGCACAGCATCGCAGGTGTTTCACAACGATTCTTTGAAGGAGCATGTTGTTTGGGGCTGTTTCAAACGTGATTTATTTATTTATTTATTTATTTATTTTTACCTGTGTCAGGTGAAAATAAAACTTGCGCAATCTTCCCTTAACTGATGAAATTTATGGGGATACATCAAGGATGAAAAAGGTGGCTAATGTGAAAGAAATGAAATAAAAATCACTTTTGGGGGAGCGACTAAAACAAAACCACAGAGGGGTGATCTTCTACAGTTTGATGTTTCAATGAGAATCCTTTATGTCCAAGTGCTGTTGGCACTGCAAAAGCAAATTCCGCTGGCGCTTTTAGTGGATATTCCTGGAGAGTAATGAGCTTAGCTTTTTTCCACAATAAAAGAACGCCTTTGGGGGAAGGATAATTGTGGCCGGGCAATGTTTTCTCTTTCAATTCATGCTCTTTGCTGCAACAGAACAGAAAAATACCTACATGGAGTGACACATTAATTAAAGGCTGTTTGTGAATATGTGATTTATGTATCATTATTTGTAAGGAGAAGAGAAAACAGGCATGAAAGGAAGACTGAAACATTTTCTGCCCTCAGTGCCTTGATATTTGCCTGATAAAAGCTGCCTTTTTCCAGGTTTCCCCTGAGAAATTATCACTTAAAAATATATATATAAATATATATACAGTATATATACACATTCATGCACTCATGGGCTCTTTTGTCTATTTGGAGGAGTTGTGTGTGAATAACAAGCACCATAATATTAACTGTTTGTGTTTTATATTTTGCTGCAGGTTTTGAGGATGCTGTCCAGTTAATCACTGCGTCCAATGTAAGCACAGGTTAAAGGGACTATGTGCGATTTGGTCTAACTGCTGGTCTCCAGTGCAGCGAGCACCAAACCTTCACCGAGCAAATAAAGATTTAGCTGATATAACTTGAGCATTGCCATTCATGTATAATGTCAAATGACAAAGTCATTATATTTCAAGCGAAAGGATGCCGAGAGGAGGTATTTCTTCAGTAAATTACAATTTAGGTGAGTGTTTCAGTTATCATTAGCATCCAGCACTGTTGTTTTCCCACTCCTTGGCTCCTTTAATGGATAGAGTTTAATAAGAAAGAGGAGGTGCTACATATAAAAACCATGAAGTAACGTTGATATAACACACACAAAAAGATAATGCGCCCTTCAGCTTTGGAATGTTAAAACGTGACAATTTAGAATGTTGTTAGTTTACAGTCCAGAATTTTGCAATGTTTTGTTCAGGAACACTGACACGAAGAATCAAAGATATTGTGACATTCAGGGTAAAATGTTGCAACGATCCATTTTCAGACCTTAAAAAGCTGGCATCCTCCAAAAGTGGAGCATCAAACATCCTCTCGCTGAACAAAACTTTGCAGTGTGTGGAAGCTTTCCAATGGTTGTATTATTTTTGATTGTTTTGATATCGTGCGGTTCTGTAATGTATAAAAGACAATAAAGACAGTATACATATATACTGTACTTCTATACATATATGTGTGTCTGAATTACCTGTAGAATCAGAATTAGAATCAGAATCAGCTTTATTGGCCAAGTTTGTGAATGCCAAACAGGGAATTTGGCTTTGGTTTTTTTCTCTGTCCTCTCTACTCAGGTTAAAAAGAAACAAAACAATGAAAAGATAGTCAGCAAAAGGAGACAAAGTAAACAAATGTGCAACTCGGTGGTGGAATAAAGAAAAGAATATATAAGTATACATTATATAAAAAAATATAATATATATATATATAAGTATACATTAACATTTGCAACATATACCTAAATATAAAAAATATATGCAAGCCTACACATATACTGTATATACACCGTAACAAGAAAAAACAAAAACAAAGGTGCAGCAGTAGGAGGTAGAGCATGGTCAAAAAGTATTGCAGTATGAGCAGTATAAACAGGTGAAGAGGATATGATGTTAATGTTAATGATGAGAGTTCATCAGAGCAGCAGCCTGTGGGAAGAAACTGTCCCTGTGTCTGGTGGTTTTGGCGTATAGAGTAGAGCTCTATAACGCCGTCCAGAGGGGAGAAGTTTCAATAGTAAAAGGTAATGGCAGCGGTGGGATTCGAACGCACGCCCCCGAAGAGACTGGAGCCTTAATCCAGCGCCTTAGACCGCTCGGCCACGCTACCTGTGATGTATTGTGACAGCTGGTGACCTGTCCATGATTTTCCCCGCTTCTGCTTTCGTACTGCCATTTGGGAAACCGCAACTAAACTGTGAAGTCACAAAAAGGTGAAAGCTGTTGGGATGAAATAACTGGGCCTTCATGTGAATAACTACTTTTCATTTTATGGTTAAATGCAAAGCGATGAGTCCCATTGACTGAAAATTTGCCATGAATGAGAGTTTATTTTTTTGTGTTTCCATAAAATCTCACGAGAAATGGAAATTAAAAATTGGAAAACAAAAAAATGGTAGTGCGATGTTTCCATTTCAGTCAGACAACTCACAATTGTTGTGTATTGCAGTGCCAATGTTTGGCGTCCAAGCTCCGAGTTCAACACTGGCTGAAGCAGGTTAGCATTGACATTACGGGAAGTGAAGAGAAAAAAATACACTGATTAGTTAACAGAGAACATGAGGAGTGCCAGATCTAGATCTCAGGTTTGCTTCATTAAGTGAGTTGATGCTAATAAATAAGGCTAAGTCAAGTGGAGTGATGTCACAGGACAACAACATGAGGCAAGTAAAAGAGGGAGAGGTAAACAAAAGCAGCAGAAGAATGGAGGGAGGATTTCAGGAGCTACTCTCAAGATTGGCTGGTGCATTGTTTTGGTGAATGAGGTTGAGGAACGATGTGGTCTCCTCATCCGTCCAGGCAGATGTGTCAATGCCAACCGTCACATTTTCCCACTCCTTATGAAAACATCTGGGTCGGCATAAACAAAGCTAAATGTTTGTTAGGTCAGACTAAATTTGTTAAACCTGTTTCCACAAAAAATTTTGGGCAGTAGCTCTGACTGGAAAAAGCCAAAGGCCAACAACACAAGGGATTGTACTAATCGCCAAATAGAAGAAGCTGTTTGATATTACGCTGTTTCCATTTTTTTTTTTAAATCTGAGTTTCTTATTTATGTGCATTAATAAGGTTTTTTGACAGACACCTAATGACATAAAGTTTTGAAAACCATCTGTCATCCTTTATTAGTGTGGGCGCAGTTGACGCAGCCATCTTACGAGGAATAACTTGCGTTATTTATCTTTTCGACGGAGGAAGAAAAATCACCCTGCTCACTTCAGTCACCATTGAACCGGAAATACAAAGACCTTTATTGACACACCGACATTTACATAAAACAGTACGGTGATGTATGAGATCACATGTCAACAATTAGGGATAATAATGCTGGTTAACGAGGTGAATAGGGGCAGAAAAGGAAGACAATCAAGAGCAGGTGTCTATAAGAAGGACAATATAAGGGTGCTCCAGTTGATTATTGACAAAATGCTTTTGGTGGACATCTGCTTTTTGTGTGCAGGTCACACACCACTTAGCTAATTATCTGAGAAAAATAGGGGAAGTGTAATTTTTATTTGTGACTACATTGAAAGTTGCTTTGCTATCATTGTCAGTCGTTCGGCACCTGGTCAGACCACGTTTTTGAAAAATATTTTGAAATTATTTGTGTGTTTGGTTCAGATATTTTCAGAGAATCAATAGTGAATAGTGTAATAGCTGACAAAAAGGTATCCTTGTTAAAACAACAATCCGTACGTACGTCCAACATAAAGTAGAACCTATAGATGGTCTATGATGTATACATGATATGCAACAAAAAAAAACAGGTAAACACACAGTAACAACTGGATGACATCACTTCTGTGTCCATCTCAGCTGGTTTCAACATTCAAAGTAAATCAAAATACGAACTTTGAAAATAGAATTCAGATTAAACAGAGACAGAACCTGCATCAAACTTGGTCAGATTCAGACATATTTTTATTTAAAAAAGAAAAGAAAAGTTACAATGATTTATAGGGCTTAATAATGACAGATTCTTTTCATCCCTGTCAATCAAAGTGAAAGGAAATCAGGAGGTATCGCCTCTGTAACCCTCTATGGAATTATTCTGTATGAATCCACTGGCTTATTCAAGGAACAAATTTGCTTTAGGTTTCTTTGAACACGCCTCCTTTCAACTGTGAAATTGCTGTAATTTCTGAGTTGACACCCAGCCAGTAATGGAAACATCTTTTGAAAGTAGGAAGAAAAGTAAAGCTCTGCGGATCACATTAAAATCCACATCTGTCCGTAAACAAAATCCCCTTAGAGGGAAAATGGAAGCCTCAAATAAACAGCGGAAACATTTCAGAGGACTTTGGTGTTTTCTGCACAGCATCGTTTACTTCCATCTTTTTGAAATGTGAAGCGTCGTGCACAAACAACACAAATATAAGTGGGTCTGTCAATTATCCAGGAGCCACCACGGAGCACAACACGGTGCGCTAACACCTGCGTGACGGCTGTGAGGATAAACCAGCTGCATACTTACTGAAAGCCTGCTGTAGTAAATAGACATGTAAAAATAAAATAAAAGCATAAAAGTTCAAGATAACGGTGATCCCTTTTTTACACAACAGATCTTTCCAGGGTCCCTCGGCATGACGACGGCCAAAATTAAAATGTATGGACCTGCTGTATGCAGAGGTCAGGATTTTTTATGACAGAGACGGACAGTCACAGTCTTGTTGTGATGTGCTGTTCTGTCTGTTTGAACTTATATGATTTTCTTCCATGTTGCATTTCAAGTCCCCTACCCTCACACACTGCAGAGGACTTGGAACAATGTGTGGCAAGCAGGCAGCCACAGCGTGTGTGCATGGTGTGCTTAAGTCTCCATGGTGACAGTGACTGCACAAAAATCTTTGCCATGCAGCCAGTTATGCTCTGTGCATTAAGATGGCGACCACAGCACAACAACTACACAGTGTTCACATGAACACTTTTACCAGCCGCATCACAATCACGGATCATATTAACGTCTTGTGCTGGTCAGAACTCACCAAGGACAAACAACAACAGCAACAACAACGCTTGCAGGAGTGAAGGACCTGCACTGGCAAGGCCCGAGCATGCAGACACTGTGAATGTTAATGAGTCAATTTTAGCACAAAATTGAGACCGGGTTCCAGATCAACTCTTTACACTATCTCAGAGACGGATGTCCCCTTAGTCAGATCAACAACACCAGGAAGTGTAGGAAGATACTGTATTTTGGATGGGCAATCGTTTCCAAGAAAAAATGACTTAAAGCCCAAAGTAAAATAATCTTAAGAGGAAATGCTGACAAAATGAGAAAACCAACACATTTTTAGTGTTGTATCCAGCATTATTTCAGCTAACTTTAGCGCAACAGAGCATTCATCTGGTGAGTATTATCATGGTAGTAGGGCTCCTGATGTTTGGGAGAAGGTGGAGATTCACATGCACTAGCGCGGCCAGTCCAGCTTTGAAACCAAGAGGATAGAACAGGCGGGAAATCGACTGACAGAGAGGGCGTGTGATGCGATGCTTTGCCCCTGATGAAACAACGGCACTAGAGCCTCACTTCCATTAAGTCAGTCCTTTGATCTTATTTGCCATAATGTCATTCACATACAAAAATTCCGAATTGCAAAAAGACAGTCTGGTTTCATCTCCAATGTTTAAAATGTGACAGTTAAATGTTCCAATTAGCCTCTCCAGGCCAAAGGAACACCAAGACACCATGCTTTGAAGTGGCTCTGATGTCCTTTCAAGCCACGACAGAAGCTCTTCCATGGGCCTGTGTTTTGCCTGTCTGGGCTCATCCGCATACTAATGGTGCAGTTTGAACATTGAGCCTCTGCATTCCCTTGGCTATCACCTTTCTTCTCTTGCCAAGCGCCATCTAATACGCAGGCTGTGAGCACAAGTGCTCAAGTGACAGAGCAGGAAGTGAGAGAAAGTGATTCCAATAGGCGCAATCAGGAGAATGCCTGTGTGCAGGAGAATGGAGCTGCATCCAACGCTGGTTTCGCAGAGCAATCCATCAGGACTCCACATGCAAATGCAAGTCTTGGACGCACATGAGAGAGAGCTCTGGATGCCTGGCGAGAACGTGCCTCCAAAACAAGCCCGGTACTCTGCTGGTGAAGCATCCGGAGAAGATTCAGACTGTTTTTTTTTTTGCCAATGGCATTGTGTATGTACATGTTGACTGACAACTGGTGCGCCAACAGGATAATCAATCCACTCAGTCACACTTGAAGCCATACCTCAGTTCCTGGAAGGCCATATGAGTTGCTGTGGAGAAGAAAGAAGCATTTGGAGCATTTGGTCACGAGGCAGTTGAGTGCAGAAGATGGGGACGTGTGCAGGTGGAAAAACACAAATGACCAACACAAAAGAAAGTCAGGGTTTTCACAATGGCTTTGGTGAGTAGCAAATTTCCAGTGTCTTTGTTAATTTTAGCCTTCTGCTGCTGTTTCCATCAAACTCATATTTTCTGGTAAAATCCTTACAGTCCCGCTGGTCCATACACGCCTGGGAATGTTTTCACCTACAAAGAAACTCCCATGACCACATTTTGATTTAGTTGTTGAGGGATAACAACAAAAGATGGCATTTAAATAAGTTTATCATTCACTATTGTGAATGACAAACTCGTCAGTGTTTAACAGTTGCATGATACCCGTTTCATTTTTAGTCACTGTATCTAATCTGCAGATCAGGTGATTTTGGAGAGCGCAGATTTCTAAGATACACATATACATTTCCATTGAGAAAGCTTAAAATTCATACTCAGAAGGTTGCCTTGCTCTATGGCTTCATGTTATTTCCTATTTAAAGTGAAACCGACGAATCTGAAACCTTGGAACAGTGTCTGCATTGAGCTCCAAACACGTCGCCCAACCACGCAACCACCATGACAAGAGGGTGACATCGTAATCACCTTATTCCTCTGAGAAGGCCGGGCTCTCTGCAATCTGATGCCACAGCTGTTGCGCCGCTGTAGCCCTGATGGCTCGCTGCCACTCGCTGAGACCTCAACAACCCTTTTGTTGTTGATAATGAAAAATGTGCTGGCTTGGTGATTGTCTGAGGACACGTGAGGTGGCCATAAAAGAGCCCCCTGCAAGAGATGAGCCACCGGAGTGGCCTTGATTGAAGAGTGTTCCGGTGCGGCTGATGGCATTATCCCTCGTTTGGAGCAAAGTTCAAATCATCCATCACTGTCCATGCACCTAGAGTGCAAAAAGACTTGTGCGACATAGGGCTGGGTAAAAGAACTGATTTTTCAATGTGATACAAACATGCACACATATTTTTCTTCTTTTTTTTTTACCAAGTCGATATCATTTAATAAGACGTACAACACAATGTTTTTGATCGAAATGAAATGGGAGCTGCGTTCCCGCTGTTCTGCAACACGACCAATTTTGTGAGGATAATTGTTTACTCTTTAACGTGGTGGTGCAGTGGTTAGCACTGTGGCCTCGCTGCAAGAAGGTTGTGGATTTAATTACCCGAAGTCCCCCGGGCGCAGGGATATTCTGTGTGGTGTCTACATGTTCTCCTTGTGTCTGCGTGTGTTCTCTCCAGGTGCTCAGGCTTCCTCTCACAGTCCATAGACACGCAGGCAAGGTGAAATGGGAACTCTAAATGGTCTCTGGATGCGAGTGTGAATAGTTGTTTGTCCTTCTATGTGGCCCTGCGATAAACCGCCGACATGTCCAGAGTATGACCTCGCTTTCGTCTGAGGACAGCTGGAAAAGGCATCAGCATCCTTGAGACCCTGAGTGCAGGAGAAATGTTAAAAGAAAACAAAACCAAACTTTACTGTAATCTTCAGAAGGTTTGGTTGTGGTCTATCAAACATACTCGGCTCCAACTTCATCAGATGTGTTCTGCTGTCCCTTCCCTAGTCGCAATTTTCAAACCGAGTCCAGTGCAAGGCAGACCAGCCAAAGAAACCAGCATCTGTGACATGAGCAAAAGAAGATGTAGAAATAAGGAAGCAGGGTAAGTGAGAGCTCTAATTCCATGCGTGCTGCTGCCAAGCCAGATATGTTTGTTGCTGGGAAGCCTTCCTTTGTTTAGCTCTCTGTGATTCAAGCAGAGATTTCGTTTAATATCACCAAATGGACACTTGGGGTACAAAAACATCTACACAACAATGCATTTAATGGCACATGGAGGGAACACGGACGTGTAAAACATGCCTGCTGTCATATTAGTGCATTAGTCCCTTTCAAGGCCTCTGAGGGTGTATGCGAGGCACTGTTTTGTTGGTTTTATATTTTTGTTTTTTACGTGAGGTAATATATTTCCTGGTCTTTTCAGCAGTTCCATCACTATCACAGCTTCTGTCCCACACAGTGTACAGGTATAACAACGACCCACAACATCACACCCTGTTTTTGCCATTTCAGTCTTTGTCTGCAGCTTTTGCACTACAATCTCCATCACCGATCGTGAGAGCAGACACATGATATTAATGTACAGCTAGTATGTGATTGTTGGAAACATTTGGTTGAGGACAGAGAATAATACATTGCAGATAGTTGGAATTGAAACTTCATTCTATCAACGAATATCCAATGTAAGAAATACTGCAGCAATACAATAAAGACAAACTAACAGTAAATATTTGTTATGTTATAAAGAGCATCATTTGAATGTGTTTACCACTGAGGTAGTTTTGGAACTCGTGCCTAAACAAAACATTTAAAATTTGTATCTGCTTTTTTGTCAGATTCATGTGTCAATTAGCCAAAATGGCACCAAATTAGCTGAAATAAGAGCTGTAAGCAATGCTATATCTCTATAATCACAATTCTGTGGCCACAGTTCACTGCAGCTGACAGAAGAGAGTGGTAGCTTGGCAGCCAACAATAAAAATATTATGTTCTAACTCAGACTTAAAAAATGACTCCACTCTGCTCCCATTACAAATGAGTAAACGGCCTATAAAACATGCTGCAGACATGTCTGTCGATGCACAACAGATTAGAGCAGAAGAGTGAAATCATTTCTCATCGCCACTACTGTTTTAGCTGAGAATGTATCGTAAGTGAGCCCATCTGCTGTTCAAGACCCTAATCTACGCAGTTAAAACATGTGCTGTGCATGTGCAGTACGGGAAATACTACCTAAAAGTATCACTACAACCAGGAGAAGACAGGAGTTAGAGCATTTTCAGATCTTAAATGCACATGAACGTGCAATGCACTGCTATACTTTAAACATTGACCTTCTTTCATAAAATGAGTTTCATAATTATATACTAATATTTGCACTGGAGTGATTTATGGTCTAAGAATATGAACATTTGTATGTATGCTCATTGTAAGTGTCTCAATACAAAAACAAAGACGTTTCCTTCCTACACTCCACTGTGATGCCACACACACAAAAAAAATCAGACAATTCATTTACAGTGGTGTGTCTATCTTCGTCCTGTGGCTCCAATATATCTGCTTTCCCAGAGTAAAAATCCCACCCTGATATTTCCAGCTGTCTGCTATTGGTTGTGGGGGGCTCAACAGATCAGTCCTCAGAGGGCAACGTGAGAAAATGAAAGCTGGCCTGATCTGCCGTTTCTCACGAAAGCCATGTTGTCCTTTTATTCCCTCATATCACGCAGACCTTTGTCAGATGCTGGGGTTGACTCATGCCCCGCCATGTGTCTCTGGAAAGTCTGAGTGTGAAAATGAATTTTATTGTGCAATTCCACATGCATACACAATGCAAACCTTTTCAATAAAAGAAAATCTCAAACCTTGACCGTAAATTAATAGTTCTTTATTAATAAATATGGAACCAAAAAACTTTGTTATGATAGATGGACCCAAATGAAAAATGTGCTTGAGCTGCATTCATTTACTGATATTTCAATTGATTGGCTGCCAAACTTAGCTGGCTAATATTCAATAATATGCCGAGTGTTGTTTTTCTTTTTAAATACGTTTTGTAACATTGTTTCTCTATGGCACTTTAAAACTTGATTCTGAGGCTGCTTCAGTGTTTAACCCTTGTTTGGGCTACTCTGACACCAAATCAGACTGCTGGCCTGGTTGTAGGACAGAGTGTCTCATTATTGACATGTGAATAATAATAGGACCCACTGCTATATAGATCACGGTGTTGTTTTCATGTGTGACCACTTGCAGACATGATTTTTGGCCACAGCCTCACATGAAATGCAGACATCAAAAAGTTGACCTTGGCTCACTGCTGGTCAACTGATCAGAGCATAGCTATCACAAATGAATTCTGCTGGGTCTTATTAGCCCCTAACAGTGTCTGATTTTAAAAGCATATACGCTCCAATACCTTTAACCAAAAGCTCTCGAGACAGACACAAGTCATGCAGGGTGTAATTTAGTCGTGGGCCAGTTTCCAGTTTCAAGATACACAGAATTTTGAAAATGTCATGATTTCAAAACCACCAATGCTTTTGGTCGTACTGTTGCTGTGGTATGAGCTGTCTCCCAGGAATCCAACCAGCACTGTACATTGGAAAGGAGCACCATAATTACTCAATTATTCCCGTTAAAGACAATAAATGTTGCAATTGGTTATGTTTAAGGTTGTTTTCTATATATATATATATATATATATAAAAAAAAAAAAAAGAAGAAGCAATTTTGTAAATCACAATTTTAAAACAAATGTATTTTACAGCTGTAATTGTTATACCATGACACATCTTGTTACAGGTCATCAGTGGCCTACCCCCAAAATTCCAATCACAACATGCTTAATCCTTCCGACCACAAAATATCCAGTCAGGAAAAACTTTCACCAAAGTTTTCTGGCATCATAGGAAGACCCAGCTTTGGAGAGGCAGTATTGGATTAAGTGTTTGATATAGAACAGCTCAATTTACTTATGGAGTTTGCAGCTTTAATCACATATAGTTCTGAAAATGAACAGTCTACATGAAGCCTTTTAAAAAAACAATTATCAACAACTTAGTGCTTCACGACAAAGCTGCCAAGTCAACTGACTAAAAAAATAACTAAAGAATGACAACATTTAGAGAGGTTATGCTGCGTTCACATGGAGTCCAGCAGGTGGCAGACAAAAGGAAGACGAAAGGGGCAAAACACACAAGCGCTCCACCAGAACTAATAGTTACTAACTGTTATTTCGACAGCTAAATATTTAGGCTATGTTCTTAGGTTTTAAAATTCTTTTTCTAAAAGAAGAACTGGACCTTATATTAAATTCCCTGAACTCTCTCCAACATAAGGTTCCCAGAAGGATCTTCGTACGCTTGTAGGGTCTGGTCATATAATTCTGGTTGCTGCTGCTGTAAAAGCACCAGCTTTTCGTTGTCGATGTTTGCCGTGTTTTATCTGCTTTTGTAAAGCATTATTTCCAGAAAGGAACTCCATAGCCACTTGATCGCAAAAGTTGAAGAGTTTCAACTTTGGAACAGCAGTGCTGTCCACCGTTGCCATCGGCTGTGTTCTCTGCCGGCCTCAACCAAGGTTAATCATCCTTCTCTCGTATTACTTCCACTTTGCCATCCGCCATTTACCGGACTCCATGTGAATGCAGCATTAGCCTACTGTTAATATTCCCGTGAGTGGGGCCAGACGAGCTTCAGACACATAATATGTTTCTGTGTCTGAGAGAGTGCACGAGAGAAGATTTAATATGTGGCAGGCCGTGGTGTTGAAGCAGAAAAAAAGAGCCTTAAGGAAACATTGCTCAGTGAAGTTCGCTGGCAAAGCTGTCTCCATAAAGATCCATAAATCTCTGAGTCATTTGGAAATTTGTAGCAAGAAGACTACAAAAAAATCTGCAGGGAGGACGTTCCTGTCGAGATGAGTGAGGATGCACTTGGCCCGTGAGTAGCTGGGTTTGTGTGTTTCCAGCCTGGATAGCTGGCCAGTGGCAATAAAGAGGCTAAGTGGCAAGGACGCCATGCTGAGTCAGCAGCAGCAGGCGAGGCTGCAGCGCAGGAAGAAGGAAAGGTTCTTTGAGGGTTGGCAGTTGCATTACCTCCATTCTGCATATTAAATATTAAACATCTATCCCCATTATCGTTGACTAAGGACGCACCAAAGGTGGGAAATTTACTGGAAAGACGAAGTCGCCAGGGCTGGATCAATACCCTCTAGATAATTTGATCATTTGTTCCATTAGCTTGAGGCTGTGACGCAAACATGGACACTTCACGGCGAGCTTTAATTTGCTTTAACATGTTCGTGGAAGACATGACTGAAACATGACTGAGCCTAGCTTTCATTTTCTTTTGATAGGAGACATTTAATTGTGGCTTTTCGTGGACGTTTCTCACGAATGCCTACCCCTCCTAAAGGGAGCTAAAACCGCCATCAGTCTTCACGAGGCAATAATCCGACCATCACAACCTTTCTGACTGCTGACGTATACATTAATCCAAGGTTTCTCTTCGACCGGGTTTGGCGTGGCTTCTCTTTCGAAAGAAAGAAATCACACAGATTCGCACCTTGTCACATAAAGCGGCTCGGCATGCAACATGCGCAGCCAGCACTTTGCAATTTATAATCGAGGACAACTGCTCATGCATACATATGTGGCACAATTTAAGTGAGAATTATGCAATACTCATCCCATTAGTCAACAGGGAACGCTCGCTACGCACAGAAACAGTGAAGTGAGGACATCTAGAGCAGAGAGTGATGATGCTGGCAATGGCACCGCTTGCTAAAATTGAAGCATAAATTCTATTTTCCAAGAAAATAAAACATACATAAAACATAAAAATACAGAAGGACTACCATGAAAGAGCATCTTCTCAAGCAACAAGCTCAAGCAAACGTAAAAGCTTTTCGGCATATCTTGATCCAAGATAGCAAAACCAATCCAGTTGCCTCAAACCTAACTCTTCAACACTAAGATCACCTGAACTACTGAGAACCTTTACAGACAAAGGATGGTAATTCAGATAAATAAATAAATTAAATAAATAAATTTAGACACGCCACATTACAGAGCCTCCAGGATTTTTGCAATGTGCAGTTGCAACTGTGGCAATGCCAAAGGGATATCCCTTTGGCCGAACGGTTAAGCACGCATGGCTATTACCTGGGAGTCTGGGGTTTGAAACCCGCCCTGGCCCTCTGCGCCTTGCCACATTCTGGCGTTGTCAGCAGGATCCATGTAGCACTACGGGTGGGTCCGTGGATTCCTCGTTTGTGTGGCAACCTGCGCAGAGCACGAGGACGTGCTTGTAAAAAGAGGGGGAGAGATGTGGCAGTCCTGTCACAATACCTCCAATTGATCTTGCGCCCTGGCTACTTGGCCAAGGGCATATCCCTTTGGCATGAATTTATTGCAGTGTCATTCTGCAAACAAATTACCTAAGCTACTACACAAACATCACCAGTTATTTTCATTTTACTCACATTCATTACACCCTATGTTCTGTACTTGGACCCAGAGCAGGTTATTTCTCCCATTGTTTTGGAGAGAAACGTTTATATCCACTTGCAGCAGACTACTTTCTCTTCTTCAATATTTTTTAGGCCATTTGGCAACCGCCTCCAAAAATTTCCTGGGTGGATTTTCTGAAATGAACAGAGAAGATGCACACCTCCTTTCTGAATTGAAACGTCAAGTAAACACTGCATTATGGGTAGAGAGACGTCAAGGACCTTGGCTTTGTTCGACTTCTCTTCTCCGGATGTTCAGGTCTGACAAAAAAATGTGAGGAGGCGAACGTGGACACTGAGGAGCCTCCTGAGGGCTCATGCGAACAAAGTTGTAGAGAGCACTTCCTGTATTTCCATTTTTTTTTCTTTTGTTAACAGCATGTAACCCTCCAATTTTCCAATTACATGAGCAGCAAGAGAGCCACAGTTTTTCTTACGCTGCCCCTTTCACACAAGCAAAGTAAATAACGAGAATGATTACGGGGAAAGAGCTATTTATTTTTTGTGTCAACAGAAACATATAACCGAGACAGCACGTTGCACTATGGGAACTTGGGAACAGATCTCTGAGCTATCAGCCTGTTGTTGAATGACTAAACATTAAAACAAATGGTAGGAGTGAGATGACCGAAGAAAACACACATTTTCATAACCTTGTTTTACCAATTAGGGTACCGATGAAAATTTGATAAGCTACAAAAATATCTAACTTGTTTTAATAAGCGAGTGTCCCACTGATCTACCAGCATTCCTTAACAAGCAATCTCTCCCAACCATCACACTCTTATAATCAGTCATGTAATCTCTATTCCTGCTCAGACCCTGTTGAGTTAAATCATCACTTTAATAATCTTTACTGTGTAGCTTAGCTATGTTCAACATTTGCACAGTTCCAAACAAGGTTTTGTTTTGTACAGCACTGTGGTGGCAGTGACACAGTATCCCTAAAGACAATTAGGACTAGACTACATGGAAATGTGTTTATTTTAGATAATTTGTCTCCAAATGGAAACTAAAATACTCCACCAAATGATGGAGCTGTGCAGAAGGACGTATCCAGAGCTCCATAGATCACATTTCAAGATTTCAACTCTTGAGACAGACAGCCTAGTGGTCACAGGTCCACCCTGGGATTTTTTTTTCCACAAATAAACCCTGGCTACAGCTGGCACCTCTTTCAGACCATGACATGATTGGCTACTTGATACTTAGACCAGACAAAAAGATTAAGGCTAAAGCGTTTGAGATGGACCTGCGAGAATTCAGCTCATTTTGTCATTTTATCTGAGACAATCTATGACTCAAAGCATGAGTCATCACTGAGATGCCAGAAATCGGGGGGCTCAAGTGCTCCTCTTTCCAATGAAACAACCATGTGCATCAGAAATACTAAGGTTCTTTTTTGTTTGTTTTTTTTCCCTTTACAGAGTTTAAGGCTTTCTTTGTAAAAAAAAAATATATATATATTTTTATATGTTTGTTTTGTTTTGTGCAGTATTAGCTTTTAGCTGCAAGTTTGCCATTGTTGAGGATAAAGAAAAAACTGTGTGTGTGAGTGAGAGCGAGAGAGAAAAAGAGAGAATGACACACAAGCCATAATATTGTATGTTGTATGAAATGTAAAAATAAAGGTTTCTTGCATAAAATTATAATCATGATAATAATCATCATCATCATCAACATCATCATCGCGGCTGTTGGACATGCACGTGAACTGAATTGAGTTGGTGTAATTCTACTGCTCCTCTTCAGTATGTTCACACTCGCCTACCAGCAACTCACATGTTCACGCAACTGGGAACACTGTGCATTGCAGTGGCTACAAAAAAAGCCTTGATCAGATCTGCAAGTATATATTATTGATAGAGCACCATCCACGAGTGAATCTGTGACCCTGCGTACTCTGCTCTCCCTCTCCTCATTACTGTCTGTAGAGAGCTGAAACGTCCCCTCAGGACTCTCGGCGGTGCACTAATAGCTGCTGTCTGGTGACGTGTCGGTCTGCAGTGGAGCGCACACTCATCCGTGGTCGTGGTCGTAGCCATGGACGTACGCTTCCCATCCACTCGTGCGTTCAGCCAGAACAATTTGACCCACAACCCCCACTTTCAGCAGATATTCCTATAGCGCAGAATAAAATACTTAATGTATAGATGATTATATATACAAAGGGTAAGAGGGCTTAAGTGCTGCAGCAGATAAATAATGACAGTGAAGATGGAGAGTAGAGCACTTTTTCTTGAACAATGAAATTCACGTTCTTGCGCGTGTGTCTGAGTGCGTCTGTGTGCACGTGTGTGTGTGTGTGTGTGTGTGTGTGTGTGTGTGTGTGTATGTGTGTTTTGAAGCAAAAGTGAAATTGAAGCAAGAACGCCTCATGAACATTTGGAGCTGAACAAACAGATCTAATAAGGCAGCGCAGCCCACAATGCAACTTTGTTGGTCTAAGACAGAGCCAAGTGTCTGCACTCATTCTTCATCTGAACACTGTTGAAAATGAAAATAAAAAAAATATATTTTTTAAGAAAAGTTGGAACAGCGACACAGAAGCCAGTAAAAAAAATAGCTTTGATTTATAACATTTATAACGTAACCAAAATGGGAGCAAACCTGTGAGTGAGTGAGTGAGTGAGTGAGTGAGTGCACACTGTGGTGCATCAAATGTGAGCTACCGCCTGTTTTGAGAGAAGAGGATATTTGTCACTATCAGGTGTGCCTGGTAAGTGTGACAGACAAGTCAATCAGCACCCGAAGAAGTTTTTAATATTGGGGATTTACTGTTCACCAAGCACAAACAAAAAGACAGTTACACAAAGTGGGATGATAATGCAGATACTACCCGGACCAGCAAAATAAACTATATGGCTGCAGGATTTAAGTTTCTCCTGTGTCGTGGTCCACAGTGAAGATCCTATGAAATATTTAAGTGTGAGCATGGCTATTTTTACCAGGCAGATAAGCAGTAGATTTTGGAGATTTTGAAATTAAGAAAAAAGAAAAACCAAACGCCTTGAGAATAAATAAATTAGCAATGACCCCTTGGAGTACTGTTTAAGAATGTTGGAAAAAAAAACAACAACCTTATTTTACTGATGATCTCAAATGAGTTAATTAAACCATTGAGTAATTGCTGTCAGTTAAATTAGACAATAAGCAATCAATTGGTAATTCTGCAGTGATGTGTGTTGTGTCATAGGGAAGTTAATCATGGTGGTCTTGGCAGTCCAGACGAGGGCGCTGTCGTATATATGAGCGCGTGACATGCAAGATGGCGGTTACATCGTAAAGGCCCAGACACACCAGGCGTGTTTTGAACAGGAAGTTATTTTTCTTTCAAATTGCATTTTGTTTAATAAGTGCTTACACACACAAGTTTTCTGTTGCAAGACAACTACGCATTTCTTATTTGAATCACGTTTTTTTATTACAACATTTGTAATGCTGTGAAAGTATCAGCCATTCCACGTCCGCAACACTCGGACCTTGCGCGACTTGTTCACATACTGCCGGCTCATATGAGGGCTATACATTACAATACGTCCATCAGACAAACTTCCAGCCGCGGTTAGGTCATCAGGCTCCTGGTAATTTGTCCTCCTCTTCCTTCACATGGGGCACAACCTTACAAAAAAGGTCCTCGTATTGTCTCAGTGACCACTGAAACTCTGTTTAAACAAAAAACGATACTGGGGCTGAACTCCCTCTCTCTGACGACGAGCTCTTTGCCACTGCTGGAGATTGAGGATGACTCTAATGCTGTGATTACAAGCAGCCACTGTTTATTGTTGCGCAACAAGTTTTTAGCATGAAACCTCTGTTGTAATTTTATCGCGGCAGGTCTGAATTGTTTTGATTGAAATAAATAAAATGAATTGTTCTCCAAATATCCCCTTTCTGTCCCTCATAGCAACATGACTTGGCCTGTATCTCCAATGGTAAAATAAATATGATTGAGTAAAATAATATTGCGATTGCATTTTGTATGAGAAGTGTTTATTTTATTTTGTCAGATGTATGTTAGACGGATGAGTTGAGATTCTCAGAGAAAATGCCACTTGTCAACTAAATGATGACTGATCGATTATCAATTAATGCATTAAACAATAACGGACATCCCAATTTAAAAGTGTTTTTTTTTTTTTAATTATTATTATTCATCTGACCCCATTGTTCCACTGTGCAAATAGAATCAATTTAAGGTCATCCAGTCAGTTTCCACTTCAGGCGGCAATGACAGTGTCCCTGAATCATCCCAGAAGCGGAAGACGCTTCAGACAGGTGCCAGTCCAACATTCAACATTTTATGGAAACACACAACATGATTTATTGGAGTCCCTTAAGGGGAGGGTATCAGTAGCTGCAGTCAAGGGTTACTTGTGACAACAGCTGCTGTCACAACGACACTGCATTTGAAGTGACTCCTCTTTCAAACTCAAAATGCCGCACCAGGACTCACCATTGTTCAGGGGAAACTAAGCAGTTGTGAGTCGGTAAAGAACCTCCCTCGAACTGAAACACATAGCATCTATCTCCCCCTCCCCCTCTGCCACATGTAGGTCTCCTGCAAGATTTAAAGGACTCGCTCCTTGGTGGGTTATTAGTCCCTAGTCACATCACCTTCTTCATGCATTTTCATGTTGCATGACAACTTGAACCATTATCCTTGATTTACAGCATCACATTCACGTCACGTGGGACCCTTTAATTTGAATTAAGATGGTGATGTGGACGTATGTAAAACACCACTCTGGCCACTATAATTACAAACACCACAGGGGGAGAGAAAGGATCTCCATGACTGATGTGAAACTGAGGGTGAATACTGCCGTTCAAATTTGCAATTTTAAACATCCTGGGAGTACACGTTCATGCACCATCATTTTCCATGTTCACGTTCTGGTGAGAGGTGTCATGATCCTTGTACGGATACATAGCAAGGAGGAAGTACTGAAGCTAAATGATCCTTGACAACAAAGATTTATGAAATAATTCCCATATTTCCCTCTGAATCTGTGGTTACAGCAACCAAACACAGAAGTATTTTCCCTTCTCAAAATATTTTTTAATTAAAAATATTAAATATACATTCAAATAACTACAAGTTTAATATGATGCAGTGAATTTGATTATATAAAAAATAATACTGTTACGTTTTACACGTTTATAACTAATTTGAAAGTCATGCATATTTTAATCTTGATTTACAAGTACAATATAATAAACTCTCTACATGTAGAGTCCCTGCTGTGAACACAGAGTGACTACTAAAGTAGTAAAGGCTAATTATGACTTGGCAAAGGGTGTCCCATTTTGTAAGGGTAAATTTCGCCCATCGTGAATCAGTGTCAACGTGAAGGGATAAAAGGAGAAACAGATCGCACCTAGAGATTTATTCTTGATTTAGTCATCTACATCTGCATGTCGAAATTCTATATCCTGTCAAAACATCTCATCCTTGTAGCTATGTGACAGGTCTCCTGAATTACAAAACATCATAATTCTAAGTTCAACGTTTGATCACTTGATTCATAACCTAACATGTCACTGACGCAGAGTTCAAACTCAATACAGCTTTCTCATCTGGCAGATAGGGGTGGAAGGAAACTGAACATTCATGCCATTCCTTTCCCTTCCTGCTCTGCCATTTCAACGACTTCACGTTCACGGCGGCGCCCTTTAAAAGCAGGGAAAGGGCGATTTCCCACTGAGGTAAAACCTCGACACCTCTGCTCCCAGCGTGGGCAGGAATCTGTCCAGTTATACAGCACCCCTGCAGTAATGGTGCCCGGCACATACATAAGCTCCTGGTTCCATCTGCACAGAAATATGAACACAACACTGTACGAGTGGAAGCGTCTGGTCTGTGGTCTTCTACCTTTCAACAGCCGCATTCCAACCTCATGAGCTGTGCCGATCCCGGTGGTGAGGAATGACTGTTCACATAGTCACACGCTCTGCATCTTGATGGAGATGTTCAGCCTAAGCACACAGCCTCAGTCCATCTCACTCATTCGTTTTCGCTGATTTAATTACCGAGGAGGTGATTTTACTGCCACTTAATTGAGAAGCTGTGAATTGGCTGCAGTGAAGCTATTTTCAGGGTTAGTGTCACTTTGGCATCCAACCGCTAGTCGCCTATCATAATGAAATTGATTTAATGACGTTGACAATAATGCTTGTGTGCAAATTCTTACATTACCTAGAAAAACATTTTATCGAGACCCTTTTTCTAATTTATATAACAATTAAGGAAAATCTAAGAAGTACTAACATTTATCATTAATTTGGGTTAAAATTATGATTTATGCTGTTGGTAAAAACAGTGGCATCAATTTGATAATATGTATGAAAAATGGTAGAAAGAATTTATGCAGCACTGACTAGAGCGAATACATTATTTTATTTTAATAAAAATCAATGAAGTGACTCTTAATTTCAGAGTGATGATACACTTATTATGAATAACCTTGCATGCAAAGGCATTTTTGCCTTTTTAAGGCTGTTTAACAATATGCTTTTCTCTTGAGTAACATGCGTCAGAGTCAGTGTGACTCCATTCAACCACAATCACAATTCCCTGTAAATCACAATGTGTGAGCACCGCTTGTGTTAAGGATGCCACAGAGCCTCTCGTTTTTTGTGCAGTCACAGCTCAGCTCTTGGGACTTTCAATCAATTCCCTTTAATCTCACTTCACATCAGCAGCTCAGAACTACAAATGTGAACCAAGTCACATGGGGGGGGGGCAAGCTAATGACCAAATACTAGGGCTGTATTATATTATCAACATCACTAGTTGTTATTCATATCCTGAGAAAAATGGCCACCGCAAGAAGACTTGGAACAAATCAAGGACGGCTGCCAACAGTCCACACAGACGAGGTCAGCGTGCTCTACTTGCCACAGTTCACCCACTGAAATCTTGCTGAAAGTCTCAAATGCATTGTATCCCCCTCAGCGAGACAGAACAGAGCCCACTCATGTTCAATATCTTAATGAGCTCTGAAGAATTCCATTCATTATCCTGTTTAAAGACCCAATCTTAAAGCAGAACAAACAAAGGGGAGAGAATCATCAATGTGCCTTTGGCAAAGCCTCTTGACCAACCACAGGTTTTATATTTGAAAAGAAGTTGGTAATGGTTTTATTGAGCGCCGAGCTGCCAAGAAACTCTCAGTAGAAACGGGATATTCTAATTCAATACTTCTTGTTCCAACACGACTTGTTTGTTGGAGAACTAGATCAAGAATCATTTTGACATAAACGGTCAAACATTGATCTCACCATCTAATTTGTAATTTCAAATTGGGTCGAACATTTGTAGGAGAACAACCTCTTCACTTACTCGCTTTGCAAATGTGGTTTAGTTAATTTAATTTTAAGCAGTTTTTTGTGTTGCTCTCTCATGACATGTATTTTTCCACTGGCTGGTTGAATTCACAGTGATTTTTGTCAAATGGCACTGACCCCGGCAATGTACCGCCTACACAACGACAGACAATCTTGTGATTTTTTACTACTACTACTACTAAAATACCTGGCCAGAGATAAGAATCTGCAGGACTATCAAGATGCTGTTTGCTTGTTTGTTTGTTTATTTGTTTGTTTTTAGGGAGAGTGGGAGACGGGGCAGTTCTAAAATTGAGAGGAAAAACAGGAAGCACAAGACATTTGTGCTTTTTCTGACTTTATTTTTGGACTTTTGGTGCTACAGAAGCGGTGACACTAAAAAAAAAACAGGCTGTGTGGTGGGACTTCAATTTCTCAGGCCCCCTTCATTATAAATTCATTCAAAATGTTGTACTGAATTATGAAAAAACATACAAGGAGGGTCGGAGAGTGAAAAGAAACCAAAGGGTAAATTATATTAATATATCTGAGTTGGGAACAGGAAGCCCGGGGCTGATGTACTTTAATAAGTGTAATATTTTGATTCAATGCTGATCTCTCTCTATCACTGGCTTATTACGGCGCCTGATGCAATTTCCCACTTGCGGCCTGCCTCGGGTGCCGAATGAGCGAGAGCAAAGGACAAAACACTGAACCTGACAATCAGGACACCTGTAGGAAGCCTTATCAAAGCCACGCAGTCAGACGTCCGCGGGACGAGATGAGAAACATCACATCCTTTCTCCCCGGCTCGCTTCAAGTTATCAAAAAGAGGAGGGCGGAAGAAGACAGGACCAAGGCTTGACGAGTGTTCTCTTGGAGGTGGGAGGATTAAAGAGTGCGCCGAGATGACAGCAGCCTGGGAAAGGCAACGTGAGGAAGGCTCTGCAGTGGGGAGAGCAAGTCTGTGGTGTTCACAGGGATTTCACGGAGCAGGAAAAAGGTCCAGCACAGACTCATGGAAACCAACGTTGGATACAAAATATAACAAACTGGGAGGATGGCAACAACTGTGAATGCACAAGATTTGTGCAGAGCGCCGCCCATGCTCGGTCCCTCTGAGGAGAATTCTAGGCTTTTCCAGGCGAATATTTTATACAGCAGCCAGCTAAAAACCCTGGGATGTGTTCTGAATCCCCTCTGATTGAGAACCTCTTAAAAAATGCAAACCCCATCAAAGGGCTCCACTCTGTATCCATATGAAGATGCAGCTGGCTCCGACTGTGGAACAGCTACTTTCCTCTGTGGCCTTGATGTAAACCCTTTGAGTGTCAATTATTCCAAATATCTGCCCGTTCTTAATAAGACTCGCTTCCGCCAACATGTCTTTCTCTGATTGTTTCATTTGAACGTGCCAGTTCCAAAATAACTAACATGACGGTGGCAAGTCATCACTTCTTGGAGAAGGACGTGATACCTTGTACTCACGCCAAACGGAAGGTGGACAGTTCGGCGGGAAATGTTATAATTGGCCATTTGTTTCCTTTAGATTAGGGGTCATCCTCATTAAATCGTAACTCTGTGACCTTTATCTTAATAAACAGGAGCCACTTGCAAGCGCAGGTTATTCCTTGTTTGTTCGCTTGTGCTGTTACAATAGCTACATGCCTCAAGGACAACAATCACACACATTTTCAAATAAAACTTCAGTAAATCTGTGGGAACAGTGGTTGGCCTCTCCTCCTCAGAAATAACTGGCCAATGAAACCTGGATGCGCTAAGTCCAACCTCTGTACGGGGCAGCCACAGCCCAAGAAGATAACTGGGAATTACTGAGTCCAGCGCTGCTTTACTTCACCTCTGACCAAAATAAATACTACAGCTGTAAACTGAAGATGTTTCTGGTTTGTTCTTGGGCTTCCAACTAAAGAACTGGGCCCAACATATGCAAAAGGAATCTTTCTTTAAAAAATGAAGTGACAACATTAAGTATAACATGAAGTATTACTTATTTATCCTGGCTGGAAAGAGATTTTTTGTTTGTTTGTTTGTGCCTTGTTACAAGTTCCACTGAACATAACAACACTGCAGTCTCTTGGAAATTTAATGAACATTGTTTTTTTTCATGCGGAACAAGGCTAAAACCTTGATTTATTTAATCAGCCTTACGTAAGGTGAGCCTACATGCTACCCATATCATTCTTTTTGCTCTAAAATGCCTCATGACACATGCAGGAAAAAAAACAAAAAACAAAAAAAAACACTTTGCTTCAGCACAAGGTCAGCTGCACTGAGCACAAACGCACATGGACACACACGTACTGCAGGGACACAGCTTGCAGCAGAGTTAAAAGGTATGTGGGCTCCAGTCCACAGAGCTGCCAGGCTCCATCGTCGTTAGTGTCAACGCTGTAGATTAAAAGCCTCCAACATGAGAGATGGTGACTTCTGCAGCACCAGAAAAGATAACATAATAGGTCTTGGAGGACAGGATGACACAGACGAAGACGGTTGAGTAGGCTGTACGTAGACTCGAGAGCTGGGGGGGGAGAACGGGCGGAATGGGGGTCGTACCAGTGGATGCGATCCATTCTTCTAATGATTATTTTCCATAACAATTAATCTAGTGATTTCTATCTTTTAATTACAAGGCCTGCTTTGGCAATGCAGCGCTGGCAATCAGATGGGTGCAAAGATAAAATTGCCTTTTACAACAGTGTAAAAAGGGCAAGGCAGATCACCCATTTCCCAGAATACATCATTTACGAGCGGCCATATCTGACTGAAAGCAGAGTGACGCAACTAAATCAGCATCAGTCGATTTTGCCTCCAAAGACCAGAACGTTTAAAAACTAAAGCACTTTGGCTGTTTAACCAATATCAGAGAATCAGAGAGCCTTTTATCAGGTTTTCTTGAAACAGCTTTTAATCAACCTTTTCTCTGATGTTTGCCTTTCAAGAACTGTTTTTTTCCTACTTCTGAGATTTGCTCTGTAAACAAATGGCAAATCTCTATGGAAATAGACAAACGGTAGAAAGTGAGACTCAGCAGAGTGTGTGTGTGTGCGCGTGTGCGGGCGCACGCGCCGAATATTAATAGAGAGCATAAAATTCTCGATGCGAACACACACAAATCCCTCCACACTCTCCGGCCTGAATTGAATTCACTTTCCCACGTCAGCCAGGGGAAAATGTTATCTCCAGCCAAGCAAAACCAATTTGGAACAGAATAAATGATGTAGTTGGCCAATTGACAGACGATGAAACCCCTGATCCCGTATTGTACGCTTCATTTCTTTTCGCTTGACGCGTTAACTGATTGAACAGCGGGAACATTGTTTTTCGTCCCAAAGACAATTATTAGAATGCAAGCGCGCGCTCCTGCTAACGAGGCGGGAGACGCGGTGCTCCCCCCGGGCGATCGATAAACAACCCGTGGAAGTGACTCATCACCGGCGTGGCCGCCCTCCTCAAAGTGCTGAGGCAAGGCTCAGCCGGGCGACTCCTCCGGTGCAAACGAGGAGACGGCTCCGCACTCGCTTGTCTCATTGATCTCGTCGGACTGCATCTATTAGAGTTATGATGGAGAGCTGATTCCCTGATGGGACGGCAACATGTGCACGCGACGTGTGGCCGGCGGCCCAACAGGCCGGCCATCTTGTCATTGTCGGCTAATCGCCTCTCGACTCCGGGCCTTCCACGGTGGGCAGCGGGTGGGCTTGCGTCTTTTCCCTTCGCCTCCGCTCTGCCGCAAAGCTCCCGGATCGATTCCACACGTGAATGCATTATTCCTCCCCACCTCCTCAACTTTCCCATAGGAGACAAGGAGCTGAGTGCTACGCAGTTCCCGCTAAGTGTTGCACTTGCGGCCATTCGCGCACATTCATAATCAAATCTGCGGTGCCTTCAGAGCAGCAACTTCTTGTGTGATTCATATTCACGGGCGCACAACTATGTATTATCTCCATTGAGACAGGCTGGCTCAATTTTTCTACCCATGGCTGAGGCAGCATTCAGGGCAGGTGAAATAATTGCACTAAAATGAAGGCAGGGGGAGAGGAGACCTGCTCTCTGTGTCTACTGATGTTATCACAGCACATTATTGAAAAGGAGGTCGATTAGATCAGGCCAATCAATCATTTTGAAGGGCAATATTTTCTTTTTCCAGTACACAAATTCATGCTGGGTAATCTTGGGATTCAATCAGGGTAACCGAATTAAAGTCAATTTATTAAAAGTAAACCCACAAAATAGTGGCTCACTGGACTGCGATAAACTGACAACACTTCTTCAGCTCAACAAAATCAAGACAATCACAAACAAGCCTAAAGATTGTTTACAGACTACAATTTAAAAACCTTAAGCACTGTTTTGAACAAACTAACATTCTGTTAGTTGTAAAGTTAACCAACGTGTGAAACCTTGTAGCAAAATTTAAAGGACATTTTACCATACATTTCTCACAAAGACATCAAACTGGCAAGTGCAACACTAATTAGAACTCTAGACATTTTTGTGGGAGAACTGGGGTCTGCCAAGAATGCATATCTGCCTTTGAATGAATAAAACTTTACCCTCAGACAGAAGAGGGTGAAGGCACCAAGCAAAAGGATACATGGCAAACACGTTACAGAGACAACAAAAGGCAAACAGAATGTGCGTTCCACAGCGACGCACATTTCAAATTCTGACGCCTTTGTTGTGGCATGCTTTCTCCAGGCCATGGAAGCAACACAACCTAGCAACAATGTCTATGGGACTTAATGGGGAAAGATACTCGCTGCGGCAGCCGCCGTGGCAGACAGCCAATCAGCCAAGCACTCGCTCACTCGCGTCCAGGCAGTGGGGGGAGGAAGAAGAAGAAGAAGAAGAAGAAGAAGAAGAAGAAGAAGAAGAAGAAGAAAAATCACTGTGAATAATTTCTTAATGCTTTCACAGAGGAACAAAGAGGGGAGGCGGAAGAAAAGGGCCGCTGGGAGGAGAGAAGACGCTATTAGACGTGGACAGAGACATAGTGAATAGATGAAATGGATGACAGGGAAACGGGGAACAAAAACAAACTGTGGACAGAGAGGAAGAGGAGAAGCGTGATGATACATAAAGATAGGAGTGTTATAATAAAAGAGGGAATGGCTAGAAATAGATGAAGGATATGCTGAGAGTTGTGTCCAGTGTCCTGGGACACTGCAGCGACCTGCATTATTCATCGCAGCACCAGACTCATCCAGGGGTGACTTACATCGCTCATCATTACATGCCATCACTATGAATTATTGAAACAATGAGTTGTGAGTCTGATGATCCATAAAGTATAGGTGGGTCTTTCTGAAGGAAAACATTGACTTAGAGGTCGGACACAGGAAGCAAGTGTCTGAATAAACATACGCCAGGGGTATAGGGTTGGAAAATGTCCTATATCATTCCATTACTGTTCAATCATCCAATCTTTCTCAAGAAAGCATTCAAGAAAAGACACCAGGGGATGCAGAATGGTTCAAGTTTCAGTGGTTGATAGGGACTTTTTTATCTGCAGATGTTCCCATTAAGGGCAGGTGCAACTCTTCTCAGCAGTCTACTTTCTGACTTTATTTGTCATCACCCATGGCCTGACTGAATCGTTTTGATTTAAGAAGAATTGTATCATTGAACTTTTAAAATGGGATGTTAATGTACTGTCTGTTCATAGAAGGGTAAGACTTCTAAAACATCCACTACATATTGCCTCTTAATACGGTTTCGTCTCAATGATGCACTTAGAAATAACTAAACTTACCTCAATTTTAAGACACAATAACCATGAAACAATTACAATGATTTCACAAAAGTAATGAATACATATTTCAATAAACAGTTATATATGACTGATTAATTAACTGTGTTTTGTATATGTATTATTTATTTGAACTTTTAATTAGTTTAATTAACTGAAACATTTGAACATTTATTTACTGATGTAGTTATTTTATTGATATACTAATAAAAGTGTTTATGTTGTTGTTGCTGTGTCTTGGCCTTTTTTTTTTGCGTAATGATTATGTAGCGTTAGCCTGCTGGCTGCTCTGTCGTACTAGCCAGCAAGGGGGCGATGTTGGACGACCAGGGATGCATTGGAGGGCATCACCCAGTTGTCGTGTATTCCTTTATGTTCAGCCAAGTACATATACACGGGATGTTCCCTATCATGTTATTAACTGTAAGTTTACCAGAACAGCCCCAATGTTGCGAAGGTTCTAGAACAGGGCTGAGCAAACTACGCCGCAGCGGCCAGTTTTGCTTTTTAATCCGGCCCGCTGAACTTGAATGTTTTTTAATTAATAGTTAGTAAGTCATAATATAACAGTATTTCATCCACTTTTCAGTGTCTTGAGAGTCATTTCATTAAAGAGCTACATACTGTGGGGCTCCAAAACATATTTTGTTGTAACGCTTATCTGATTTTCAATTGACATCACAGCACGTGTTTTCTACATATCCCATGATATATTTTTTCCTCCTATGAGTTGGGTCAAAAAACTCTCCATCCATCAGCTCCTGCTCCGGCCCCTCTGTCAAACTTTAGTACCCATTGTGGCCCACTAGTCCAAAAGTTTGCCCACCCCTGTTCTGCAAGACTGGCACGGAGCCACCCAGTTCGAGCCAAGCTGTTTGCTCATGGCGTTGTCCTGGACACAGCTGTCAGCTTGACAGAGGCCACAGATAGGTTTCAACTGCAGGCAGCAGGTGGCAGTAATGAGTCGGTGTGGCTCACATAATGCAACTGACTTGCGAAGGTAACAAGCGCAAATGGGCGGGGCCTCAGCTGGTCCCAATAAAGCCATTGGGATTAATAAATTAATTAAATAAATAAATAAATAAAATTGCCTATTTACGAGACATGAAACACACCTCTGGGAGTGGAACTCTGTTCGAGCCCTTTGGGCTTCGTTCCCTCCTAGCACTGTTTTCAATTGTGCTAAATAAATAAATACAAAATACAAAGATATAGACAATAATAAATACATTTTAATAACTGGAATTTGGTTTTTTAATCTTTTATTCTGATTGGCTTAAGTGAAAATTTTAAATAAAAACAAGTTCTATATTGTATGTATCCAATTTGACGATAATAAGGGAGTTACTTCGTTAGGAACTTCTGACTAATTAAAAAGATGTACAGTTTTGCAGGGCGAGGCTGAAAGAGTCAAGGCAGAACCATTTGATTTAATTATTTTTTGTAACTATCTTGCCCTCAGGCTGCCGCTGTCAACCAGACTCAGTAATAACACAGGGGAGAGCAGCAATGCATTTTGATGACAAGTGAATGGAAAGATTGTAATTTTTCATGAAGATGAAATGATCAATATTCCTTCACAATTAACAATTCGGTAGGTTGAAAATTTGCACTTCAATCATGTCAAGACCCAAAAAATGAAAAAGAATGAACTCAGCACACCAAAAATAATTGCCCAATCAACAGCACAGTTAAGTAAAAGAACTGATTTATATTCAGGACCGTACACTCGTTTCTTTAAATAATATCTAAAGGACGAGATCACATGCTGAATTTCATTGCCTGCAGTGATGAGATGAAGTGGAATCGTGGGCGGAGCCTCAGATGAGTTCAACAGTGTACAAAGCGGAATGTTTTTTAAGGGCAGACACAGGAATTTATGAAAAGTACTGCATGTTCATAGAGGTTCTTACTGATTTGCTTTAAGAGCAAATTGAATGCGGACCTGTTGGTTATGGTTTATGAGGGTATTTTTTTCTCATAATTTTTTCGTTCCAAGGAAAGCCGACCCCAAACACTTAAGAAGATTAAATGCATACTAAGGTCAAGAGGATACAACATGTAACATTGTGCCTCGTGTGATGTACAAACACATTGAAAATGTATTTGTGCATGAGGACATGCTTCTTAATCCTTGAGTGGGCTTAAAGTGCTCTGTTAGTAAAGCAATTGGTTGCACGCTCTATCAAATTACCACAACCTTCAGAAGGCACTTGGCGATAAGGGAGCACACTGGCAAGCAGCGCATTTCCATAAAGAAGGAACATTCACAAAGAACGTACAGTACATGGCTATTTTGTAAGCTCACATTCAATCAGTGTGTTGAGAGGCTCATTTTTCCTCATTTTTGCTCCCAGAATTTGCTGTAGTGAGCTGAAAATATGCCTTTCTACCTTTTGGGCAGTTAATACATTTATCTGGTAATTTAGATTAGGCAATGTAATGGGATTACTGCAAGCATATTCCCAAATACATAAAATTTGCCTCATTATTACACCATTGGCCCTGCGATAAACTGGCGACTTGTCCATGGTGTCACCCTGCCTTTGCCCTAGGACAGCTGGGATAGGCTCCAGCACACCCCCGTGACCCTGAATAGGAAATAGTGGGTATAGAAGATGAATGAATGAATGTATTACACCATTGTTTTAATGAGGTGTGAAATGAGTAGGATTTGTGACATGCACTACAGCCAGTCACAAGGGGGTGATCAAATCATCTTGAGCAATTTGGGGATAAAAGGCTTGTGGGGGAGGGGCTTGTCTCTCTCGCTGCCATCTGAAAACACATCTCGTCTTCATCATTTTCTTCCCTGTGAATTTCCCATCTTCAGCGTCAATGAGAAGTGAGACAAAAAAAAAAAAACACAACAGAAGGTAACACCACCCACTCACCATCCGAACACACATGCATACATACATGCGCGCACACATTCAGATGTATTGTTCGAAAACAATTGGATCAACTGTCCTTGAAGCAGGGAAAAAAACACACAAACCAGTTCAAACTGTTCACTAAGCCCAAGGTAATTAATTAGGAAGGTTCAGATTTAGTATTGGCATAATACCAAACAGTGCAGTGCTGAATAGAAGTGATGTGAAAGCTAATTTGGACTGTCTCTTAAGCTGTGATGTGTTTCATTAATGATTACATTTCTGGAACAGTTTCCTTTTTATTCACCACTGCCATTTTGGGCATCAACATTTTTTTGTCCTTGCAACCACTTCTAAACCGCAGGATGTCGGAGAGCATTCACGCATTTTATTATTTCGTGGAAAGAGGATGTTATTAATGTTTTTTCTTTCTTTTTTTTTTTTTTAAAAAGGACAGATTATGAATATTCATTGTTCTTTATGATATATTGCCTATGTGAAATGGCTTCCAGCTCAGGATGAGCCAGGCAGCTCATTCTTAAGAACTACTCATCATTTTAAGGAGCCACCACAGGGACCATCTCATCTGTGAAAATACTAGATTTGCTTCAATTCTGAGCTCGTCGTGCTATTTTAAAGCTCCACATCTGAAGCCATTTGAATACTTTGAAACATTTTAACAATTGCTTGTTTTCAGGTAAGCAAGCAAATGTAAATAAGAGCCACATAACATTATACTGAGATTGCCACAGCTATAGTTTGGGACATAAGAGTGGCTCATACTCTTTCACCAGCATTGAAGCTGCTTCAACAACATCAGAAAACCTCACACGATCCTTTGCAAACTTCCAGATGTTGGACTTGCTATCAGCCACTGCCCGGCTCCAAAGAGGTAAATGCTCATTGGGAATAAGGTGGCACTTCAGTCTAAATCTACCCTGGTAGATTGGTGTGAGGCTTAGTTTGTCAATGTTGACTTTGACTTTTCACCTTTATTTCTTCACCTTTTTATCTATCTGTCATTGATATTTGACTTGAAACCATCTGTTGTCACAGTCAGTCACTGGATCCTACCAACCTTCCAAAACCGTTTTTTGGTATAGCTTTATGCCTATGTCAGTCTTTTTCAATTTAAATCTGGGGGATTAGCCTGTGATCTTTGTGTTTATATTTCCTTCGACTGCCAGTTGACCTGACAGAACAGCATCCGCACATAGTTATACACACACATTCAATCAGACATAATAATAGTTGTATGGTTGCAGGGATATTTTTATGAGTGCTCCTAATCAAAGCTCGACTCACACATACTCACTGTGAATACTACAGGAATATGCCAGGCTACCATATTCCTGTATCTTTTATTTGCAAACCAATAACTTTGCATTTAGAATGTGGGGAGGGCCATTTGTGTCCAAGAGCCAAATCATCCACAGCAAACTGCTCCTGCCACAACTGCCACAACTGTAATGGTTCAGTTTGCATGTCAATCTATATATCAACTGAACCATGCCACCTGCAAAAGTACAGTAGTAATTACAAGACACTGTGAGGTGCAACAACACAACAAAAAATATGGGGAAACTAACATTAATGCAATAATTGTCACAACTGACACACAAACTGGTATACAGACGGGTTTGTCTGTACACCCTCCAAACCTATTCATTTATTTATTTATTTATTTAAGTAACCCCTCCCATGTCACTTTCACTAGCACTTTCTGTGGGCTCTTTACCAGATGGGTGCGTGAAATAATTGCAACAGTTTGGGAATGGCTCCATCTGTGGTGCCAGGTCAGTGAAATGCCACTGTGCCCAGACCCATCCTCAACTCTCTCTGTCACTTCAAACACTTTGCAGGCCACTCAGAGCTCATAATTAATTTAGCAAATGTTTGTTTTGTTTCTATCTGCAGCTGACCGCTTTCATACAGTAAACACACTTACTCACCCCATACTGCTCGAAGAGCACAATTAGTCACAGTTTTGTCAGGTCACCCTGTGTCAAAACTCCCCACCAGAGAAAAGACTCTGTGGATGTGTTGCTTTAATTTCGCTTTGCCTCCCGAGTGTCACATCCTCGACACGTCACGCGAACTGAAACACATGGCATCATTTTCAGACTCTGTTGCCGAAAACAAACAGTGGTAATAAAGGTAAGATCTATCTACTGTGTCTATGTGTGTGCATATGATGAATACATATTGTAATGGTCTGCCGGACGGTGCGAAGAAGAAGGCACTTGGGGGTAACAGAATGCTTTATTTGTAGACCCTGGTTACTGTCGGCCGTAACCACGCCAAACACAAACTCACAATCAAACTTCGCTAACACTTTCTGGCTCGAGTCACACACACTTCCCAGACTTCCTCATTCCCTCACCTCAGTCCCGCCCCCATTTTCTCTCTCAGCCATTCACATGCCTAACCAACTTAAGATGCATTCAGGAACATAACAGATTCTAGATCATTAAACAACAGCAGCTTGCTACAATATACAGTATATATCCTACATCCAGATTTTTCAGGACAATTTTGTTCTGTTTTGACATAGTTTGTGATAGTTCTCAAATTATTTTATTCAAACTCTACTAAAGATAACGTGTTAGTATGATTATGATTAAATCTTTCACCTTATTCCACGTTTTCATCATATCACATATAAATACATTCATATATATTTATGTTTGCACTCGCACCTCCACACACACACACACACACACACACACACACACACACACACACACACACAC